>NC_091824.1:81570134-81870134 GCF_038994185.2 Dermacentor albipictus | reverse complement strand
TGTGTGTGTGTGTGTGTGTGTGTGTGTGTGTGTGTGTGTGTGTGTGTGTGTGTGTGTGTGTGTGTGTGTGTGTGTGTGTGTGTGTGTGTGTGTGTGTGTGTGTGTGTGTGTGTGTGTGTGTGTGTGTGTGTGTGTGTGTGTGTGTGTGTGTGTGTGTGTGTGTGTGTGTGTGTGTGTGTGTGTGTGTGTGTGTGTGTGTGTGTGTGTGTGTGTGTGTGTGTGTGTGTGTGTGTGTGTGTGTGTGTGTGTGTGTGTGTGTGTGTGTGTGTGTGTGTGTGTGTGTGTGTGTGTGTGTGTGTGTGTGTGTGTGTGTGTGTTCGGAGAGGAAGTCAATGCCAGATTTAGGGGAATAGCCTTAGAAAGTTTCGCTTTAAAAAGTGGTCGTTGTATGACAATGCGAAATTTCATGCCTCCACCTGCTGTGCGTGAGAAAAAACCTGCCGCATCTCCGTGTCATTCTATTTATAAGTTACCATTGCACGCCATTTACTTCTAAAGATACAGTGTTCCGTAAAGTGCTATGAAGCATTCATTGAACAAAAGAAAGAAAAGACTCTCGCCCCACAGTGCACTCCTGCAAGCGCCGAACAAGCGAACTGGGGACCTGCATTTCACCAAGGGCTGTCGGCTCGCAGTGCACACACACACACGGACGCGGCACCTGTTAGACGTGCCGGGAGGACATTACGAGACCTCGCTCGTTAATGAGGCAAGGCGCCGCCGGGGTAACCCTTGCAGACGCGAGCCCATAGCTGCGCCCCCCCTTAACGCCCGCGCGTCACGCCATGTTTGGCGGTGCGC
Organism: Dermacentor albipictus; assembly: GCF_038994185.2. Lineage (NCBI taxonomy): Eukaryota > Metazoa > Arthropoda > Arachnida > Ixodida > Ixodidae > Dermacentor > Dermacentor albipictus. The sequence continues at coordinate 81,869,333 of NC_091824.1, read as the reverse complement.
CTCGAGAGCTGTCCCGCCGGGGCATGCTCGGCGCATGCATACACGACCTGCGCATAAGCGGGTCCTCGCGTCGGCCCGTAGGCGCACCTGCACTGACCTCCCCCGCGGGCGCCTGCGTACGCTTGCACGCAGAGTTGTCGCTAAGTGCATTACGGCTCGCGCAAACTGTTTCTTTCCCCTGGCGCTGACAAATGACATCGGCCCGTAATGACGCTCTCGCGACGCATGGACACTGTGTTGCCTCCGAAGTCGTGCGCGCTCTATATGTACTTCTCCTGATTAATGCTTCTTTTTTTTCTCTCTCTCTCTCTTTTAGAACGCGGTGTGTCGTATAGGTATACGTATACACTATGGGCCCTATCCGCGTTATTAATGGCGCCGGCGTCAATATTTGAAAATTGATGCGCGTGCACGCGCACGCGTCCGTATGCGGGTTTCCTCATTACACGGCATATGTACCCGGTGCATTTATCGCCGAGGCACTCATCATCCGAGGACCGCCAGTCTACGCAAATGCTGTATACGTAGTACTTCACGCATCTACATGTACACGTGGTGCTACTTATTGGATTTGTCGGTCGGCAGGCGGCCGCGTGCAAATTGGTTTCGTACTGTCGCAAATGTGTATAGGAGCGAAAGCACATTCATAGCACGTGGTGTGAGTTTCGTTGGCTCACTATAGACTGACGGAGTTGTGCCTGCTCTGATATTTTTTTCGCTCTTGAACATTCCTATATATAAGTGTCACTTATCGCTAATAATAAAAAAGAAACTTTCTGACCGGACATAAGCTTATACCTGTCACATGACGTTATCATCACTCTTAAAAAAATGTACGCCCTTTAGGGTGTATGTTTGCAACATAGCGATAATCGTCATCTGTCTTGCTTGCGTTTCCTTTCTCGAAAACGCTGCACTCGCTATTTTCCTGTCGAGAATGCTCTGTCATGCTGATAATGCACAAGCCGTTCGTGACTTGGAAGTACCGGGCTCGCAGCGTTAAAGAAAGGAAATGCAGACAAGACAGATGACGATTATCGTTGTGTGGCAAGATACGACCCAAAGGGTGTAAACTTGTTTGAGTGTAATACGGCTTCCGAGCCCTCGTTTTACGTGAGCATCGGCGTGCATATGGCATTGAAGAGGTGCATATCCAGTTGAACATATATACTATTATATATGTATAGAACGCAAAATCTACGTTTGACTCATTACTACTTGAAGCTATTGCTTCCTTATAGCCATGGTTGTTAGAGGACAGTGTAAACATCCACCAACAGTACCTTCCTCATTAGGATAAATCCTCCGAATTACAAGAGAAATGACATTTCGTTCCACTTAGAAATCGCCTTCTGTAACAGTTAAGCATATTTCTTAGTGGAATAAGCATTGCTGGCACTGTAAAACTAAGAGTACGTGATCGCCACAGTAGCTTGCGCGCAATATTGAATCGCAGGAGGCAATTTCGACTCCTTCGGTGTCCAAAGGACTGTTCTAGTGAACGCGCCGAGTGTGCAGTCGCGTTCAATATGAGCTGTAACAACATGATGTCCGTGTTCGAAAGGGCCCTAAGACTGCATGCGACATTCAGACTGCACGACGGGCGGTAACGGTCCAGGGTCCAAGTAAATACATGCAACTGAAGGGGTGAACTCTGAGGCATAGTCGCGCTCAATATGAGCTGCAACACGGTGCCCGTGTAAGAGAGACTCTAAGACTACACAGCGGCGATGACATACGAAATTTTCATTGAGTAAGTAACGGTAACTGGAAGGGCATTTAGTTCTCAAAATTCTCGTATGGACATATGCGCCATCAAATTCATCGTAAAAATGCACTGTTCTTGCACCTATTTACCAAACCGCTCCTTTATGCATTGAAGTACAAAAGTAGCTGGAACGCCGATGTATTTCATTGCACACATTGGGAAGCACGATCTCGAAACTGTGTTATCCTGTGAATTCGTTTCAAGTGGATACCTCTTGCAAATTTACCGGCTACAATTCGTAAATTACTATGTGTGTCGTAAAGCAATTGATTAAGAAGTTACTTAGACCATTTTCTTTAATTAGATGAATATGTGCTTCGCTTTCAAATAATAGCGCTCAAGGACAAAAGTTATGCTGTCTTCCACAGGCGGTTTTTTAAAATTTCGTAAAACGTTACATAGGATTCCTACATAGGCTTCTTCATAAACTTACATAGGCTTCTGCATATCAAGAATCGCGCAGCAACGCTTTTGTGACTTCTCACATTGAAGACGAATGAGACCGCGGTTCCAAGGTATTCTCTTCTGCAAAAGGCCTGTAATCTAATTTTCCTGAGAAGTATTTGCATCTTAGAGTGCAGCGCTTTTGGTTAAAAGTTAGGACACCAGCACCAAGTGCGCTGAACTTGCCTTCACAAATGTTAATTAGCAAAAAAAAAATAAAACCGGCAAGGTTAGTACATTTATCACATGGCAAAAAAAGAAGAAGAAAGCGAGTACATAAGCGAAATCAAATTCATGAGTATTACCAATTTGCCGCCTATCGCAAGAAAGCACCAAAGGGTCAGCGCAGAATTCCCAACAATTAGGGACTCTAAGCTAGTTGTAACCTGAATGAAAATGAAATGAAATTCTAGATTGCTTGCTTGCGAAAAGGTGGTACGAGGGGCTCGCATAATTACTCAGTATTACGAGTACAGTGCGACAATCAAAAACGAAACGTCACTGAAGGTTATGTTCACCAGATTACGCGCGCCCTTCCGTGCCTCCAAGGTTCGCTGCAACTTAGTGAATTAATTACACGCTAATCATAATTTTACCAGGCACTTCTTAAGTAGTCCACCAGTAGGCACGTACCTCCACTGACTCTCCGCATAATTTTAAACCTTTACTTTTATTCTCAGACCTATATTAATTCTTTGAAAATCACCCCATCGCTCACCGTGGCACGGACGGAGAAATGCGAGGCAAAGCACGGGCGAGCTCTTAACGGCTGACGCTGTTGATTAAACAGGCTCGCATTCTCGTCACAGCGCACACGCTTTGCCGTAAAGTCCGAAAGAGACATACGGCGACGTCCAATCTGTATCAATGTCGCCATCAGGTGTTTAATTCAATCGCTTTCAGAAAAGACGAACGCTCGAGCGGTACGTGATCGGCTTAATTCTGTATATAGGAGATGAAGCATGAACGGCCAGGAGCTACTGACGCTGAGAACAAAAAAAGTAATAATAATAAAGAAAGAAAGAAGTAAGAAAAACACGGAGAAAGTGCAATTTTATAAATGGTGACTGCGTTAGCATCTGCATTTTTTAATCGTACGTGTGGATAGATTGAAAGTACACGAGCGAAGTGCTTTGCGAAATGGAAGTGAAACGAAAAATCAGCTGTCCCTGCACATTCTTTAAAGTGATTTGTCAAATGAGTTACGATGGCGTTGTGCAACACGGTTAATTAAGGAAACGACAAAAAAAACGGAGACGTGCAAAAACAAAGTTCACAATAGGGGGTCAGAAAATTTGGTACTTGCACCAACCGGCCCAGCAAACCGCACAACTAAATTGCTTATGCTTCATCGGTTCTTTCTTTTCTTTTTTTTTTCAACCTAGGTAGGACATTAGGCAGTATAATAGCAAGAGCTTGGTGGCACAACCCACCGCCCCGTTCCAAAGGGGACGCTCATAACACACACACACACACACACACACACACACACACACACACACACACACACACACACACACACACACACACACACACACACACACACACACACACACACACACACACACACACACACACACACACACACACACACACACACACACACACACACACACACACACACACACACACACACACACACACACACACACACACACACACACACACACACACACACACACACACACACACACACACACACACACAGACACACACACACACACACACACACACACGCACGCACACGCACACGCACACAGTCTGTACGTTCCTTTCACTGGGCATTGAAAAAAGAAGATTGGATATCTAACTCTCTCGTTTCGTTTTATTCAATGGGGTTTTAACGTAAACCAAAGCTGCATTGAACTCGCGTCATTTATACTAAGACAGTCTTATCTGTACTCTGTATTCACACACGCGCCACGCGCGCACTTCAGGGCGGCTGCGCCAGATGGCGCAGCGCATCTAATGAGGAGCGTGAGAGAGGAGCCCAGCTGCATACACGCGTCATACATGACCCGTTTCGGCGCTTGCAACACGGTGCGTCGCTACATGCATTGCTTCGGTGCTGCCGCATTAACGTCGCAATTTATCGTTAGATGATCTTAGCAGCAATGCGGGCCACCGTGACCGGTAATCGAACCCTCAAACTCGCGCTCGAAAACCGGCAGCAACAACCGTACAGCCACAGAAACCGCCGCGGCGGGTTTTTTTAAAGGGAACCTTTCTTTGTTGACAACTGTGTGGATAAAAGCAAGGCGCACAGCTTTTCATTATAAGCCCTTCACTAAATATTCGCCTCCCATGGATTTCAACACGTGCGTTGGATCCGCGTACTTTTTTAAATTGCATGTTTGCTTGAAAACTTTGAGTAGCCGTATACATAAACAAGAACGCGAGAACGAGGGACACTAGAACACAGTGCCTGTGCACGACAGTTGCAAATTGAAAAACAGCATTCCTTTCAGTTAGCAGCGGACGTCGTTTAAAATAAGAGAAAGCGCCCGCACCCCCCCCCCCCAACCTCGGCGTTTTTATTCATCTTTACCCGTACTTGCGCAATATTTATTCATCTCGTAGACATGCATGCGATAATATGCTGGGTTCCTGGTCATGGATGCATCGAGGGTAATATGCTGGCAGACCGAATGGCCACATCAATTACATCTCAAGCTGCTAACCCCCCCTCTGCCATTCCTGCCACAGATCTCAAGCATTCTTAGCGAACGAAACTGCGAAGCCACTGGCAACGCTTGTGGGATATTGAAACAAACAATAAGCTCCACTTGATTAAGCCAAAGTTAGGTTTCCTGCCCTCCGTTACAAAATCAAGACGAACTTATGTCCCATTCTGTCGTCTCAGAATAGGACACACATATGGTATTCACAATTGTCTACTGACCAGCAATGAATCTCCAACCTGTGGTTGATGTGGTGAGAGGCTCACCGTGCTCCACGTGCTCGTGGAGTATCGGGAAGCCAAAAGAGACAGAAGAAAATGTTTTCCCCTAGCGTACCGCTATTGTATCCCTCTCCATCCCGCTATTTCTTGGTAAAGAACCACTTTTTAAAAGCAAATCTGACTTAGGTTTCTTGAACCATGTATTCTTGCACGTAATGACCCTGTAGTTTCGTAGCGCATCCTCTCTCCAGAGGATGCTGCTGTGATATCAGTCCCTCTATATAGCAGAAGCCTTCAGGTCATTGTGCTTCAAGGGCTTTGTTAAGGCAGTAGTGCTCTTTGGAAATGTTTTGCTTCTGACAAATTTTAATATATTGTAATTGTTTCACAATTTATCTTTCGTGTCCTTGGCACGCTTCATAGTCATTGCTATAATTTTATTACATGTAGCTTTTACACACTTTACAGCGACCGATTTTTAGGCCTATTTACAGCGCCACGTGACATCCATTGTTCGTAATTCATCGCTTCACTTCTAACTCATTACCACCGGCCTGTCCTTCTTTGGTCATACTTGGCCATTGCGCCACAAAACACTACATTCATCGTCACCCCCCCCCCTCGGTATCAAGTGCAGGGGGCTCCCCCCCCCAAACCAAACACTCCCACAATACACTGAATTAAGCAATGGTTTCACAGTAACAACAACAAAAACAAAGTTTGTGTAGCAGAAATGAGTCCCGGTCCTTGCCCCCACACTCAAAATACACTTCCGGATCACTTGTCCATTACGTTAGTGAAGGCTGGTATAGCATGGACGGGAAAGGAAGACCCGCCGGTCTAGCTCACCATGTGGGCAGTGTGGTAGTGATCTACAACAACAACAAAATAAATAAATAAATAAATAAATAAATAAATAAATAAATAAATAAATAAATAAATAAATAAATAAATAAATAAATAAATAAATAAATAAATAAATAAACAAACATGATGGGGAGTTCCTTGGAGGACGACGAAACATAGAAACAATTTACGCATTTTGCGAGCAGTGTCAGGCTAAGAAAGAAAAAACAGTACGCGTACGCAAGGCAGTCAAATACAAAGATGGATTAAATACAGTAGTTTCGTCGCTTTAAACTTTATCTCGCGCGTGGCGACGAAGGCGTAAAAAGACAAGGACAAGAGAAAGAACTGAGCTAGATATGCGCTAGATAAGGAATGCCATAGAGAATCACACTTCATGAATCTTAGCGAAAATTTTGTAACTATCTCGACAGCACATATTATATATATATATATATATATATATATATATATATATATGCATGTGTGTGTTAGTAACGGCCGCTGCATACTTGACGAATAGAAACGGCAGTTTGCTATTGTCGTAGACATTGATCATCGCCGTAATCGTCTTTACCGTCGTTATTGTCCTGGTCCTCGCTGTTGCTGATTTATCAATTTACGAAATACGAAATTCAGCTGTCCAGAAGCTTCTTCACGCAGGTTAACTGGATACCTTTAGAGCAGGTGCCGACACGGAATGCACTTTACATTACTCACTACGACAAGAAACGTTATCGAGTCATTGCAAGCGTCAAAGCCATCGATGTTTTCCCTCGGCGTGGTAACCGCGACCTTTACAGGGCGATGCCAAAAGTATCTTAAGACTTTTGCAGTGTTTTCGACATTAAAGGTCAACACTGGCGTTTTTTTTAACCATATTAAGATATTGTCATATTCAAATGGCATTGACAGTCCTGTCATCGGTAGGCTCAGTGGCGTAGCTAGGTCGTCTGGCACCCGGGGCCCATAGGTCTTCGGTCACCTCCCCCCCCCCAGGTGTAGCAGAGGGGTGTCTTCAGACGTATATGACACCCCCCCCCCCCCACAGGCCCCTTGCACCCGGGGCCCACAGCCCCCCGGCCCCCCCTGTTGCTACGCCACTGGGTAGGCTGGTTCAATTTGCTTAGAAATTCATCAATAACTTTAAATAACCAATAAGCGAGATACGGAAACAGAAACGCGTAGCTGCTTCGTGCGACGTCACGATCAGTCGATGACGTCAGAACCTACACAACCATAATGTAAACACGCAGTAAACATGGCACTAACACCAAACAAGCGAAGGTGATTATGTTTTCTGACAACACAGGGAGATTTTACCGATTTCCCGCACTAGACAGCGGCGATTTCAGCGACGATTTCAGCGACAGTGGCGGTGTAGTCTCTGACGTCACAAACTCAGGGTGGCCAGTAAAAAGTGACGAGTTGGGAACGCAACCAATCTTTAAAATGCACTTTAAGGAAAACTAAGTGACTTACATCCTTATTGTTTGGCACAGATAATCAGAGCGTAAAAGGGAACGTGTATTCAAAATTTCATTAAGATCAGCGGACATCTGAAAATCGCCGGAGTTGCCCTTTAAGCTACCCCGCCCACAAACTCGGCTCACGGCATAAAGAACAGAAGAAGAACTTCTCGCGACACAGAGCGAGTATTGAACTTGAAAGCGGCACCCGACGCGCGACATTCCGACACAGCAGCTCTCTTTATACACACGACCGGAGCGGCAGCCGGCCGCTGCAGTCTCCTATGGTCGGGCCGTGGCCGTTCTCGCCGCCAGCGGGGCACGGTCGACCAATTATGCCGTGATGCACGCCGCTTGGTGCCGCGCCGAGCCATTGCCACCGCAGCCCGCGATGAGCAGCAACAGCCGTGCTTATCCCCGCGTGGCCCGCTATATGCGCTACAGCTTGTACTATATATATATATATATATATATATATATATATATATATATATATATATATATATATATATATACACGGAGGCCTTTCATCGGCTCGTATACCCGAACTGCACCGCCCGGGGGTAATCGGACCGAAGCGCGCCGACCCTCTTCTCGCAATCCTGTGCGTCCTCGCGCAAGCACCCGAACGAAATAAGCAAGGCGCCCAGGCCTCGTAATACCATACAGAGCACACGCACAAACACAAATATATATAGGTAGAATGTACATACACGCGGGAGCAGCCGATGAAATATATAGCCCCCGCACTTGCGCCTCCGTGTGTGCAATTTTCCTACATCACCGCCTCCTTCCCTCCCCCTCGCACCAGCCGGCCTCCTTTCTCTCGAATGTTGGCCGGCTCGTTCGGGGCTTCGACTCCGTACAAAAAAAGAGAGAGACCGCGCGTAAATGACTCGATGGGCCCGGTTCAGTGAGTATATATAGCTCTTTCGTATAATGTGTGGGAACAGCAGCTGCACACGGCCTATGGTATTCGCATTGTAAGCGTATGTGCACACTGTTGCCTTGCGCGAGCATGAAATTCGTCTAGATAGAAACGCGGCTTTGAGCGGGCGGAAGGTGGTGGTAGCTATTACGGCTGCAGATCTACAGGCGCTCACACCTGACGGCGTTGCATTAGTTTGCGTTTCCTCGCTTGGACGCTTGCTGTGGAAAGAGCGAGACTCCCTACATTGTAAGAAGGCCTGCTTAAAATTAAGAAGAATGAAAGCGTTACACATCTTTTTGAGCGCTACATTTATTATTTAAACCTGTTGCGCGAATCGTTTTCGGTGCTTGCGCATTCTGAATGTTGCTAGCTTTGCGGCAGCGAGGTTTCTTAAGCGCAAAGTCGGTGTCTCGCACTTTAGCACAGAGTGCAGGTAAGTTACCCGTTAGAGCATTTTTTAAAAGTTGGATATGGCCGAGAGGAAATTAATCGATTAAACTGAAATCAATTCTTGTATCTCACGTATCTTACCCACTCTCTTCTGCAGTCGCGGCTACATGAATGCGGCATTGCCGTATCGCATATTGAGCACTGCAGTCGCGGCGCGCAAGTCACGTGCTTTTTTTCTTTCTTTTTTATATTTCGCGGGCTTTCTGATAATGACTAGCTAACGAGTAGGAACTTAGAAGCTGCTGAATCAAACGATTCCTAGAAAGCTCTAAACCTTCATCGCTGGGAGTTTTGTCGCAAAGTACAAAATACAAACAGTAGCGTGACTTGCTTCGTATACGATAGTCAACAGCATGGTTTGGTCCCTTCCTCATAGGGAGTTTCGGCGTATTTCAAAACCTATCCTGAAGTTAGCTGATGCACCTTGGACGTATGTAGGAAAGAATTTGCATGGACTCCCGTGCCCGTGACGACCGACAGCGGCAGGTATTACCCCAGGATTTCTGCGCTGGTGGTATAGTAGAGATGTTATTTGCATGCTTCTGGCTTACGCGGGTGTGGAGTGCGTGTTGCCGTTTTCTTCTTGATTTCTGTTCCGTCCTTATTCTTGCCTGAGCGGTGTATTTGGGACGTACAGCGCCGGCTCCAAGTGGACTTGTCTTTCCATATCTGTCCCTGCATTTATATTTTTTGAATCAATGAAAGACAAACGGTACGGCTATATCCGCCATGTTGGTGAGTATCTGAGCACCCCGAACTTCGTCGCCATTCTTACCCCCGTGCAGCTGAAGACCTTGAAACAAGCGAATGAAAACAAAGGAGCTTGTGCAATGGCAGTGCCTTAGGTTTTATGGTATGTTTTATTTTTCACCCCTGTAACAGCGCTAGCGGGAATGGCAGTATGAGTAAATGAAATGGAATGTTTATCCCGGAAAAGCACGAAAAGGACGACATTTCCGGAATCGAGCAACGGTGGAACCCACGTAAACATAGCATCTTACTTGAGCGAGTAGTATACGCTGTCGAGCATCAAGCAAGCCCTTAACTGAAACGCCATGCTAAGGAGCTTGTAGAGATGCCCGTGTACGTTTTCCTTCTTTTTTTCCTTATTCTCCTTCTTGCCATCGCGGAATTATTTCTGTTTGGCTACGGACCACCACCGTCCTTAGCGAGAGCAGAAACTTAAACAGCGATTGCACACAGAAGAGGTCCCTGTACCACGTTGATACCTGCTGCTTCGCAGGCGAACGAGTTTTAGGCTCGCTTTCTTACTTATTTTCTTCCGGCAAACTTCACAAACGCGAGAACAAAATGCAGCTTTCGTCGTCGTCTCCTCCTCCTTCCAGACAGGAACCCTAAGGCCGAGCAAAAGTCATTCGCGATCGCTCCGATCATCACTACGAATGGGTGACGGAGTAAAAAAAAAGAGAGAGAAAAGGAAAAGGAATACAAGACGGACGATTCGCGGGTTTCACGGCAACCTAATGTGCGTGCGCCAGGGTGACAGGTTTCGACAAATCGCTTCCGAGCGCGAGCGCGCGCTTCGGGACCGCCACGATGCAAAAGAAAAAAAAAGAAAGAAGAAATAAATAAAACTTGCTCACTCGCAAGGTCTGTGCCATAGGACAAACCGCGTGCGCCGTATACAGAGAGCGCATGCGCAACAGCTCGCGCACGAAAGCGCACGCAGAGCGAAGAGGCGGAACGGATCGCGCGATCATCAGCGCCTTCTCGATCTGCAGGGAGACGCGCGAGAGCGCGGCCGAGGATTGAGAGGCGAGATTAGGACCGTGGCCACCTCGGATCCGCGAACTGGACGCCGGCAATTTATAACAACGATAACAGAAGAAAGAGAAAAGGGAAAGAACGAGAGAAAAGCAGGAGTAAATGAAGGAAGAATATACACACGCACCGAAGAATGAGAGCAAGCACAGCGGAGGGCACCCTTCAGACCTGAGGATGTAGAAGGACGAAGCGCGTGTCTCCTGGACGAGTGCCCGCTGCATCATCATCAGCCACCTCCTCCTCCTCCCCCTCGCTCTAACCTTTTCGGCTGCAGCGGTGAGCGCGATGAAGCATGGCTCGCGCGTCTTGAGGACGCGAGGCGCCGGCGTAATTGTCGCAGCGGGTAGCCCGATAATTGCCTACCCCGGGGCTACTCCTGAGGGGTGATCGCTGCTGCAGCTGCGCATTCCACGGCGTGGAGCAGTGCCTCACGCTTCTTCGACTCCTGCGTTTCTTGTTGTTGTTGTTGTTGTTGTTGTTGCTGCTGCTGCCGCTGCCTTTGTGGCGCATTGAGCCGCCCGCGTGTGCGCGCCTGCCATTTCCCTTTATGTTCATCGAATGCGCGCGCCTTCGTGCTGGGCAGCCGTACATACATAGACTATTATACAACGCAAGCTTTTGCGTACAGAGAGACCCATTAACGTGGAAGGTGTCCTCAAAGGCGCGGCGCGTTGCGCGAGTTCGTCGGATTTCTTTTAACCGACATGGTGAAGGACATAGCGTATAAAGAGCGGCCCTCACGTGACTTCCTCGTTGATAAAGTACCCGTCTTAATTTGCGCACTGCCCGCAAGGCGTGACTCACGCGACAGCAGTCTGACGGGCCGATCAATTTCGTCCAACAGCACGATGTTTTCTCCTAATGCCAATTTGCCATGGCTATTCGTAACCCGGAGCACCGTTTAAAACTCGTTTGTGCGCTTTGACGGATGGTTAGCGGCTTTTCCCTAGCTGTCTGGGTGGAAGAAACGAATGGCTCCAATGAATCCTGCCAGAACAATAAAAGATGAGAAAGTTTTTAACAAGAAAAGGCAGTTTCCATAGCACGCATCGGCAAACGCTTGGAACAGATAAAAAAGCAAACGCATTTCACGTCTGCTTAACTGACAACCCTACAGCGAAAACGAGAGTCTTATGTGCAAAATAAATTGCACACTGAGATAACGAGAACTGAAATCTGCATAGCTCATGGCATGTGTTACTCTAAAGGTTCGCATTTGGTTCGCCGGGCATGCTCCGGAGGTACGCATTCTGGTTCATGGCCTCGCCCATCGTTAACCCAGAAAACAACGTGCTCTCAAAGTGCGTTCTTAAAATCAGCGAATTCGTGACAGCCCCTGTGGAAACTGCTTATTCTATACAGTGAGCGTAGCTATCCGTTCTCTTGCTTTTCCTTCTTCCTATCCTTTTTCTTTCTTTCCCCGTGCAGGGTCACTAACCGTACGTCTGTCTGGTTCATATAGGCTCTCTCTTCTCGTGGTCACTCATGAAACAAAAATAGAAAGACCACCAGCACAGCAGAGGCTTGAATGTCACTAAATACTCGTCCTTTCGGACGTGCGGTCAATACTTCTCGAAACCACGCATGCGCATACATAGAATACGCCGAGAAATTTGCGATATAACAACTACACGTGTTTGAAAAATACGGCAAAGGATGCTCAAGAGAAGGTCTCCCCAAACTAAGCAGCGTTGACTACCCATAACATGCGTATTATCGCTTAGGATGTTGGCTGATGTCGCTGCTATAGGTAACTATAATTTTTGTATAGAACGCTGCACTGTAGCTTGTCGCTTCGTTGACAAGCCATGCATGGTCAAGCTGCCGAGTGCTAGGCGGTTGCTGTGGTTTGACACCCACGCCACTAGTGGCACTCGTGACCTGGGTGTATTTCCTTCAATTAAGTGGTAACAGGTAGCTCACTAAGGGGTAACTCATCAAAGTGTTTGTGATAACGGAGAACCGCAGGGCTTTGAGCCGATTGCTTTAGGTTTCAAGGTGCACCAGTGGTATTCAGATAAACGAATACTCAGGGTACATCTGTAGGCCAGGAAGCATCGATCCGAGATATCCGTCCCCGAAAATACGTGACAAGACGCACAAACAAAAAAAAAACACGCGATCTTCTTCTGCGATGCACCAGTAAACTATTGAGGAATGCCGATACGACAAACACCAGGGCGCGCATTCCCAAGAACCTTTCACGTTTGACATTCTTCGTAAGAGAAAACTGCAAGCAATCATAATGCTGAACATATCTGAACGAAGGTGGCTCGCCGATGGCTAATAGCACTCACGCAAGAGAAGCTCCGAGAACTTATTTAGACTCAAAGGCGCGCATCTTGAGAACTGATATCTCGGGAACATTAATTAGATGTCTGAGGCTCGAAGTTTTACATGCATTTCAGAACTGTTATCTATAGTGTATTATAAGCAGCCTGGTGGAAACGACTCTGTAATATGCGAGTGCAACTTATCGTCGCACATTTTGTAAGGCCGCACCGATTCACATCGTTCAAAGGGCAAATACAGACAAGACGCGAAGACGGTGGTCGAACGTTGCTCCCTATGAACCTGCTCCAGGGCATGACGTCATAGAGATAGCTGCGTGTACCCGGTTGCCAAGAGTGAACGTGATTCTCTTCGTCCTGAGCCTTTTATCTCCGTACGAGAAACCACATATTATTGCGGCAATTAATTGAATTGGCTCGACGAGAAGTAGCAAAAACTGTTTCTTTATTGTTCTGTCCATTCCCTTCACAGCTCTGTATAACAGAATAGCTTTAGGAGGAGCCGAAGTACGTGCCTCCTAAATATCTAACGTCCTCGCGGAAACAAAATATCACTTGCATTTGAGTGTGCTGCCGTGTTGAGCTTGAGTTCATCTATTAAGTTCTTACGTTATGCTACAAATTCAGGACACTTTAGTGCGTAATGTCCAATGTCACCAAGAGCTTGACAATGCACCCACGACGATGATGGGCACCAGCTCTACCTTGCACCGGCAAGCTCGAGTTTACGCTGACCCTGTTGCAGATAGGACAGCGGCACGAGTTCTTCTGAGTCCTTTAATCAAACAAGGTTGATGCGGTGGAGACCGCCACGAACGGATGCGGAGGCGATACGGCGTTGGCAAGTGAATGGTGAGCCGTGTGGGTCGTGGTGATTTGGAAAAACGCGCAACGTATTAGGCATCGTGTCAACTTACTTATGATACCTGGTGTTGTTAGTTGTAGTGCAAAGCGTCCCGGACCGTATCGCTAATCAGAAGTGGCGTTTAAGAGGAGCAATTGCTGGCAACCTTGGCAAGGATAAGTCCGCCTGCAGCAAGCAACACCCCTCCTCCTCTTATTCTGTCCCTGCGCTTGCGCGCTAGCGCGTTAGCGACATCATAGGTTTCTTGTTTAGAAGTATGAAGTTTATCTATACTGTTCGATGCAGGGGTAAATGTTGTAGTCCATGCATGGATGATGGATTCATAAAATGTATGGCGAGAAACGCACAAGCTCAGCTGCGCCAAAAAAAGAACAGGAACTTATAACAAGGAAAAAATCTGATCACACTATGCCATAATGACACATGCAGGTCTCGTTTAAGCGCTTATCTGTAGTATGCAAAGAAAGAGGAGGCTTACTGGCACACAGAGACCCTTTCTTTCTGATGATTAATAATTTCAATAAAAAAAGGAGAGATATGCTCATTCTGCAGGCTTTATCAGGAGCATTTCTTCAAATAATGCGTGGCCTCGCAACCTAAAATCGCTACTAAGCTGTCATGCTGCTAACCATCACTAAGTTTCGAATCTGCGAAATGTACGCGAAAGTGAGGATAAGCAAAGCGCAGCTATGCAAAGCTCAACAGGCACAACGCAGTGACAGCCCGATACACACGCGTATCGACAGCCGCGTCCCCATCGGGCGTGCTCTGTCGCGTGCATGAAGCATCGTGCTGCTGCCGGAGACTCGCTCTCACGTGCGCGTCACTTCATCTCACTCAGAGTAATTTCACTTGATCGGCGATTAACCAGCAAATATGGACTCCAAATGGACCCCAGGATTGGGCGATTGTCTATACGTATACATACAACGGCGCTGACAGTAGCTGCAATTGAGCACCGGCTCGACTACGTAGGAGCGCGCGAAGCTCAGCTACCGGGACTCGGGTCACGCTCCAAGCTGCAGGTCGGCCCGGAGGCGCGCCGGCCAAGTCGCGATGACCACTCTCGCGGCCGCCGTTCCGTCATCATTGCGCCGCGCTGCCGAGGTCCCGCGAAACTCTGATCACCACGTGCGGCCAGCGGGGACGCACAGATTAGCTGCTCGATCGAGGAAACGCGCGCGCACACGCGGTCGTTGGTGGTCGGCTCCCGACGAGCTTCTTCGGAGCTGACGCCGACGCCAGTGGGAGCCGTCCGACAGTGCCGCCTCGTTGACGCTGGCTTTGCCTCTGTGCACTTCCGTTCCTTTCCTTCTTTCCTTCTTTCTTTTTCGGCGTGCGAGCTTTCTGCGCTGCATCCATCTTTAAAAACGAAGATCTCGACGAAACGACGCTGTTTCTTTATCCCAATCTCCGTACAGGGACTGAGGATGTATGCACAAAGCCGGGATTGTCGTTTACGCCGTCGATTATTATCGACGTTCGGGCAGGCAGGCAGTCAGTGCTCGCGGGTTCGAGCTGTCGGTGTGAGGAATTTTACGAGAGCGACCAACGAATAAAGACGAGTTTGCTTTTGGTGCGAGTGTGTGTGCGTTTTTTTTTCTTTTTTTTTTGCACGTCGTTGGACTTTCCTCTTCATCAGACTCACTCCCTTTCCCTCACTCTATACCTTACGCATGCAAACAGGAGGAGGTGGGATTTGACCGATCCATCGCTGATTACGTAGGACGGTGAGGCCGCGGTAAGACCGGGTAGCGCGACGCCGTTGATGCGTTCTCAAAGCGCGCGGGTGCATGCAGTTCTCCATCTCAATTTCCGCCCGGACGAATATATATATATATATATATATGTGTACACATATACACACACACAAGAAGACACGAGGACAGAAACTTGACTCCGCAGGTATGCATGCGCCGGACCCGCTGCATCGTCCCGAGGAAGAGAAAATTGAAAACTGGTTTCGGGTGGGCCGCGTCGCGACTCGATCGTATCAGCGCTACGAAATCGAATTAGCCCCGCGGTTAAGAATAATTACTCCCCGCTGTACAGTATAGTATAGGCGGCTGAATATGGTTTGTACGAAACATGGGCAGGGAGGGACTCGCAGGATGGTTTATACGCTATAAAAGTAAGGTAAAAAAAAACGAGCGAGCGGTTCAGCAGTAGTTGTAGGTAAGTTGTGAGATCGTTACGGAAGCTGTCGAACAAGGCCGAAGGTTTAGTTTATATACTGCACCGACGGCCGCACTACCTCTTCACTTATATTTTGATTATTTACGTATGGTAGTGGCCGTTACTCTAAGAAACTACTTTAATCGGAGAAGGTGCAGGTAAAGACCATGTAGTAATCGTGTAATCGTTGTTACTAAAACTAAAATGAAAAGACGGTTAGTAACGTAAAAGAAAATAGGATGTCTCTTTCCACTGTGCCAGACCTCAGGCGACACGCAAAATGAAGCGGTTAGGTTGCGTATAGTCGGTGATGTATGATAAGGGCAAAGATAGGGAGGTGTAACAAATGCAAGAGCACCTCCTAAGCCATTTTATCCATTTGTGAGTTAGCGTAGCGAAGTTTTTTTTTTTCTTTCCTTTTTGGGGCTATTCACCTCATCAAATTAGGCACTTCGATTGTCATGCCTAGTGGTAGTCAACAGGTTATTTGGACATTTCGTATGTTTCAGAAGTAGTCGACAGATCCTCAGTGGTACAATCGCTGGTAACTTACGACCTCAAAATAAATGTTAGAATGATACGCGCACACCAAGCTGGCGCCCAGCTTAACACAAATAAACATACACATGCGCGACAGCTATAGCTGTACACGATGATCAATACATGAGCCTCTGAGTCAAACAACACGAAAAAAGGGCTTTATCACAAAAGCAAGAAAAAAATATGAAATCGATGACGGTGTCTCAAAAACAATAAACGTGGCATAAACGGGAATATCGCTGACTTCTTTTTTTTCTTGACAGTCATGCTGAGTGTTCGAGAAGAATTTTCTCTTCTGGGTGCTTATGCCTCTTCGCATATGACACACAGAACGAAAATGATAGTCACGTTCTAGTGAGTGAGCCACTGCAAGAAAAATATCATATTCTAGATGCTCATTGAAATGGGAACCCTTGTCAAACATTGACAACGGAATCGCAGGGAGTAGTGCCGTCAGCACCGTGCAGAATTGTTCACACTATAGAGGAAAAACAGAAAGGCGCAGCTGCAATCAAGGAGTGCAATCTTACCACAACCCCACCGAGCGAGAGATTCAGCATGACTATGACCGTGAAACTGCACGCATACAGTCGCAGGATGACGCAGCTCCATTGCAGAATCTTCCATACAAATCCATTGTCTAGCAGGCGGGAAAAAAAACTAAACAGAAAAGCAGCAGCCGCGAGAAGAAAGAGGCGTGTTTTCGACCGACACCGTCCTAACGCTTGGCCGGCGCGTATTTATCACCTGTACACGCCTCAGGCTGTTTCGACTGTCATGTCTGTATATTCATCGTGCCTGTGGATTCGACCAATGACCTGCGCGCTATACTCGAAAACTACGAGAAACGTGGCCGCGATTGTTTTCGATCACGCTTCTTCTTCTCACTCATCGCACCTACATATAGCTAAACAGGTCGTGCGCGTAGTAAAAAAAAAGCTGAGTCGCAGTTTGTGAAGTGCTTTTGCCCGCATGTCATTATTTGTGCGGCTGACATACGGAATCCCGCACAGCTTTGCATTGTATTATGAAGGGCTGCAGCCATTTCGCTGCCCCAACGTTTGTTCAAACTCAGTCTGCGCGTCATCACAGGTCTCTTGACTACAAGGCCGGTCATGCAATCGCGGCAAGAGAGCCGAAATAACGAAGTAAATAAAGCCGCATCCTCGATATATGCGCCCTGGCTTTTAGATTGATGCCCAGAAAGGCGGCTTTTCAAAGTGAATCAGATGCCCCAATGCGCTCGACTATGCCGGATCGCCTCGTGTTGGAGCCTGGGTCGGATCGTGGCCAACCTGTGATTCGATCAAGTCGGCTGTTTGCTGCATGCTTTTATGGGTGCGTCTTTCTTTTCTTTGCATGGATGAAAAGGGCACATTGACCCACTGCGGTATAGCCCAGTGGCTATGGCCTTGCGCTGCCGAGCTCGAGGTCACGGGTACGAACCCGTGACCTCGAGGCGGCCACATTCCGATGAAAGCATAATGCAAAACGCGCTCGTGCACCGCGTGAATTGTGCGTTCCTGAATTCCGCGGGAGGTCAAAATTCATCCGGAGTCCGTCCCACGAGGCGTGCCTCATAATCAGATCGTGGTTCTGGCTCGCGAGAGACAGAATTAATTTTTTTCCCAGTTCTTTCTTTTTAAAAAACATAGCATACGCTTTACTCTACATTTCTCAACGAATTTCTTTATGCTCTCGTTAAAAGTGCTCCTCGCAGGCGATTGATCAGGTAAACCGTACACAGTTGAACATTTAACACTGAGGTATCTGCGTTCAACCGTGCTCGAGGTATTTGTTGGTAGCAGAGATATATTAGAGCAACGGCAAATAACAAAAGCGCCGAAGGTTGTTACCGGGGCACAATGAACTGATAAGCGTTTTATTATACGCAAAAAAAAAAATTGCAGATTGTATATGCGATTTTATAATTCATATACAAAGACCCCCGCGTAAATCTTATTGGCGATCATTGGTTCGAGTTTGCAGAGTGCCACAAAATTAAAACAAAAAACAAAATAAATAAATACAGAGGGAAAAGAAAACAGCGCTCAACTCATGCGGCAGCATCTAACCGTTTAACTTCGACTTCCAACTTTTATATTAAAATGAAGTCCATAAATTGATAAGATGCCCTAAAATAGAAAAATATATCGCACGAAAATCGGTGATCCTATAGTTGATCTCATCTGTCAACAGAAACGCTGCTGATGCGCGATAGACAGCATCGATAAATTTTCAGAGATCGTTTACACAAGGATGCCGAACAACACACTTTCACGCAAAGCGTTAGGTTGTGCACGATTGTGTATACCAACAAAAGCACAAAGGCAGGACCGTTAGAGCCTTTTACAGCCCGTAACGTTTAGTTTAGTTTTAGTTACCAGCTAGCTAAGCTCAATTACCTGATTTGCTTTACTTTATACTCACCATGACGTCCAGATATTATCGCTTCGTTAAAAAGGCAAAGCCTCAAACCAGCTTTCGTAGGCATAGACCTTTCGATGCTTCCATTCCTTTCTTGAGTCTTACAAATTGGGAAACTACAAATGATATTTATTTGAATTATTTTAAACAACTCTTCTGGCATTGTGAGTTTCAGCGGCATAGTCTAAGATGATGGCAGTGCACGCAGTTTGCATTGTTTCCTGCCAACCGTAATAGGAAAAAAGAAACGAAATATGAAAAAAATTGTGCAGCCTTGTATCGTGTGGCAACTGGAAAAATATATCTGAAAATTTACTCGTCACCCAATCCCCGTGTAGCCTGGTTTTCTTACAGCACCTTCAGCCCGGTTGAAGTTGTTCTTTTACATTCCTTTTTTTGCTTACGCATGTAACAAACGACATTTCATCTGTTGCATATTCAACAGACATTCAGCACGAGGCATTTCTTGGGTCGCGTTCACGATCGTACAAGGGTTATATGCCCATAAAATTGTGCTTCATTAAATTAAATTATGGGGTTTTACGTGCCAAAACCACTTTCTGATTATGAGGCACGCCGTAGTGGAGGTCTCCGGAAATTTTGACTACCTGGGGTTCTTGAACGTGCACCTAAATCTAAGACGGGTGTTTTCGCATTTCGCCCCCATCGAAATACGGCCGCCGTGGCCGGGATTATGTTATTCCACCGCTTTAACTCTACGCTAACGATTGATTGATTGATTGATTGATTGATTGATTGATTGATTGATTGATTGATTGATTGATTGATTGATTGATTGATTGATTGATTGATTGATTGATTGATTGATTGATTGATTGATTGATTGATTGATTGATTGATTGATTGATTGATTGATTGATTGATTGTGACTTTTGGGCTGGAATATACACGGAACAAAACAGCCGTACATAGTGTACTGGTATACTTCTTCTTTTCTCAATCACTTCTATATGTGCTTTATCCTTATTAACCCTTCCCCCTGCGCAGGGTAGCCAACCGCAACTACCTCTGGTTAACCTCCCTGCCTTTCTCTGCATTATTTTTTCTCTCTCTCTCCCCATATGCACCTGTCAAACCACGCGTTGCTGAGAATCCTGAAGTCAAACAAGCACGTACGAGGGTCGTTCGGAAAGTAAGTTTCGTCATTGTTTTGAAAGAAAAGATGGTGCACCAGGTGAAATAAACAATTGCCATAAGAATCCACGCCCGTTGCTGGTTCAATGACGGAACGAGCATCAGCGGAGGATTAATGACGCATGCGCAGAGCGCCGAAGAAGAGATAGTGGCAGCACACTGGCGTGCCCGAGGTTGTTCGAGTACAAATAACCATGGCTGACAGACTTGAGCTGACAACGTGGTCGGCAATGGAAGTGCATGCTGTTATCCGGCATGAATGGGCACGTGGGACTAGTGTGTCCGTCATCTGTGAACGCCTGCAGATTGTGTATGGTGAAGAGGTCGTGTCTCTCAGGCCTTGCATCGCAGGGCACCGAGTTTTACCAGAGTGGTTTCTTCAAACTGACGGCACCCTACGACAAATATCTCAATGTCGGTAGGGACTATGTGGAAAAATATTGCAAGATGTACAGTTCATGATGCCATGGTGTATCTTTTCTTTTTGGCAATAAAGTTTTCGTATAAAAATAAATTACAAAACCTACTTTCGGAACATCCCTCGTATAATATCACCAAAGCCTGACTTCTAATTTCAGCTCAGTTTACTATGATGCGATGTACATTCTCACGTAGGCAATCGCCATTTGGCAACGTTCATTTTACATTCCCTGCCTCGGCGGCCGCATTTCGATCGGGCCGACATGCAGAAACACCCGTGTATCGTTTCACTAAGCACACGTTAAAGAACCGCGCAGGTGGTTAAACTTAATCCGGAGTCCCCCACTACGGTGTGCCTCATAATCAGATCACGGTCTTGGCACGTAAAACCCAATAATTTAATTGTTAATACCACATTCCCTTGTATCCGTATCAACGGAATCGCTACGCCAGCCAGTGATACTCACTGTATTCGACTCTCCTGCAATATGGGGTCATGCCTTTACTGTAAAGGAACGGTGCATTGAGAAAACAGTGACCTGCGTGTTGTCGCAGGAAGCACTATGAGCTTTGAAGCGGCTTGCAGCAGTCCGAAGTCAGCGCACAATTTGTAGATGCAAAGAACTGCGAAAAACAAATATTGGGGGCAATTATTTTCAAGCTTTCGCTCTCTCCCCATCATGCGCGACTCAAAGGCACATTGCCTGCGCTCGCTGGACAGCCCAAAACCCTTCGTGCTTGCAAGCGTACAACGAAATTTCTCTTGACGCTAAGCGGCATGTAGTGAATAATGATTCGAAAGTCACATAAATTTCAGCTAAAAGCGCTGCAGCAACAAATCTCTGGACTTGCGTATACACACAAGTAACGGTAATACCCGCAGAGTACTTCCGCCGCCTGTCATTTTTTCTTTCTCGGTACTAAGTTTATTACAGCTCACACGCGACCGCTTAGGACGAAGAAGAAAGAAAACGCGTCACTATGCTTCACTATATAGTTCCCCCAAAGCTGGAACTTGGGTCACCTGTCGCGCTGCGTCGTACGGAGCGACAAACCCCGCTGTTCCGACAATGCAGCGGTGTCCGACGCGCTCGTCTTCCAAGACCGCTATCTCTCTCTCTCTGTCTTCTCCATCTCCGGCGTCTTCAAAGGGGCGCCGCCGCGTTTCCTGTGTGCGCTAGTCGCGCCCGCGTGCAAAAGCAGGTGCGCCCGACTCGCGCGAAAGGTCCACTCCTCGTGGACGGTGCGGGCTGACCGCTCTCCCATTCAGCAGCGCGTCGCATAAGCGCGCTCGTGAGCCAAAGACGACGAGAGGATACAAAAAAAAAAAAAGACGTGCGGCCCGGTGCAACGGGCACCGTTGGGCAGCACGTGCCGGTGGTATATGGCGACTCAATGCACGCGCGCGCGCGGCCAATGGGCGCCCCGCTAAGCATACGGGGCGCCTGCGGCGCATCGAGAGGTGGCGGCGGGTGGGTCGACCCACGAGTGCTCGCGCAGCGAGTGCGCATGCGCGCCTTTGATGCGTGCCGCCGGCAAAGCGACCCCGCGTCGAGGAGATCGGAGGTCAAAGGCGCCCCCTTGATCGGGCGCACCTGGCCTTCCGAAAGCCCCGCCTCGGCGCGCACGCCCGGACACACTGTGTAACGCTTTCGGCCCGAAATCATCCGAGTGAGCGCAGGTTCGCCCTCTGCTATTTACACTTCTGCGGTATTCTAACAGTTGCACCTTTTCATGCTTTTTTTTTTTATCCCGCGCATTTCCGAAGTCCTCTTCTATACCTTGTCCCCCGCTGCTCAATGATCAAAAGCGCTCTCTGCTCGGTTGATCGCCCTATATCGTCATTATATTTAGGGTCTTCTTTTTTATGCGTTGCATATTGCAATCACTCAGTTCAGCCCTTGGGCGCGGCCGGGCAGCCACCATTGAGGGTATGAGCCATTGTTCATTGCTGCACGTCTCATATGTGGGTCTATTCTCTTTTAAGTTTGCTATGTTTGTTATTAAGTTGCTTCTGTTTTTATGCGTTGCATATTGCAATCACTCAGTTCAGCCCTTGGGCGCGGCCGGGCAGCCACCATTGACGTTTAGCGCAACCACGTGACGTGACGTCACGACAGCCGGAGGAAAAGCTGGGCCCCAACTCGCGCAATATGCAACGCATTCTTGGCTTAACCAAGCTAAGCCTGGCCATTTTTCTTTAGCTGTGACGCATTTAAAGTCGGGCGCAGCCCGGTGATGTGGCCCTGCAGCGGATAACTTATGCAACAGTTACCTACGAGTGCAATATTGCGGTGAATGCCGTACGGCCCTATACACTTGCAGCAAGAGAGATCGTTTGAAGGAGTGTGCTTCGAGCACCCATATAAGCCCAAGAGACGCGTTTTGATTGCTCGATGTGTATTCAAGCCTCCACATACACTATTATTCAAAGCTATGTATACGAAAACGTCTTCAGTGATAAAGAGCACAGACAACCACGCAATATTCCGACACTTGCTTTCTCAAGTTCTCAAGTTGGAGAACTGGGTGAGTGACACACAGTACGCAGTCTATAGTTGGCGAATCCGTCTCGACACTCGAAGTGAAACATTCTACTTGACTCAGGTGCTTATGGGAAAGTGTAGCTTCCGTCGAATAGGCACTGTCGTCCCCCTAGCATGTAGCACGGTGCCTCAGGACCCAATCTTCGCGCACACATGTGAGGCTGATGCACATATATACTGCCAAGAGGAGGAGAGCGCCGACCCTCATCTGAAGTATATATATATATGTATTGTTTGTGACATGAACTCCTTAGCAATGATTTAAAAGAACTTATTGCAGGTGCGCAACTGAGACATTCGCATACAAATCAAACACAAACAGGGTTTGGGTACGGGCTAGTTAGTATTCCATTGTTTCAAACACAAACTAGCGCTACACTCGACCATACAGCTATACGTACTCCACTCAGCTATATTATGTATGTGATAATTGTATTCCCGATACATGCACATGTATGTGCGAATGTGTGCTTACATAAGAGGCTTCAGACGGTGCATGGACAAACTATTTCAGAGTGTACCACTCATCTTTCTCTTTTCTTCATATGCGAGGGTCTTAGTTCAGCGCAATTATGTTCTCAATATCATATATATAGGCTATGACTTACAGTGACCAGGAGCCGATTTCGCGAAACTTATAGTTTGGCAGTTGTCTTTGCCATAGGCCCCAGCCACCTTCGCTATGTCCAGCATCACGATTGGCCGACATATATGCTCTTATACGAAGAACAATAGTTCTGGAGTAAAAAAAAAAACTTTTTGTGAATACGGGTTCAGAAACTTTCCGCGTACACAACGACAACGGAGTAAAACAATGTTTCTCAAAAGGCTCTTCCTCAAGGAATCGCCGAAAGGTATTATTTAAAAGCACACCCACTGGTTCTGTGGCGAAACGTCGTTGTGCTCCATTCCTCGGAGTCGGAAAGAAGCTCCTGTCAAAGCTTGCTTGCAAGTACGGGAAGTGTATCTGTGCTGCTGCGTCGCTTATAGCGCTTGGCAGCTTTCCAGTGCGGAGGTCGTGACAGTCGTTGTCATTGCTTTCGTTGTCCTTAACATATAAACCGGTGTCGTCCCCTTCGTCATTTCTCCCATTATCCTTCCACTTCTAGTCCTCGTTTACCGCGTTTGGTCGTCGCCTTCGTCGTCGTCATCATCGTCCGCACTGCTGCGAAATCTCGTCGTCCGAGATTCACTGAGCTGTTTCGAAGAAGCAGCCGATTCCTTCAAACCCATACGACGTGGCACAGATGATATCGTGACCTGCCACGCAGTAGCGAAGACCCGGATGTGCTGTACTGCGCAGTCCAAAGGACCAGAAATGAGCGGACAGTGACGGTTAGTTGATCTCGGCAATAGTACCAGCGGTAATCTCGGCAACAACGTAGGTAACAACGTCGTCAACAAACTCGCACATGCGAGAGCGATAAACGAGGCGCTTCATGAACGAGGCACCCGCGCACGTATAAGCACGCAACTCCTTCCGCACTCGCACAAGCGTAACCGCGCTAAGCGCGTACCTCCGGTACATACGCGCGTGCTTTATGCTTTCCGTTACCTCGGCGCGCCTAACAAAGGAAGCCCGCCGTGTACGCGAGCACACATATACACGTGCGTATACACGCCGATGCATGCATTCCCTTGCCGGTGTTTGTACGCATGTATCTATATACATGTGTACGTACAACGCCGCACTGATGCTGACGGCGCGTGCGAGCATGCTCGCCCCCGAGTGGCTGCTCCCGCCGCGGTCGCACATCGTGGCCGCCCATTGTGCGGCTTGGCAGCACAATGCGCCCTAAAGCCCGGCCCCTGCGCAAACAGCCTGTCACCGACGCCGTTGCTGCTCGCCTCGCAGCGGGGAATTCCATTGTGCGCGGCTCTCTCGCGCGCCTCGAGTGAGGCCTCTCTCTCTCTCGCGCGCACGCCTGCCACGAGTGACGAGGCGCGGTGGCAAAAGCTCCTTCGAGCGCGAGCACACGACGAGCGGCAGGCAGCCCCTTCCGCGTTTCGCCGCGTCGCGAGGATTGCACCCCCCCTCCCCTCCCCCCGGCCTCAATAGACTCCGTCTCTTGACTACGCAATCGAGAGACCCGGCGCTTTCGTCCAATAGATGCTTTCCCACTGCGCTTACTCGAAGCCGTGTCACCGCTGTACGGCGATGCTTCAGCCGACCGCGTTCGCAGGGGTATGCTACTCAGTTGGTTTCGCCGTGATTGACGGAGAGGTATACGCGCGAAGCAGCTGCTGTTTTGCACCCGCAATGAGCACGCTGTTTAATGAGGGGCATCGTCTTATGAATCCTCTTAACGGAACTGGAGGCGTACTCAGGGGAAAAGGGGAACAAAGCGAAGGGTTCACGGGAGAAAGTGATAGTTGGTCACTCACCTAGGTGATCAAAAGAAATAAGGAGACCAGGAAGAAAGGTGAGACTTACACATGCGTGAGATAGCCTCCAATACCTTCCGTGCTATCTTAGTGGCATCAAAGAGCACAATGGCACCTTTAAGGCATTTCGCGCTAATGTAAGAGGGAACCGCTGTATATACCTCGTTTTTTAACAACAGGGGACATCGTGTAAAATTTATCGTGAGATTTATGGCGTTTTCATCAAATGTTCACGTTTTCTACATACACGTGCAACTATAGGACGTGTGCGGTATTCAAATTCGAGATGTATCCAAAGATTTATCTTATTTTTTACTCAAGTCATTTCCTCAATTTCATTCCCCTTTATCACATCTATATAGTAATTAAATAAAAAAGAAATAATTAATCTTATATGTTCCTTGGTGTTCATTGTCTGTTGTTCCACCTTTCTTCACACATACATCAGGGATCACAGATTGAGGTGTCTGCACGCACGTTAATGCCTTTAAAGCTGGCTATACTACATCATGAGAGAATGTAGGGAGAAGCCTACGTCCGGGATTGGCTTCTTTCGGTAGGTGACGGAGAGTGTACGTCGGCATTATTTAGGTGCGTTTTCCACCAATAAAGTAACCAGCACACTGCTAAGCGTCCTTATAAAGACCTTGCCGATGAGAGCTGCCTCTCAGTCGCATTATTGCTCTCTGGAACTATTGTGAGCCCGCATGAGCTCCCTTCAAAAGCACTGCAGAGGCGGCAGCACAGCTGCTTACTCATGTGTGCAAGTACAGAGAAGAGGTGATCTCTCTCCCCAAATGAAAAGGTCTATAGGTACAAATAAATATTGCACATCCGCAAAGATTGAACGTGCCTGACCCTCACTAGACCACCGATCAACCAATAACAACTCTGAAAGACGCCGGATAGCTCGCTGCATCCGGGTCGGATACCTTGGGACACTTCTTGCAGTTCGCGGTGTTCAGCGACCGAACAATCTTAGCGACTATAGCTTTTAACGTCGGCGCAATGGTATGGCATGTGGGGTGTTACGAAGACACTCGAAGCGGGACGAACCCGCTTGAGGTAGTGCGAAGGTGAGCCTGGAGCTGGAGTGAAGAATTGCAGGCTGCTCAGGCACAGTCAAGGTTGAATAAGAGGCGACTGGATGTCTCGTAAGTCTCGTAGGAATATGTCGTAAGAAACGCACCCCCCCCCCTCCGCTCCCGCTGTCCTTGCGACATAACTGTGACTGTTCACGGGCCTATGCGACATAATTATTCTTAGGCGGAGGAGAGTTTAAAGCCATGTAAGAGTAGCTCTATTTGAATTCATCGTACGGCGTCCGTAGTTCGAGAGCTTCTTCATCCACTGCAAGAAGTACCGGTACGGTACCAGTGTAAGAGTACCGGTCAGCGCATCTGAAATCTTTCAGAAAGACTTTTACATACCTTCATACCACACTGTACATTTCATGCACTCTAAATTAAATATTCTTTACCTTTCCTAAATCATCTAAAGAGACAGTACACGTTCACATTCCAAAGAACGGACGGCTTCCTGCTTGAGTTCATTTCTTGTTCTTGTTCCGCTTTTACCTCAAGAAAAAGAAAAACCGTGGCGCACGGGGAAACGCTCCGATCGCTACGAGGCCAGAGGACGCCGGCGCCGTCCGGTCGAACGGCGCACGGACGAAGGAAGGCCGAAATCCGCGATCGCGTGCGGGGGTAAGCACGAGCATCCGGGTCGCCTGCTTAGCCGCAGCGGCGCGCGTAATCGAATATGGCTCTTCGCCGCTGCTGTAATATAGCGGGCATCCCGCCCTTGGTGTGGGAACCGAGAATAAAAGGCTCCTCGCCGGATCCTCGGAGGTGGGAGGGGGGGGGGGGGGGGGAGCCCATTGTTGGCTCTTCGGCGTGACGAGCGAGCGGTCAGCGCGCGCCGGCCGTGTTAGCGCGCAGCAACTCCGGCGGGGGCGCCATTGTCATGGATCCGGACGCGGTCCGTCAATAAGGCGCCCGCCCGCGCCTGACAATGACACATGCACTTTTGATTGCCCCTCGCTCGCGGGAGTGAGGGGGGAAGGGATGGACGGACAGATCGGCGGCAGTGGCGCCGTCCATGCTGGGCAAGCAGGAGGCACGCAACCAGAGGGGAAAAGAAGAAGACTCGACGTGCGTCTGCTGTGCTCCCGGCTTGCGCCTGAAGTACCCCTCCTCCTCCTCACTCTCTCTCTCCCTTCCTTCTTTCACACGTCGCGGAGGAACGCCGGCGTCTTGCGCGGCCTCGATACGGGAAACAAGAAGAGAGAGCAGCGCTGGCAAAAGAAAGCGGGCGTAACACGCCTGAGAAGAAGCGGCCAGCCTGCTTCGCGCGCTCCTCGTCCGCGGTATGGCAGCGGCGTGGAATGCGGCTGTGAGTGTCCGGCGAAGCGCATTAGCGCTCGGACGCGAGCGGCAGTTGCGAGAAGGCTAGCCAGCGAGCGGGCAGCGTGCGAAGACGTTTCAATCGCTGGCGCTGCCTCGTTTTCCCTTCTTCCGCTGCGCATACCCCCCCCCCCCCGCCCCCTCTTCCCTCATCTCTCCTTCTTCCCTGCGTAGTAGCATCCTAGCGTAAGCACGACGTGCGACGCGGGAAAGAAACTTTGTAGGCGGTTCTCGGCGGCAGCCGCCAGACGAGCGTGCGCGAACGGCGTACAAGTACGGCGGCTGCAGGCAGTCAGTGGAGACGCCTGAATGGTCCGAGGGCTCTGCCGGCACGGGAGAGGAGTCGCACCGTCCGATGCACGACTCCCGGGAAGCGCGTGAGCCACGAAGGGCGTAAGCATGTGCGCGGCCATGTCACACACGAGAACGTTCTCCGTCTCTGCGAGGGGTGAGACGAGCCGCACAGCGCGCTGCGGTGTCTTAGCGTCGCGGATGTTCTCTGGCGTCTGCTCATTGTTTTTTTTTTTTCATCTTTTTTTGTCCCTTCCAGAAGACGGGAATAAAGAAAGCCAGTTGAGTGAGGTGAGAGGAGAAGGGGTTGGCTTCCGGACGCCGAGATTGTGAGAAAATCCGCCACTCGGGCGACTCTTCGTTTATTCTTTGAGAAACACGGCGAGCACGCTATCGATCGTGTGCTCTCCGCGGAATCCCAGCAATGGCCTGCACGCATGCACTTGATGTTCAGCGTGAATTCTGGCGGATCTACAGGCGCGTTCGATGGAAAGGACACGCTGCGTCTGTACACACACACACGGCAAGAAGGGAAAGGAGGAGGGTGTGGTTTCAGTGCATCGACTGAAAGGAGTGAATGCGTGGAACTGGAAGCGCGCTGTGGCTCCGTGAAATGAATACGGGTCTTTTGTGCCTCCTCCTGCGACAATATTTGTTTGGGTACTTGAATTGCTCGATACGCTCATCTATTCATTCATCCATCCACATATGCATAAGACACCGTCGCCCTAATATTAGCCCCCTTTGCCCCCCCTACCCCCCCCCCCCCGCCCGGCCTTCATCATATATAGCGCGTTGTCATTGTGCCATGTCGTGCTGTAGTAGGAGAAGTCTGAGGCCAGACAGGAACGTCACTGTCATAGGTCGTCATTGGTGGCTCGGAATTGCCGCAGACCGCCACAATCCCGCCATCATATCAATTTTAGTCGTCATCGCGAAAAACACAGCTGATTTTGTAACGTTCCTCATTCATAGTCCCTTTGTGGAGCCGTCGAAATTGTTCGTCTGTCTATATTTCTGCAGTTTCAGTCCCTGTCTGGCTCTATGCAGCGAATAATACAAATTCCGCTAGCTCGACATACCTGTAACCTAGCAACACAGGGCCCGTGTGAGAAAACTTATGCCAAGTGTAATCAACGTGTTTCAGCTGCTTGAGTAACACACAAACACGTGCGATGCACACGCAATCACGCTTCTACTGCCTCAGTTCTGCGAGGTATTTCGAAAGCTGACTATTGCAACAATTGCGCTGCTTGTTTCTAGGCGCATACTGTACAGAAAGGGGGGAACTCCACCCAGACTATGGCGAGATGTGCAAACTTTGAGTGTGTCAAGTACAGCATGCATTGCTCTACACAATCACCCACTTGAAATGTATAGCGTCGTGGACAACCGAAACGCGAAGTGATTACAAAGTATAGAACACCTTTCACAAATAATAACTCGAGAACCCGATCTTGCGCCGCCACTTATTCGGTCGCCAACGATGGTATATGGGCCTCGTGCCAAGTGTATACAAGACGAAATCACACCGACGTTACACTAACCGCACGGCGAAATCGGAGAGGAAAGAACGCCCTACAGCTTGTCTGCGTTTCAATTGATTCGACGATCCGTGGCGACAGACAGCCACAGCTGTCTTTTTAATGTTTAAGATTCAAACTGTCGTGCTTGTCGTGACTGCCGCCATGTACAGCCGAGAGTATATAGGAGAAAGAAAAGAGTTGTTCAGACGGCGCGGCGAAAGCAAAGCCGCATCAGTCGTTCACACTGGTCCCACAAAACGCTTGCCTGCATGCAGTCCGCCAGCGCTTTCGTATGTAGCGCCAGCGAAGGGCGGCGGCAAATCGAATTCTCCTCGAGCCCAGCGTACGTAGCGGACCCGGCGCTCATGCAAATGGCTGTGCAGCCGGGCAAGCCCGCGCAGCAACGCAGCGGCCGAGCACGGCGTGTCACGCAGCTCGGCTCGCGTCCGGCGGAGAGCAAACAGCGCCTGCCGTTCAATCTATTATTCAAACATAATTAAGCGTCGGCCGCTGCTGCGCCGCCGTAGAACTCGTACGTATATGCACGCAGACCGGCCCGTGCAGTGCAAGCGATAGACACGGAGGTGAACGGCTGCATCAGCTGTACACGAGAGAGAGAAAGAGAGAGAGAATTGAAGGCATATGTGTAAGAGGGTGGCACGCGACAGCCGCAACCGCGATATGCACGGCGGGTCAGCGATATCGGCGAGACGGGGGAGGCGCAATTTAAGGGAGTGAAAGCAAATTCGAAACTCGGACTCCGCGCGGTATCGTCGACGTTGCAAAATATAGGATCAAAGCGAACAACGTCGTTCGGGACCAAATGAAAATGAACGCTCTGGGAGCGCAGAGGCGCGCCCCTTCGGAAATGAAGAAACAGCAGCGCGCCTTGAAATGTTTTGCTTAGCGTCTCTCTCTCTCTCTCTTTGTTTTTTTTTTTTTTAACCGTCGAGCGAGTGAGCCACAAGCCGAATGCGCTGGCTGAATTGCGTGCCCTTCTAAAATGATGCCGGGGCGGACGCGCGGTACATGCTGGCGCGTCTTTGAGCGCTTTCTGCGCACTCCAGGCAGGCTTGGTGTGTTAGGCGTGAGTGCTGAGCGAAAGAGTGTACGAGGAAAGAAAGAAAAGTTGGTTCAATAAGCGCACCGCAGTTCTCGCGAATCAAACGTTCACCGTCGCGGTTTAATCCCGGCGCGGCATGCGAGCCATCTCGTTAACGGGGCTGGTACTCCCTCCTCTCCTATATAGGCAAGGCAATTTGCGCATCGACCTGCGCTGCTGTGTTGCACGTCGCATAATGTGCGCACGTGAGATCGTCAACGCCGAAGTGGTGGCGTATACAGTGTTGGCGGATATGGGTATGGGCTGCGTTATTACGTCCGCATGCACATGTACCATAACGCACTCGTATATGCATACGTGCTTGTGCCCACAAACACGCACGCACGCACGCGCAGGCACCTGTACACGAAGGAGTGTGCACGAGGAGAGTGGAGAGGTTCATCTATAAGGACATCCTCGAATCTGACAGGCGGCGGAGCAGCGGATTGACTCGCGCCTGCAGCATTATGCGCTTCGCGCGCGTACATATACGCGCGATACATTCCCCTTGAAGTCGAGGCTGACTGACAGCCCGCACGATTGCGAAGCTTATGGGGACGAACGAAAACGAATGACGCGAGCCTGTAAGGCCCCGAAAGCGCTTGATTAAAGCATGCCTTGTGCCAAGCATGCCTGCCAAGCTCGGCGTTGTACGTGCCTCGTCGACCTTTATTATGTACGGTTCCCGCGAGTTATAGAATTGGTAACAAGGTGATACAGAACAGACGCATCGAACAAAAGAGCGTATACAGAATGAAAGAGAAATAGCTGCGGCTATATATTGAGTGTGTCTTCTCTACATATGCTTTTTTTTCTGGACAGGAAACTTGTGCGCGACGTGAATACTTGTCATTATGGCCCAGAAATTATAGAATACCCTGCGAAAGAGATAAAATTCACTTTAGCGCAATGTGTACTATCTTTTTTAGAATGTAACATGCACTTTTCGCACACATCGCCTGCATACACAGCGAATACAGAGCTTGGACACATACATGCACTCAGCTTTCACATAGCTGTCACTTTCTGTGCGGACCACTTTGAAGCGGTAGTGCACTTTATCAATATGAATCGCCCAGTACAGCGACCAACAATTAATGTTATCAAACTGCACGCGGCAGCTGGAGCCGCCGACCCTCCGTGGTGACACGCTATCTTGGAATTTTCTGGCAAACCGTGCGTGCATGTGTACAGAAGGCTCATTAGTGTAGCCGATTGCTTGCTTGTCACGATCCAGCCGGAATGTCACGCTGTTGCTTTGATTTGCCTGTGCTTGGAAGAAAAACGCGGGTTCGACAAGCTGAACCTCTAGATGTTACACAGTTTAGGTAGATACAGAGACAATAGCGAGACATTATTTTCGCACAATTCTGCGATATGACTGTCGTTGTAGTTGTCGTCGTCGTTGTCGTCGCCATAGTC
Source organism: Dermacentor albipictus (assembly GCF_038994185.2). Taxonomy (NCBI): domain Eukaryota; kingdom Metazoa; phylum Arthropoda; class Arachnida; order Ixodida; family Ixodidae; genus Dermacentor; species Dermacentor albipictus. The sequence goes on along the minus strand of NC_091824.1, from coordinate 81,837,188 downwards.
GACGTCGTAGTCGTCGTCGTTGTTGTGTACTCAGCGTATAAACCCGTGAGACAGACACATATGTCATGCGGCTGCGCGCAACAATATGCGTAGTTATAAGTAACGAGGAAATAGCGCAAGTAACACGGTCAGTGTCGCGGGATGGCTTCTTACTGGCTGGGTACCTGCATCTGCATATATATTTATTTTTTAGGCCTGGCTCAGAACATTGTACCCGTTGAGATGCGGTTGTGGAATTGGCGGTAATCTACGAACTGTGTGGTGCGCGTGGCAGCAAGGAAAGGCTATAGTGATGACACTTTCTGCTGATATTTGAAGCCATATTTTTTGTTTATATCCCAACGCAAAAGAAAGGTAGTGAAATTCGTAATGGGAGAACTACGTGCGAAAATTCCTTTTACGTGAGATATCCTATAAATTGGTTTCCTCTGGAACACTATACGCACATGCATCCGCCTAGAAGTCTTCTCCTTATGTTATCACCCCGATTTACCTTTTTTTTTGCCTGCGCGTATGCGCGTCTATTACCGTACCACACCATCTCGTTTGTATCTAAGAAGTACAAAAAATAATAATTACTGCATAACCCAACCCCTGACGACTGTCGACACTCGCGATTATCATTTACTGAATGTAGCAACACACCGTGTTGCTGAAGACACCTTTATTTTGGAAATGTGTAGTGGTCGTTCTGACATTCACATTGCTTCGGTTATATGCGACACACACACTGTCTCCCGGATCGGTCCACTTTGTTGTGACACTCGTTCGTCAGGCTCGGCCATGACCATGACGGCACGACGACGTCCGACGCAGGCGTGACGACGGAATGGCGAAGGAATGGCGTCGAGGGAAGGACGAATGCGGTGTGACGTAATGGCACGACGACAATGCGATGACTACCTTGAAACGGTGACGAGGTTTTAATGAAGACAGCGCGACGACTACGAGATGAGGATCAGCGGGATGACGATGACTGTGTGGCGACTTTATAATAATAATAATAATAATGCCTTTATTTTCCATCCCAAGGATGTGGGAGGGGGAGAGAAAAAGCTACATATCCAGCTTGACGGGCTCTCGCCTCCCCGATACAATACATGATGTTTAGAAAAAAAAAACTTTGGCGCGATGAAACGGCGTGACGACAACGGAATGAGGAAGTTGGAATGACGATGACAGAACGACGGCGACCGACGCCATGTGAAAGAATGTATGACGACGACGACCGTATGACGACGACTCAATTTTATTGACGATCATGGCATGAAAATGGCTGCATAATCACGCGTGAATGGCGACAGCTTGACTACTACCGCATGACGAATAACGAATGACGTTGATGGAATCCGAAGGTGGTATGACGAGAACGACGTGACGATAAATAGGTGACCTTGCTGAAATTGTGATAATGATACGTCGGCAGACACGTCATTACCCTAATTATTGGTTTTCTCGTAATCGTAGGTTTTCAGTTTCCTTTCTTCTATATATATATAGTTATGTATAGTGCAGTTGACGGTGGTCCGGTGCAGACCACCGTAAGCTGCGCTTCGCTTCTCAAAGCGGCAAGAAGTGTGTCGAGTGATCTCCTCAACAACACTTTGTAATGTGCTGAATGCGGTTTAAATCGTGGATCCGGGACCTCAAGGAAGTGCGACGTATAACGCCAACGCAATTCTATGGCTGCGCTAGTAGACGCGTTCGTCAGAAAGTTCGGCAGCATGTTACACTCCTGCAACACGCGAAGGCGAAAGCCTGCTGCACACGTGGTATTGCGTTAAGTTATATGTTCGGAGGGGTGAGACTTCTTGCAAGACATAATGAGCCGCGGTGTGAAGTAAACTTATGGCGCTGACCTCCTTAACTATACATGCGAGCACCTAATGCAATATATAACTAAACGTTCGTTCGTTCTTTCTTGCGTTCTCTCTTTACTTTCAGTCTTTCTTTCTTTTCATCTTTCTTCGTCTATCTTTATCTCTTTCCTTCGTTTCTTCATTCATATTCTGCCATTGCACTTTTGCTTGCTTACGGGGGTATGAGCCATTCCTGATGATATTTCTTGCTTCACTGGACTACACGCCACCTTCCTCAGGTACACTGTAAAATAATTTACACACTAAACAGTGGAAAATGGTGTAAATGTGTCTATAACTCACACCCTTAGGGTGTCCGTTATATAGATAACACCATAAGGGTGTGAGTTATAGACACGTCTGCACCCTTTTTCAATTTTAAGGGTGTAAATTATTTTACAGTGTATGAGCCATTGCAACGAGCCACTTAAGTCTTTTGCCTTAAAACGCGGTTTGATGTTACTCGACGTGGTGGACGCTCCATCGCAGAGATGCTTCTCATGCACCGCCAACGCTTCTCCAGAAGTGCATGCCTCTTATCCGACGGGCCATACGCGAAAATGGCGCGCGCCACTAAATTAGTATTAGCCCCACAAACACCGCGAGTTCGGCCTATCATCCAAAGGGGCCCAGAAACGACATTAAGTTTGACAAGTGGTGCGCTAATTGTTATCCGGGTTCTAAGAGCCCCAGGGCCAAAGTCCTCAGCGCGCGGTACTGTGCAACGTCTAGCTAAAGAACCACTACGGCTCCCTTGTATCTTTACTATTTACCATTAAAGGTAGCATATGGCATTCAACTGTTACCATATACTGCGCCATTACCTTGTGTTATTCATTTTTCCGGCACGCGCGTTCGACGCACAAGGTAAAAGGAGCTCATGACTACGACGCCAGCGTATATCCCACGTATTTCTGAGTAGCGCACGCAACGCCATCACGGTGCAGGTTATTGTAGCGTCAGTTAGTCTCTCCACAGCTGTTACAGGTGCGCTAGAACCCCGCAAGAGGCCGCTCGAGCCCATATATGGGCTCGAGCGAGCAAAAGCCAGTTGCAGTTTTATGTACAGAGAGTGGCCCTGACCTTGTCCAGCTTCAGACGCTTTACGTATAATGCCGATTTAGTACAACGAAAGGCGTCACTCTTTCGCGAGTGGCCTCGAAAACAAAGCGTGGACTGGGAACACTATTACAATATGTCTAACAACGCAGACTGTGCCCGGTCACGAGACACGCACACATACACGTTACACAAAGCGTGCCGCGCTCGCTACGTATGAAAGATCAGATGACGTCACGACGTTAATCGCAACCGGTGCATGCTGGAGCCGCCGCAACTAGCGCAGCTTGCGCGCTAAGCGTTACAGCTGCTACAACCGAAGATACGCGGATGTGCTTTCCTGCGAAGCGTCTCCGCGCATGCATGCAGTGGGAGAGCGCGCCAAAGCGCGCCTATGTAGTTCACTCTAAGAAGAAAAGGAGGAAATGGGGTATTGAGGTTACTCCTTTAGGGGAGCAACTGACCTGCCACAACCATTCCTCCCTTTAGGGGGTAAGTGCGAGGGGATGAACTGTTACTCCCCATGCCGTTACTCCTCCGAGGACAAACAGTTGCTCTTTTCCGATGCTCCTCAAAGGAGTAACGGTCATTATTTCCGATGCTACGCAAAGGTGGAATTAATGAAATTAGGCATTTATACGCTAATAAAAAAGATTACTGAGCTGAAAAAAAAAAAGAAGAAAGAGGGGCCCCAAAGCAGGATTCGAACACACGTCCTCGCGCTCCCATGTTAGCTTGTCTAACCACTGCACCACGGCAGATTGCTTGACAGGACTAGGAAATTGAGACAGGTTAAGCATCGGAACGCAGGTGCGGCAATGTAAAAGCGAGTCGGCATATTGTGTTTGTTGTGCGGGGAGAGTGTAACGTTGAGTGTACTTGCAACCATCAGTGAGTGCGAAAAGAAATATGCCCGAGTATTCTTAGGGTGCTTTAAACTGAGGCACTACACGATGCAAACGTGTGGCGAGCTCAAACGGGGCACCTAAGACGACAGAGACGGACAATTACTCTGTCGCTTAGTGTGTCCCGTTTGAGCTACACATCGCTTCAGTTAAGTTCGTAATCTCCTTGGAACGGAAGGAACTTAGGTACTATTGACCAGCAAAATGTGGCAGTCTATCAATGACTTGCGCGTTTAATTTCTATCGCTCACTTATGGGGTGCGCACGAAGGGGATGGCTCTTCACATTCCAACTTTAAATTTCACGCAATTTTCTCATGAAGAGGCAAAGTGCTGCTTTGCATGTATTTCAATGGACAGTGCACGAACTTCGAACTATTCACGATTTATAGACAATACAGTTTTTGCCGCATCACTGCACGACACGGACGAAAACAGCGGAGCGCATGGGGAGTAACTGTTGCCGTTCGTCCTCCCGTTGCTCTCTTTCCGACCAGGGACTAAACACTTACTCTCCAAAATTTGCACACGGCACGCACATCCATGCAGTTACTCCCTTGAGGGACGAAAGCGCCCTTTTTGGGACGAACTGCGCAGTTACTCCCGTTTTCCCCGGAATTCTTCTTAGAGTGTAGTGCCTCGCTGGCTCCGTGCCATGCGCGCGATCCTCGCGGCGCTGATGTATGATGCGTTGCACTTGCTCGCACGCGGAGTCCCGAACACGGATAAGGGCGCGCGCACCTGAGCATTAGCAAGCGCAACCCCCCCACTCGCATGTGGTCGAGCAATGTAACTCGCATGTGACATGCGCGAAACGTCGGGCGCGGGAAGCAGGCAATGGCGAATGCGATGCTTCGTCGGATGACTGTGTGCTGAAAATGCGTGTGATGCTCGTGATAGAGTGGAGTGAAATAAGCGCGCTAGTTCGCTTAAAATTTGTTTTAGAAAGAACGGAACATCTGTGTGCTGTTTTTTGTGTTTGTTTTCTTCCTTGTTGCTTGTTTTTCTGATGTTACATATGCATAGTATGCAAGCTTTAGCCATTCGCGGCGTATAAAATAGAAGACCTTGGCGCGGAATCAACCATGGGAATGAACTTGATCATATAATGAAGTCTAGTAAGTGGAATCTCTGCTGGGCGAAGTTGCTGCGAAAAGAAATTACGAACATTGTTAGGAGCAAATGCAGTACAGTGGAACTTGACGACTACATGTTTACACTCGCAGATTTTAAGTGCCAGTAACAAGCGCACCACAGCCGCGAATACTCATATTCTAAAGAACTAAATACAGATAAGCGAGAATGAGGTATTCTTGCGCAAGTATTGCCTTACTTACTCATGAGCGATCCTGGATACATGCACCCTCTAGGTGCGAGACTGCCTTATTCTGCGTGTTTTTTGCACTTAAGACTAGAGTGCAGAACTACAGTTCCACACTTTTTTGGATTCACACGGAACATGCATGTTGCCGTTGCGTGATGGGTATACAGACAGTTTCTGTTTTGTTTGCCGTATATATTTTAACCATACGACCAAGCTAAAAGTAGCAATCATCGAAATTATCGTGAGAAATGATACCATATTTTTTTTTGCTTTAGTAAAAAGAAAAGTATGCCGCTAACCATCGAAGACGAAGAGCGTGGCAAAATAATCAACGTGCTATCGCGCTCAATATAAGTTACAACAGGACAACCTGTTGTTGTTGCTCTTTATTTCTTTTTTGTAAACGCTGCCATGTTGCCCTGCAGTGGCCGCATGGCAGTATGGCAACGCCTACACACAGAAAAAAAAATATTGCTGAATACCACTCCGATTAGTGGCGGCACCCTGTTTACAAGAAAAATGGCACTTCCCATGTTCATTACTGAAAGAACAACTCATATTGATCACGTTATAGTACATGTATGACGCCGACATAATATTGTGTCATCGATGTCAGGGCGGGTGCGCAAATTGGTTAAGACACTCCTGATAGCGTGAAATGCCACTGTCAGATAATAGAACTACAAGGTAGTCAAGAACTGCATGAGGAACCGTTTCTGCGCCGCGATGCTATGCAACGCGCATAGTAATTGTTGGCATTTTTCTTTCTCTTTACTATAGGACACCTTCAACGGAGCTTCTACACGACTTCCCTGCAGAACCTCGTTCTGTAACAGATTAGGATATCACAAGGTAAGGAGTTTACTGCGTTCGTCGCCTACTTACTCTTGATATTGTGGAACCACTTTTTTTTTAATATTTCGCTTCCTGCTCCATGTCCACTCGTGTTCTGTGCTTACTGGAAAGAGCACGCAGACCAAGAAACAAATCTACGAGTAGTAATAATAATTTTGTTAGTCCGGCTATGTCTAATAAAGAAATATAAAATAGAACAAAAAAATGAATAGCCCCATTTTCTCAGCCCCTCTTTATGCGATATCTAAATAGAGGCTCGTTTTCATGAGCAATGCAGCAAGCAAACGTCGACACTAAAGAAAAAGCTCAAATTATGTGGAACTTTGTCGCAGACACAGAGCCGTCACGTGATAACGGCGTCAGTCGCGCTTTTTTTTCCTTCTTTCTTCAGTGGTGCCGGGCTCGAAGTGAGCTAAGCTAACGCTACTCATTAACCAAGCTCTACCATTTAATTAACGTTCGTCTCCGGCGGACACAACCGATGACGGATCACGCTATACCATCCGAAGAACGCACCACCGGCATGACGCCAAAAAAAAGAGAGAGAGAGAGAGAGAGAAGAACGCATAACTGTGGTCGGTCTTAATGGGCTTAACAATATAAGAAGTAAGTAGAAACGGCATTGCTTAGGCCTCTAGAGGCTAGCACGGGCAGGAGCAATCGTACGTATACCAACCATGTGCCAGCTATAGGCCTCGGGACCTTTCTTCCGACGAGGCGCGAGACCGCGTTCGCGTGTACAGACGCGCCCGGGGCGACTCGTCGCATTGTTTCGTCGTGATGAGCGCCGCGCCGAAAAAAAATAAATAGCAAAGGGTGACCGGGCCGCGGAGGCGTACGCGCAGGCACAGCCCGCGTCAACGTCCTGCGCGTCGGCACCGTGCCTCCGCGGGGATGACGGATCGGAAGCGGCTGAGCAGCGCCCGCCAGCAGGAGGCGCACGCCTCGCTACGCAGGCACCGCGTGTCCGGATGCGGAACGCGAGCGCGTCGGTGTCGATGCTCGCCGCCGCAACGCGGCCGAAAACGGAGGTTCGATCACCGTGCGCCACTGAGCACGGCCGGCTGGCTCGTCGACCGTCTACGTAAGCGCGGAGAGAGAGAGAGAGAGAGAGAGAGAGAGCAACGTCCGTCGAAAACAAAGAAACAAACAATAACAGTTTCGCGAAGAGGTCGACTGCGGAAACTTTGCGCCGGTTTCTGTATGGTCCACGGGCGAAATGTGCAGGCCATGCATGCATGAGCCAAAGAAGGAACGAAAGAAGGAAAGATCTCCTCTTAGAAAAATGGTCCGCCCGATGGAGAAGTCTGTGGTGAATTGAACTGAATTCTGGGGTTTTTTCGTGCCAAAACCACGATTTGGTTGTGAGGCTCGCCGTAGAGATGAGGGACTCGGGATTCATTTCATGCAGGGAAATTTTTAAAAATGAGGAAAGAAGTTCATTTGATTTACTTAGCGTTTATTTATTCCACTTAATATACTTAGCATTGTGCAATGCGAAAAAAGAAAAGACAGTAACCGGGCTTCCCGAAACACGCCATCGCGGCGTGTTTTTCTGTAGAAAGCTACCAACACATACAAACATTTCGTGACCTCTCGATCAGCCACGCAATTTTCGACATATTAATTCTAACAGACAGACGTTGCCACAGAAGCACACAAATAGGCATGACGTGTGCTCAGCACTGATCAGTACATAGATGGCTGCGACTCGGCTATGCGAACGTCTGCAGAATGGATTATGCGTGCACTATGCGACTTAGTGGATGGTCCTATAGCTGCTGAGCGATTGCAAGGCATCTGTCCTCATCATGCACAGCAGACACTTTTGTTAGCTTCAGAGTTCTCGCGCTAGAAAATTAAGACAGCCAGGGCGAATTTCTGCTTTTCTATACAGGTGTGGAGAGGAGTGGTCCCGCGTTAACGGTCACTCCCAACCGACATTAGTATTCACCGCTCGCTAAACCGAGCCGGTGAGTACAGCAGGCACGGGACTCGATCAACGAGCTCCCACATCACGTGGCTCGGACAACACTCACGCACGAGACGGTCAAAGGAAAAGCGGTCGCCGAGACAAAAGGCGGAGAGGACGCGATAGATCACAATCGGGGCTCCAGGCGAGAGGGAATAAAAGCTGGACGGGCGCAAACCGCGGAAACCTGCAGCGGCGGCGGCGGCGATAATGGTCGAGCGAACAGCGGCGAGCGGAATGAAATTTATGGGAAAAAAACGCGCAGAACGGGAGGAGGGGATGGTGGGCAAAATGTGCTGCTCCGAAAGGCTCCCGTGGGCCGCTCGCAAAGTCGCGTGGGCGGCGTGGGCTTCCGGCCCTGGCGCCGCCGCAATCTGAGCACCGCATCTGACGCGCGCGCGAGCGCGCCGTGGCGGCTGCGAGCGCGCCGATCGCGGGGCGCGCCTTGGGGAAACACGCGTGACAAAGTGTGGACAACATCGCCGCCGACAGTGGCGCGTGAGAAGCGCGGCGCGTGGCCCGGTACTCGTGGCGCTCAGGCAACCGTGCAGGGCGCGCGCGTGCGCCAAGCTCTGCGGTACACCGCAGCCCGGGAGAGCACTGTGTGTACGGGCTAGAGTGTGTTTATGTGTCCGCGTGTGACGGCTCTGCACGCGTATGCGCGAGTGTGTGCGCGAGAGAGAGAGACAGCGAGAGAGTCACTGGGTGCTGCGCATGCGCGAGCGTCTTTCTCTGGTTGTCCTTCCCTCGTTAAAAGGAATCTAAAGAGAAAAATAACTTGGCTCGTATTAGTAAAATTACCCTTATACACTATACCAAAAAGAGAAAGGAAACCACTCTTAGCGTGAGAGTAGGCATATTAAACAAGAAAGAAGACCGCAGCCCGGGAGTGCACTGTGTATACGGGCTAGAGTGTGTTTATGTGTCCGCGTGTGACGGCTCTGCACGCGTATGCGCGAGTGTGTGCGCGAGAGAGAGAGACAGCGAGAGAGTCACTGGGTGCTGCGCATGCGCGAGCGTCTTTCTCTGGTTGTCCTTACCTCGTTAAAAGGAATCTAAAGAGAAAAATAACTTGGCTCGTATTAGTAAAATTACCCTTATACACTATACCAAAAAGAGAAAGGAAACCACTCTTAGCGTGAGAGTAGGCATATTAAACAAGAAAGAAGACCGCAGCCCGGGAGTGCACTGTGTATACGGGCTAGAGTGTGTTTATGTGTCCGCGTGTGACGGCTCTGCACGCGTATGCGCGAGTGTGTGCACGAGAGAGAGGGGGAGAGAGACAGCGAGAGAGAGTCATAGTGTGCTGCGCATGCGCAAGCGTCTTTCTCTGGTTGTCCTTCCCTCGTTAAAGGGAAAGTAGAGAGAAAAATAACTTGGGTCGTATTAGTAAAATTACCCTTACACGATGCCAAAAAGAGAAAGGAAACCACTCTTAGCGTGAGAGGAGGCACATTAAACAAGAAAGGAGACAAGAAGAACAAAAGACAGGTGGCGACGCTGCAGTGAACAATCCGCACCATCTCGGCGCGTGACGTCACAGATTTCCGCAGCTTGAGCTCAGGCCTCCTTTATTTTTTTTATTTTTTTGTCGGTAAGGATAGAATACATTATATGCTGAAAGAACCACACTAGTGAGTCAGTTTCCAGAAGTTCGGCTCTACAACGCCCCATTACAAGAAAATACATGAAAATCTATGATGTCACACTGATGTCCCAGTGCTGGGTTTCCGGAATGAAATAGATAAAGTCGAATTTGGTCTTCGTTTTCTCGTCTGGTAAGCGCGCTATTAGCTCGAAATTCTCGATGATTAGTCTTCTGAAATAATACATTTATTTGGTCTTTACTATCCATTTAACGGTTCTGGTTCAAAACTAGAATCTGTGGTATACCTGTAAAGGATGAAGATGTATTGAAGTATGGTGCAGGATGATTTGTGACCTATTTCCGTTTCTTTCAGTTTACTTTCAACTGATATCGTATATCGTGGCTTTCTACATCTCAATCTCTGCCGAACCAGTCACTTCAGGTGTTATTACAGATTTGTGGGAGCTTTTGTGTTCTGCTCCTCTTTGTGCGGACTGCACTACTCGACGTCGGGAGCCGCTTACTCTCTCATGCAGGCAAACACGCAGTGCAACATGACACGCTTTCTCTTAGAGTTTCGGGCGTAACGTCAGCAAGTAGTCTGGTAAATGTAAATTTCGCTCGTGTTTAATGTAATTGCGCTAGCGTTTGTTTCCTTTCTTGTCCCGTCCTTACGTACTTCACCCACAAGTTAATATGCATCTTGAACAAGCCCAGCTAAAATCCTTCTTCAGCAAATTTAGTCCTAACGTGCGCGTGCCAAGAGAATCCATATTAAATATAAAGCAAGAAAAGAAACTGGTCGTTTGCGAGAGCTTTTTTTTTTTCGCTTTGGTTTCCGAAGGACCATGCTTTTCACGGTTGTTTACAGAGTGCTACGTTCTTGTATCTTAGCTATAGAGTGTAGTGAGCTCAGATGTTAAGAGGCTGTGACCCAGTGCGGGTTGCATCCGTTAGAATTACGACACCTCGTGATACATGTTGTGTAAGAAAGCAATAAAAATATTTTAAAAACGAATTCAGCGATCAGCGCTTCAAGAAAAAGGGGGGGGGAGACATGAAAGACAGACGAACATAAAGGTGTGTGAATTCATGAATAAAATGTGCACCGCTGCCCTCAGATCACTATCGACATCTTCTACTCTAATTTGAATTCTTAAGAAAGTTATGTTCGATGAGAACACGTACCCTACTCTCGATAGCCCAACCTTCTGACGTCATACTTTCCTGTAGGTTACCGTCACACTCGGGTGCGTCACGCCCTCCGTGCTTGTCGCCGGAACGTAATGACAAGTATAATGCGGTCGATATCGATTACCCCCTTTGCGAAATAATTCAAATCGTATCGAAACCGGAAGAGCCATTGAGAAACAGCCACCCATTTCCGTGTGTGCATTGTTAAGGCGCCGTCGCGCACGGACGACATGTGATAACTCAAACACGTAAACACGGTGACACGGCGCGATAAAAAAAAAAAAAAAAAAGGCGTGAAGAAGACGTGCCGGCGAAGCGCGCCCTCTGGCTTCCCACGCCGGACGGACCGCGCCCACCGCATGGACAGGGCGAGTACAGGGCCTCTGCCACCTCGAGGAGCTCTATGTGCCTCCGTCGAGGCGCTGCGTGACCGAAGCGGCGGCAGCGGTCCTCCTTTTTGTCCACCCAGCGCGCAACTCAATCGACGCAGGCGGAGTGTCAGTGGCTTTCGTGGGGCTGCCTGCCACTTCGTGGAGGGAAGTGCGCAAGCAGCGGGGCGGACCCCTAATTGCAGACCGGTCGTCCGTCCGGAACCCGCAATCAGGGTGCCGATCCGACGTCCGAGACGCAGCTAGGGCGCGCGCACGCGCTGGGCTCCGTTTGTTCAGCGCAGCGCCGCCGATGTGTGCGTGCTTCAAGAAGACGCGCGTACTGCATATTTCCGCAGGCCCATTCTGCTGATGTGCGTGCCATACTATCTCTAACCGTTTCTACTACTTTTTTTCTTTTGCATATGCCATTCACATGCGTACTGTTTAGTTCCACCTCCAATTCGAAAGCGTATACGGCCGTTCGTATTTAACGGACGGTTGCGGTGCTGGTGCGTTGTACTGCTGGATGTAACAACAGTGCATGCTGGTCTCTGTGACCAAAGGAACAACTTCGGTTTGCGTAGAAAGAGCGCAGTCGTTTCAGGTCCTTTATTACGCATACTTTCTCAGCGGTACCCGCGATGACGTTCATGTTCACGTAATTGTAGAATGTGACACAAGTCGCCAATTGGCTGCCTCGATGTTTGCAGATGTTTGGCTGGCTCGATGTTTGCATCTATAAGAACATTCTGTGTTATAGTTCCTAAGCACGGAACCCAGTTCTCTCAATTTATATCGAGTGAAGGCCCCATGGAAGCTTGACCGAGAGTAGGCCTTTATGAGCCGAGACCTGTCGAAACGAAGGAAGAAAAGTACGTGTACACCAAACGAATTGCGCTTGCTGCAAGCGGCTCGAAACTTCTTGAGACATGCGGACGAGGCGACGCGGTCTCCTCGCATCTCTCTCCTTCGCCGAGTGGCTCTGCCGACGGCGCAGTGTCTTGCACGCAACTAATACGGAGACGCCAAAGAATGTGTCAGAAACAGAATCCACGACTGTGCGCCCCTTTCTCGGAGACCCTGTAATGATGGGCGCTTGTTTCCCGGTGGCGCACCGCCGCCGATCCATGGTAACGTGACGCCCTGCAGGCGCCGCATGACTTCGGCTGCGCGCGCATGACGAGCGCGATCTCTTTGGCCCGTCCACGCCGCACCGTTCGTGGCAGGCAGTCGTTTTCGTCTTTATAGGTGACGAGCGCCCACGAAACGAATAAAGCGCCGCAATCCGCGACGTATAGATATACATCTGCGAACGGTCTCGCCTCTCGGGATGCGTGGGACCTTTCTATAAATGTGGCACATTAACGCGTCTCGCGATCACCGTCGCTTTGAGCTGCTCGCTCCTTCAGAAGCAAACTGGCTAGATTTCTCCGGCCGGCCAACGCGAAAGAAGGTGCACTCGGCTTGAGTAAGTAGTATCAAAGCCCACCGCTGCGGAAACGCCCGCACCTCGCCTCTATTGAGCGCGTCTATCCTGTTGGCGCGGCGTCCCTCGTGCCCGAGGGAAGGAAGTGTGCATGCCGCCTTCACTGGTAATAGCACCCGTGCATGGGCTGTTCGGTGCATCACTTCTTTCTTCTCTTTGCGCAGGTGAGAAACGATGGCGACTTAAGGTGCTAATCAAGGCGGCGGATCTTTATACTGAAAGCAGTTATTGGCTGCTCCGGTTCGTTACTCAGTACGCACAAGGACATCAGCTCTTGATACCTTGCTGTTGATGCTGATGCCGGCGCCTAAAAAAGGAGGCGGATTTCTCTTCGCACGCAGAGCCTGTCAGTGCCACCAGCCGATTACAGGACGCGGACACACAGAAAAGCCCTGCGTCAGGGTTAGAATCCCGTTTATGGAGCTCGCTCTCTTAGAGTGTTCCTGTATATGAAGGAATGGTAAAAAGGTGGACACGCCTTGACGTCCGCTGCGACTGCTCCAAGAAGCCTGCGCGCGTACCGTTTCCTGCACCCTCTGTCCAAGGCAGTGCATCTTTGTTAGAGTTTCCATCTCCAGGGTTAGCCGCGCCGTACGAGAGGACGGATGCAGACATTGTAATAGCGCTGATCAGGGGCTGCTCCGCTCGGGAGTGATACATTTATTTTAACCTTTGTGCTCGTACCTCTAATAAGACGGCGCATACGGTTGTGCAGCCACGCAAAAGCGAAAAATAAGCCACATATAGAGAGCCGACTCCCGGCACGGTTTCAAAACAGAGCTCTCGGATCAGTGTCTTTCGTTATATTAGTCTCGCGTTACCACTGCTCGCGACGCGGCGTATCCAAACGCAACTACATAAGACAGCGATCGCTCTCTCGCGTGACGACAAAGCGGGGGACCACACGAAGCGCTTGTCTCGTAGTGCCATCGGAGAAGACGATCGCAGCCGCGTCTCATGGGGAAGGCGAAGGCAGCTGGTGTCCACCGGCGATACGTCCATGGGTGCCCTTTGCTTTAGGCGCGGTCGCCCGACTCAGGACGAGAAGGGCGAGGGGTCGGGGAATGGCTGAGCAGGCGGTTTCCCGTGGAGCGCTTCGATCTGCAGCGGTCACGCCTGGCTTAGCGGCGGCCTCCTGCGTTCCTCCGCGGCGGCGGATGCCGATCACGTAGGAGACCGATGGCTCGTATGAGGAAAGGGTTGAGCAGGGGAGCAAGATGCGGCTGCTGCTCCGTGGACAGAAGCGCCCTCCGGCGCGCTCTTAATGAAGGGGACTCCGCGGGAGCAGCTGGCCGCGAGCGAAGGAGATGCGCTTGCATCGCGGCTGGTGGGCCGTATCGCGCGGCTCCGATGTCTTTCTCTTTCTCTGGCAAAGAGGCTTGTCTTGTCTCGATTAGGTCGCGGGCGCGGTTCACCTCCTCGCCGCCGCCGAATTTTCGTTTGGAACCGGTGTTAGCCGCAGCTGCGCGACCGTCAAGCTGTGATCGAAGGCACGGCGCATGCGGCGCGTGGGCGCGTCGTTAAAAGTCGCGGGTGTGCATCACCTCGGGGGCCTTTGGCGTTCGAAAAAGTGGTCTTTTTTTTTCAGCCCTCTTGGAAAGAGCGTTATGCTCGTTAAACCAAGACGACAACAAAGAAAAGGCCTGGTAAATTGTATTCAGAAGACTAAACAAGCCTGTCTATAAACACGGGTAGCCCACGACTTTGTTGTCTTGATTACTTGTAACAAAGTCACCATGCTGAATCCACCCGAATAACAAGGCACAAGCTTCCGAGACTCAAAATATTAACCCATGGTTTCCTTGCAAAAGTCTTGTCGGTTCACATTTACCGAATCGATTTCTAAGTGTTTCTTCCTCGCTGTTTTTCCCCTGGAAGATATGTCTAGCAGAAGTTCCATTGATGTGGCTTCTTGTGCCGCTTAGATCTAAAGGGAGTAGTGCGAGCCCTACTCCTATAGAATCACGTTTCTAGCAGTAACGTAACTGATGCCACGAAAACGCCGACAAAGTCGGGAGCGCAAAAGAAGCACGTGCACTAATGAGATTAGAAAATTTGCGAGTATATGATGGCGGTAGGGTGAGAGAGGCCCTCTCGTGCACTGTACTTATTTAAGATGATTATTCATTTCAAGTTCTAGCAGCCACCTCCATATAGAACTTTTTACACCCGAGGGTTTTGCTGTTTCGCTGTGAGGTGTGCTTGGCAGACTGTATATAGACAGTCGTCCACTGTCAAAACTAAGTTAAAGTCAGTGCTTCAAGCAGAAGGCGATGTCTGCGCTGCCGAAGTTTTTCAGGTGTACGGCTCTATGCATGACAAACTTGAGGCTCTACTGCATCCGTGCCTCTCCCTCTCTCTCTCTCTGTCTGTCATCTTACCCCTGCCTCCTGGACGATCGCAGCGCCGTACAGTTCCCTCCAGTTATTGTGCAGAAACTTTACGGTAGAATGAAGCCTACTCAGAGGAGCTCAACGTGGGCGAGCATCAAAGCGATTCGCGGGTGCTGTTTCGCGGCTTCGCTGGGAAAAGGAACCCACGCGCGCGCATCGGGCAAACCCAAAAAACGGCAAGAGCATGCAAGCACCACTCCGCTTGTGCCTCGCGCAGCCGCCGCGTGTCGCTACTGGGCCGTGGCGGCACGAGAGCCCCGGGCCCGGCCGTCCGTTGGGCGCGCGGTGGTCAGGCAGCTGGCGCCCAAGTTGGGTCGGCGCTGGGTGGGAGGGGGTGGCGACACCGGGGGGCTCCCGCCGGCGCATCGACGGGGCACGCACGCGTACGCCGCCGAGCGTGAACGCGATAAAGTGCCAAGTGTGCGCCACTGCGCACGGCGCCGCCCGGCAGCTGTGCGACAACGCGGCGCGAGCCTGTCGGCGATGAAGAAAGGCGCTGCTTTCGCGCATGTTGGCTTGCTGATCGGAACCGCAGCCACCGCTGTCACGTCATCCGCCGCAGTCGGCCTCGTGCCTGCACGCGCGCCTTTTCCCCCCGAGCTCCCACTGCTCTTTGTTTCCTCCTCTAAGCCAACGCCACATCGGAGCACTACGGGAAAGCCGAACGCGCCTGCAGCGAGATATTTTGCGTGTGCGGCTTTCCGGCGCGTGCGCGTACGGATGTAATGTCAATTGGGCACATTTAATACTTCTCTCACTTTCGCCCTTTCTGACGTTCCACATTTTTTTTCTTTTGTTGTTCTTGTTGTTGTTGGTAAGTAGTTACTTCCTGCAGGTAACGAGAGTCGGAACTTAGGCTTTCTGGCTAACGTCCCTGCATTCCCCTTTCCTTTCCCCTCCTCCTCCTCCTTCTGCCCAAGAAGGAGTGCTAAGCGCGGTGTTTAGCCGGCTGGGACCTTGCGCCGGCCGCTCCGGGTGCCTTGTCAAACAGCTGTGAGGCTCGACTCTGTGCGTCCCGAGGTTTAAATGATGTGACAGAACGTAGGTCAAGGTGGGTCTGTCGCACAGAATGTGGGTAACAACACGAAACGAACCACGGGCACTCATGTTTTCGCTCCCGTACACAAGCTGTAAGCTATCTGAAGAAAACGCTTCTCCTTCAAGGTCGGTTGAAACAAGATGTAAGGTCATCGCAAGGCGTTCGCAGATTACTACTGGCTGCATATATATGACTCAGAAAATGTACAGCTGTAATGAAAATGCGGAATACTGACTAGAGGTATAGGTGAAGTTCCATGCTAAGTGGAGAGGCTAGCCAAGGTTTAATCGGAATGCTATCCGAAGTATATAACACGCAATGGCCGAGGAAAGAATGACAGTGAGAAAAAAAAAAGAGAGAAACTGCACGCATGCACGCACATGCAAAGTGTACCGAACCGACAACTTGGGCGACCTCTTGATGGCTTTTGTCGCCGCAATGCACGAAACTATGTTCCCGCACACTCGTATAAGATCGAGTGCGATTCCCAATCATCCCGGTCCACTTTGCCTACTCGAGCAAACAGCGCGTGCCTAACGGCGTCTACCGACACACTGCAGCCAGGCAGGATATCATCCTACGTATACCGCGCTCACTTAAGTGCGCGCAGGCGTTATACACATATGAGGGCAGGCGTGAGACCCACGACATACCGTGGCGTGACAACGAGTTCGCCTCATGTGCCTACGCTCAGCACAAGCGGCTCCCCGCAGCGGCGTCTCGTTTTAAAGAGACGAACCGCAAGCACGCACACACGCACGTGCACGACGGCGGCGACAGCGAAGTGCGCGCGATGACGTCCGCTCGCTGAGCGCGTGCGTATATGTACCACGCGAGACTACGCGTGCGTTATGGCGATACCGTTCCGTTATAACGAAGCAGCCTGCCTCCAAGTTTGGAAGCTCTGTATTTGGAGTGCCGGAGGCATTGTTTGCGCACTTTGCAAGTGGGCGCGAGCTCGACGTGTTTCGTTCCTACTCGCTTAACCGCGTGCGCCTGCTGAGTCTGCGTGCACGCAAAGCTCGCGTGTGGCGTGATGCGCGCGCAGTCGATCGAGGAACAGTGAAATCCTCTTTGCAGCTACGCGACGATGCCTACGTCCGCGCGTGGCACAGGCGGGCAGAGTTGCAGGCAGCAGCGCAAGCGCTGATGCAATTAGGTGACAGCGCGCTTGCAGTCTGCTCCGTGAATGTCACCCTTCGTAAGTTTAGTGTATATGTTCTGCTGCCTGGCAGGTATGAACGCGCGTCCCAGTTTCGATGCGAGAAAGGGTTGGCAGGAAAGGGTCACAGGCGCGCCAGTTTTTTGTTCAGTTTCTATTTATGTATATTTTACACTGTCGTGGTATTTTTTTTTTCTCCTCTCTCCGAGATCGATCTGCCACGCGCGCATGTGTGACCGCTGCGCGCACTAAATGAACGTGGCAGGTCCTGGAATGGAAATCAAAGGAATGAGCAGCTGCCACGGACCATCACGTAAATACTTGCTTCACAAAGTGACCTTGCAAAATGTCTCTACGTTTAATCTCCTGGGGGAGCGAATGTCACGGTCTAGACGCGGTGCCATGTTCGCTTCTCGGTCGCGCTTGTATTGTGCAAGTTTCGATTATAACAAGCTGAATTGGATACCTCTTATCTCTGCCGGCGTCCATGTAATAAGCTCGGCAGGAAATGAGTCTCGTATATATGTAGTCAAAAAAGAACTAAAACCTCCAAACCATTCGCGTGCTAAGGGCCGGATTCTGAAATCCTCCTAACCTTAGACCGTTTCCTTACCTTCCGCAAGGAGCCCTCCATGCTACCTAAACGTTAGGCGCCCTCGGAAGGCCACCGCGAATTCTAAAAGCTTCCTTTCGCCTTCCCTGCGGAAGGAGCGCCTCGCCAAAGGAAGTGTAACGTTAGAGGCTTCTGGTTTCGAGATTACCCACAAAAATTGCGAAATATTTGTAATGAGTTGCCGAGACAAAGTGCCGGGACTGTTAAAATTGCATTTCTACTTTTATACTGGGGCATAAATTACATTTCTTTGGTTAATAACGTAAAAATGGTTCGAAAATGATGCGCGTGGCAAGAAAGCAATCTCAGTCTAGCAACTATGGCAGCATCTGAGTTCGTTTGGTCAGGCGTCGCTTTTTTTCTATCTTTGCCTGCGTTTTCTTTCGTGTGTGTGTGTGTGTATGTGTATTTGCCATGCCGGGCAAAGCATATTTTACGGAGGAAGAAAAAGACTTGGTTCACGGAACTTCTACAAAGGTACAGCAATGTGATTGAAAGCAAGAAAACTTCGTAGTAGTATTCCAGTGGATTCTGCCTGTCAGTCAGGCGCCGGGCTGGAGTCAAAGGTGGAGGCTTGTACACAGTCCCGTAAAGAAGTTCATTTGCTCGTCGAAGAAACCGTGCATAGCTTTCGAAGCTATCGTCTTCGGATAAACATTGCAAGGCCGTCATTCTCGCCGCTCGCTTTCCACAAGATCACAGTGCAAAAAAGATATGGCACAAAACGCGGTCCGCGTAACCAAACTGGGCGTCAGTACACGGCGGCTGGCTACCGCGGCCTTGGCTGCGCACGGCACCTACCCTAGCCGAGCGTACCGCGTGCAAAGTCATGCGGAGAAGCATACGTTCAGGTAGAGGAGCACGGTTAGGACGCATGAAGGTAGCATGCCGGCTCCCTAAGCGCGGGGAAGCACCAAAGAGGCCCTAATTTAGTGCCCCTTAGTAAGGTACGTTCCAGAATTGACGTCAGGTCGCCTCACAGCGTGTGAGGCATCCTTAGTTAGGAAAGGAGCGTTTCAGAATCCGGGCCTAAGTCCATCTCGGCGCCGAACACATTCCGATCGCAAAGTCCAGTCACCTGTTTCAGACGGCGACGTACTCGTGGTGACTTCGTCTGACAGAATGGGTCTGCCCGCTGCTTATATGCACTTGACAACACTGTCGAGAGCTCTGCGTGAGAAAATTGTATACATCTTCCAGCTCTGCTGAAATTACAAGCGTGAAAACGTGTTTCGTGCCTGCAGTTTTCATTCAGCTCGAATGTCTGCGATGAGACAGAGAAAAATAAATTATTAGAGGTAAGGCAGAGACGTCAAGCAGAGTAACGGTGACGTTGGTTTCCCTGCGCTAGGCGGGGCAAAGCGATGAGGAGGAAACAAGAAATGAAAGGAACGGGGTGTCCACACAACCACGAGGAAGGCCAATTGACAATCTCAAGAGACCGTTTATAGTGTCCCTGTGAATCCCCCCACACGCACTCAGTGCTTACTCTCTCCCTTTTATACCTCTTTCTATTCCCCTTTCTCCCACCCCCAGTGTAGGGTAGCAAACCGGTTGCTCGTCTAATTGACCTCCCTGCATTTCCTGTCCTTACTCTCTCTCTCTTTCTTGCAATGTCCCAAATGCTTTTGAAGCACACACAAACACACACACACACACACACACACACGTATATATATATATATATATATATATATATATATATATATATATATATATATATATATATATATATATATATATATATATATATATATATATATATATATATATATATATATATATATATACGCGCACGCACGAACAAACAAGATGACTCGTGCTGTCGACGGCTGAGACCGTGTAAATGAGACTCATGAGAGCAGGCAGGGGATGGTTGTCGAGCTTTTCTGTAAGAAGTATTCGTATATGGATCGCCCTCTGCATGCATGCGGGACCATAACGACGTTTTCTCCAGGCCATGTGAATATATGCCTCCATGTTGTAATTTTGGCCCCGCAAAAGCTTTGAAAGTAATTATAACTGAGGGATTCGCAACAGTGCCACGTAACACTTAATGTGCGAGCGACGCCACATACACAGAGCGAAGCTGCTGATTAGTTCTTACAAGCGGGAATCTTCAATATGCGCCAAAATCTCAGTACATCGGAGATCTTTTTGCATTCCACTGCCCATCAGGATAAGTCCGTCAGAGCCGCGGGTAAAATCAGTGGACATGGGTCAAGAAGAAAGCCGTATAGCCTCTAAGCTATCGTCCTTTGTAGTATGAATGACGACCGCTGCATTTCTCTCTTGCATGTTGGAACTTTTACCGTTAGCATTTCCAACATTCTTACTAAGCGAAGCGAAAAGAAAGAAAATTAGTCATGGTGAGTAACTTAGCATGCCTCACTGTTGTTGTATTGCATACAATCAGCTGGCCGTCTCGGAGTGCTCTAGCAGAGGTCCATATAGGCTCTGTGAGAGGCCAGATATTAAGGCTTTGCTACGCGGAACTATACTTAAATGGCGATAATGAAGCCAGATAACAGCCACCATATCCGCTTATTATCGTAACGCCTTTTTAAACACTATATATGTACACTGAAATGACCAGTCGAAGAAGCCGTAACGACGCAAACCCAGAAACGCGACGTCTGTGCCACAAGGACAATCGCCTTATCCATATTTTGCTAACGACATTGCGTTCATCGGCATCGTCCCAGCGTACCTGCACTGGGCTTAATAGGCCTTAAACCACGGCTTTTCCGAGTGATGCGTATATTCCAACAGTATCGTCGAGTTCTCAATGGGGTTTAACTAGTACCAGTGAGAACAGACCATGCCCTGTCATGTCCAGCTGTCGATGTCCCTATAAGAAGAGGACTACGAGGCTCGAAACAACTTCACGGTATACACTCCCCTGTATGCTACTTGTTCTTGCCACTCGTTCTTGGGACAGGTTGCATTATAGCAATCATGGAAGTCTGGTGGTGTCTCTTCTCCGGTAACTAACACCACTAACTTTTGCGGTGTTGACGTCCAAAAGCAATTTATTAATCGGGCTTTGCGATCCTGGTACTAGACATTCGTGTCAAAATTCGGGGCAGCTGAAGAGCTGGCTAGGTAAGCTATGTAGAATACAACAAATACAGATTTATGTTTTAGTTGTAGAGTGACATTTATTTTATGTTCTTGTTTTTAAGTTTTTCCGCTACCATGCATTTAGACGTTTTAAGATCTGCTCCTGCACCAACCTTCCCCCATTACTTCGCCCCCCCCCGCTATAAATATGTGCCCGGTAACGGACCAGCCAATGAGAGACAAGCAGGCGTGCGGATGGCAAACTTGCGGCCAGACGTCCGTCTGTCGCCCAGACGACCAGACAGGCATCCGCACGCGGGCGGACGAGGGCGGAATGGACAGTCAGATTGATCGTGCTTCGGCCCAGGGCACACTATTGTTAAGGAATTGCAGACGCGAGCTAGTTGGCACATCAGTCCCCATGATTTTCTTTTGTTTGCTGCCAGTGCAAAGAGTAAGATACCTGAAGGAAAACGAGCCCGCGCGAGACACGATCGTTGACACGAGTCGTTGCATTTCAGGCCCCGTTCAGACATTGAGAGGCCAGTTAAATTCGAGCTCCTCTGCATAAACTGCGAGGGCATTTTCCATATAAAAGGGCCCGCCACGTTGAGGCGAATTCTGCACCTTGAGGGCGATGAAGTCCCGCTGTGCATAGAACTTCGGGGCGAGTGCCTCCCATGGGACGAGCCTTAATAAGTGCCGGGCGCGCAAGCTTCTTCAACTGCGCTGCATCGGCAGCGGCAGCGGCGACGGCCTCCGCCGCTCCGAGCAGCAGCAGCAAGCGGCAGCCGCATTCGGAAGCTCGCGCACGCTCACTCTCGCTCATTGACGCCCTCGCCCCTGCTCGCACACACCGGGCCAGGTAGAAGCCGGCGTCGCCGCCGCACACAGAGGCTCGCGGGCGCCGCTCGCGATTGGAAGTGCGCGCTCTCGCGTGTGTGTGCGTGTGTGTGTTCGTGCGTGTTCGTGTGTGTGCGCCGCGGCAGCCACGCTCGAGGAGAGCGGCGCGCCCCTTGACGTCAGGAGGTCTCCCCCCGCTCATCAGTGGTGCGCGCGCGACCGCGTGTGCGCGTCTTCTTCTTGCTCCCGCACGCACCACGGACAGGTCACCGGCGGACGCGACCCCGGAGACGCAGGCCGGCGCGGCTGCTGACCACGACTCCCCTGTGACGGACGACGCTCTTGACCCAGTGCTGCCGGGTGCCGCTACGACGTGAGGAGGGAGGCTGACCGGTGCCCCCGCGAAGGTACACCGCCGCCCGTGATCGCGTGGGGCTGCTCCTCCCTGTCTTCGCCGCCGGAACGCCGTCGTCGCTGGACTCCGTAGCATCTTCCGATTGCGCTCCGTCGCCGGTCACCGTACAGTGGCCCCGGACTGGCCAGCCCGGTTTGTGGGGCACTACGTGGGCCGAGGACGTATTGTGGACTGTGACGACGCATCGCTGGTCGAGCGCTAAGTGTCGATTGTTGGGACTCGAGACGCACTCGCGAGTGTCGCTTCGAGGACTGCTCTCGTTTTGACAAGTGTGGGCCCGAAACGTGTGTCGGTTGAAATTTTCCGTTCTCGGGACGTTTCGGTCGGCGCCATTGTGAGCTGTTCGCGAGTCGAGATTTGGACCTCGAGACGGTGATCGTGAAAAAGAAAAAAAGAAGACTCGCGGTGTCTTCCGACCGAAACGTGGACGGCGGTTGCGCATACCGCCGGCGCGGACTGTAACCGGTGGCTGTCGTTTCGTCGCATCTGCCGTGACGGTGGCGTCTTCGCCGGAGGCCTGCAGACAGCGGCAGGAGCGGGACGACTCGGCGGCGGCGGCGACGACGAAGGCGGAAGGGCCGGCCCTGAGCTACCGGCATGCCTTCATGGACCTGAGCGTGCCCAAGCGGGCAGCGACTCCCCCCGGCTCTTCGGCGACCCCTCAGCGTCCACTGCCGGTGCCGGCCATGGTGCACCACGTTCCCGGATCTCCGCCCGCCTTCTCAGCCACGGACACGGCGCCGGCCGCTATGCCCGGTGAGTACGAAGACCCGTGCTAACCAGTGTATTCTCCGTTCATGCCGTGTGTCACTTTAATGTCACCCCGTGAGCCGGAGACAAATTAAATCGAAGCGGCCGAAATATGGTTGATCCAGTTGTTCGAGCCACACGGAAACTTGTCGAATGCAGTAGCTCTTGCGACTAAAGTCCTACGCCAAATTGCGCCGTATCTCCTGCTTAAGACGTGTCAGAGACGGTCGTGTTCCTACGCGCATTGGGGAAGCGAACAGAGCGCCAGCTGTGGCAACCAGTCCAGGCAAAAATATAGACGACGTGTCATGCTCGCGCTCCAGGCAATATTTGTAGTCCTCGTCAATCAGCTCCACTTCATCACGCACATTGCGATTTCCATGGCGTTCTCATCATGGAAATCGGAGCAAATTAATCGTCAGTATCTTCTCGTGGACCAGTGCCAAAAACACAGTGTAAAGAGGCATCGGGTCGAGGTCGAGAAGCACATAGTTACTGCATGTTATTAGTACCGCGGCAGTGAAACGTGAGAGGCAGATCCAGGAAAATTCTGCAGTGGGCTAGTTGGTTGGACATAGTTAACACTTGCGCAAAGCTACGAAGGGACAGGACTTGAGTGAGAAAGTAACACACGAATTGAAATAAGCGTTAGGGGGCTCTGGCGGTAAGTGGCGATGAGGTTAACCATTTCGAGCCTCTTATGTCAATTTAGCTTCCAACGTAAAATTGAAAATTACGTTCCGGTGTTTCACGCAGCATAACTATACAATCTGATTATGAGGGTAATGGGAGCACCCGGATGAAGTTTTAGCACCCGGGGTTCTTTAACGTGCACCTCGATCTGCGTACACGAGCGTCTCTGCATTTCGACCCCACCGAAATACGACCACCACGACTGGAATCGAACCCGCGACATCGAGCTCGAGCAATGCCAAGGCCACATAGGCTAACGCGGCGGGTACGGCTTCGAGCGCAGTCAAACTTTTGTATCTGCTAAACACAAACTAATAAATAACGTACAACTATAACTTCATAGGGTTAAGCATGCCCCTGGCATCCCTCGACGCTTGACAAGCCATGCTTATGCTCATATCTGGCAGTCGAACATTTTGCAGGAAACTGCTCAGCAATGAGAAATCTTCACTGCATGAAAGCAGAGCTGTGCGTCAAGTGGACGTACAGGCTGCACTGTGCGAGTCCAGAAAAAAAAAAAAAAAATTCGCGCGTTCTTTGTGGTTGTCGTTTGCCTGCCTCTTTCCGGTCCTGCTTCATGGCAATCAATCAGTGCTTAGTTCACGAACAGGGAAATATAAATCGGTAAAGCTACAGGAGAAGGCCCCAGAACACAAGACTGCATGGGGACCTGCTGCCAAGTAGCCGTAGAAACAACAAATGTGGTGCACAACAGCAGGGCGTTAGGAAATGCAAGCTAGTCAAAGTATTCGAATAAATAAAAACAAATGCAGTTAGAATATCAATCCTTTACAGCACTCACTGAGACGATTTTCCGAAGCACGTCATCTGCCTGGGCGAGAGAGTGCGATGAAGTGGATTGGGTTACCTTGGCACCACGACTGTACATGCAAGCCCGGGCAACTTGTACATCAACGGTAGCGAAACTGTTCAAGGGAGTTCGCACACTCTGAAATGGCACTTAGATGAGAGAAGTGGCGCTGCGTATGGCATGCAATGATAGTAAACACATACACTAAGTTTTTATGTTCGAAACGAATTTCAGAAGCTATTTCCCTTATTGTATTTACCGCACTGCAGGGAAGCAGCGTATAGGAAAAGCTCTAATCCGCGACTGCAGCTGGTGGGCGACGCCAGGGACGACGGCTGTGGCGTTGTAGCACATCGTTAGTTCATGCCGCGAGTACTCGTTTTTTTTTTATTTCTTAGCGTCCTTTTTAGCATTTATTTACCAGCCGTCGCCTCTTTTTTTTCCTGGTTACTGCGACGCTCTTTCAGTTGTTGGCGTCGTGAAGTTTTATATGTTTTTAATATACTTAGTGACACTGTTACTAGACGACCTTTTCGTGTGTGTGTGTTTTTTTTTTCGTTCCGCCTTCGCCATTGTATTCAGAATTCTAGGAATTGTAATAGATGCGGCTAGGCTAGTATGTATGGCGCAATTCGAACAGAAATGCCAACACTCAATGGAAACACAAGTGAATACCAGCGAGAACACGAATGAACAAGTTGATGTCTTCGCAACGCCATGAAGTTTCTTGGCGCGGTGACG
This sequence comes from Dermacentor albipictus, assembly GCF_038994185.2. Classification (NCBI taxonomy): domain Eukaryota; kingdom Metazoa; phylum Arthropoda; class Arachnida; order Ixodida; family Ixodidae; genus Dermacentor; species Dermacentor albipictus. The sequence goes on along the minus strand of NC_091824.1, from coordinate 81,812,053 downwards.
ACTTAACATAAAAAGTCTACAAGTAGGTTTTGTTCTGCCAGAAGTGTCACCCCGTCAAGTATAGGGTATTTTTTTTTTTTTGGCTGCACCAATTTTTTATAAATTGCCTGTGGCACCTAGCACAATTCTAACCTTCGATCTAAATTACTCGACTTGGCTTACACTGCTTCTACGAGAAATCGACATGCTTAATTGAATAATTAACATAATTACGTTAATGAACTTTTTAATGAATAACTTTGTCGCACATATTTCTATCTACGAGTTGTAGCTAGTGAGTTCGCAAGGCGTATGAACTTGGAACGAATCTGAAAATTATTATCTCGAAACTGGTGCTGTCCTGAGATTTCGTTCCAAGTGATTTACTGTGAGGCCGCCGTTGACGCTGTGACGTCACGCACTGATATAGTCCCACCACGTTTACGCGAACAGAAGTCATTTGCAGGGAAGCACGCAGAGACAACCATATTTTCCTTTTCCCCGTGATTTTGGATGAAACTGCTCAAAGGAGACCTATAGAGTATGTCACAGGCCACGTCTGTTAAAGTCATCCATAGTATACGTGGCTTTTCTTGGGATACAGGGGAAACCCTGCAGGAACTTGAAGCGTCTGCATGTCCACGTGTTATGTCTTGCCATCTCACTTGCATTGAAAATTTAGATATTTGCTTGAAACGAGTTTTAAATATGCGATATAATCTGACGCGTATCATGCCCCGTTCACCGATGTCATTTTGTGCGAGCACTAATGCTACTGTTAAAAAAAAAATATGTACTACACCCAGAAAAAAAAAGCTTATTTGTTGTTCATGACCTACACAAGGACAAGAAAACGAAGTTGTGTGCAGAGGAGTCGCAGATTTTTCTATAACTGCACGGATTTGTTGCTTCTGGATTTGGCATATATTCAGCGTTGCAGGGAAATATGTGTAAGTGACTTATATACTCAGTGATAGAATTCGATGTCCATGAACAATCAACGTGAACTAACAGACGCCGTGATGCAGTGCGCCCACACAATTTTGACCTTCTATGGTTCTCATTAGCATGCACCGAATGTTCGCTACTCGAGCGTTTTTTTTTTTCATTCCTCCCACATCGCTATGCGACCTCCTTGATCTGGAACCTAACTCCTGACCTCACCAGATTAAATTGGTTACTTAATTAGCACAGAGTGTAAAGTATTACTAGCTCACGTATTCACGATGGTGGACGGCGGACACTAATGTTTAATTTATTCGACTAGAATCGATTAAGGAACAATTTTTAATATTAACGGCTTTCAGAGAGAGGGCACATTGAAGCAATAAGCCACCTTCACTGCAGAGAAAATACACATTTGCTGGAAATCCTGCGCCTCTCTCTAATTTAGATAAATATGCTTGGAAAAACATGTCTGTCAAAGTGAACCAGTGCGCAGGTTCTGATATTTCTTAACCTAGTAACTAAACGTAAGCAAGTAAACATGTGTTTTTTGTAAGTGCGCTCCTTTATAGTACGTGCATACCCAAGCTACAGAACATTCTGCTGTGTACACAGAAGCCTCCAAAGGACATCATGTAGGCGTATGCATATATCATGCATATGTTTTCCAGAATGGAATAGTGCGAGCAGTCTGTAACCTCTGTGCAACGTATACATGTAGCAAAACAAATCTGAAAAGGGGGGCTTTAGCAGTCCTGATGACCTTTCGAGTCCTGACGAACTTTCAATCAAGGTCATCAGGACTGCCTCAAAAGTCTTCAAAAGCTTTCCGTACGCAACATCCTCATCTATTAACCAGCTGCTCTGTGCGTGACACGAGGTTAACCAGTTTTACCAAATGCACTTGCCTGCGTTCTTGTCGTGCGCCTTCCTACAAGTTTAAGCTGTAACGTATACACGTTAATTGCGGTTGAGAGAAGCAGCTAACTGAGCACCAGTGAATGAGAGAGACTGTTAGGGGCGCTGGTTCGTATAAGTGGATATTGACGTCGCCTAGCTCGGAGATTACGTCAGTCATGGCAGTATAGCGTGACTGTGGTTCATTTGCGTTGATTTGGCATGCCCTGCAGCACGCAAACTGCAAAACGACTACATATTCCTTTTTTTTTAACGCAGCTATCTCATACTTACGCAAGACGCGAGAGAGGAATATGGTCGTCCGTACAACGAATAAAACCTAAAAGCATAAGCGAACCCGCCCCTTCCGCGCTATTTATTATACGCAAATTTTGTTCATGAAAGAAGCGATATATGGTGAGAGCAGATTCGTAATGGAATCGATAAATTTTGCACGCTACCCTAAACAAAAGTTCATTAGAGAGAGAGGGTGGGCAGGGGGAGAGAAGAGAGAGAGAAAGACAAAGGAAAGACAGGGAAGTTAACCAGGGATTATCTCCGGTTGGCTACTCTGTACCGGGGGAGGGGTAAAGAGATGCGATAGACGAGAAAAAACAATACGAAAAGAAGAGAGAGAGAAAAAAGGATAAATGAAAGGCAGGGAGGTTAACCAGAACTGAGCCCGGTTGGCTGCCCAGCACTGGGGGAAGGAAAAATGGGAGGGAAATATTAAGCGAAGAAGAGAAAGTCCGCAGTGGACATCGCTGACGTAGTAACAGCTTTCTGCTCTATATCACAGACGGTCACTCAGTCCGGATCACAGAGGGTCACTGAATCCGGTAGCCTTGCGAAATCGTAGCGGCGCCTTTGTGGGCTTTTGTAGCTGCGATATGCGAGACCATTGTCCAATCTTTTTCAAGATCTTGTTCAACCTTATTCAAAAGCTCAAATATTGAACAGTGCATACATGTACTACATGACACCGTACATGGGCAACCAGTGCTGAAACTTCGCCTGCCAACAGCAGCGCCGTAACAGGGCCTATAGCGGGCAGACAAAACAGTTTTCAGGCGAACACGCTGCGGCTTCGAGTCACGGGCGTGCTGCAACGTAGGAGCTAATGCACTTCTCGAGACGCGCATGGCCACAGACAGGTCTTTGTCTCAACGCATCGGGCTATATAGCAAACGTTGATACAGCCGCGCTCCTGTTATCGGTAAAAATGTTGCGCCATTTTCGGTGCCACCCTATATACCATGCGTCATCAGCAATTTTCGGTTGCACACTCCGACAACAGCAGTGCCAGCACTGGTTCCTCATTGCCAAGTAAAACTTCACAATGGGGAAATGGGAAACTTGAGCGTGTTCACGGTGTCATTCCGTGTTCATGTTTTTCTGTGGCACCGTCTGAAATAAATTTCCCATTGTCCTAATGCAAAAGAAAGAGATCGTCCTTACAGTTTCTTGATGTACCTTTCAAACACACGGTTTATGCCAAACTCGATCGTCTACCTTTAGTATAGCAAAAAAAAAAAAACACGGACTGGCCAAAGACCTGGGAAAAATCGAAAACTTGGCTACAAGTAAGGCATTAGGATGTGCTGGACTGTTGCAGCAGCAAAGGCGACCAAACTCGTTACATAGATGGGAATGAGAAAAAAAAAAGGCCATGGATGAATTATTTTGGTTTGTGGAGAGTCTGACGAAGTCCTTGTTGGCTACGCTTGTAACCTTCAAAAAAATTAATCAGTCAATCAGGACGTTGAAATTGCATAAATTAGATAATACAAACTCCACCGGCAACGCCGACTAAGTGTTACTGTCATGCATATGCCGGATGTTGGTACAACACCGTACAATATATATGCCTAAGCGGAATACTGAACAGCACAAGACGTTTAAAAAACGTTAGCTGCGAGACGTTTAGTATATCTCATTCCAAAGGAATTCACCTCGGAGGCGAACGCGTTTGATCATCTTCGCCTGCCTTTCTTTTCCTTGTCCATTTGCTGCTTAAATTTACCTTAGCAATCATGCGACACCAATGTATAGCTGCAGTGTGTACCTGCAGCTCTTTTCAAAAGCTTTTGCAATGTGCTCCTGCACTGCAAAATCAACAACGTAAAGTGTTAATAGATGGCCTCCACACATAAACGCGCAAGTGACATTTCGTTCGCGCGATCACACTGCATATTGAGTACAGAGTTGCTTCAGCTGCAATTAAAATTTCTCCGTGACACACCGCTACAGTGCGAATGGTGAGCCGTGTACAGGTCGACGTTGAATGGATGGCGTGCCAACCTGTTACGCCCCAGTTAAAATCGAACCTGGGAATTATAGTATTCCTTTGTATTGCCAGATGTAATGTGACGTACCCTACACCCCCTACCACACCTGATAAATGGCACTAGGGCAACTTTTGCAAGACTAGGTTCACCTGTAGCATGCAAAACTCCTCCTCCTCCTTCCACGCTTTTACCGTTTGCGCCAGACCACATCCATCTTCTCCGTAATCCTCCTCTCAGCTACGAGATGGGCTTTCGCTCCCTCCCCTCTGCTGCGCGAAGCCTACCTGCTTTACTCATTTTGGGAGATAATCTAAATTTTTTTAATTCATGGGGTTCTACGTGCCAAAACCAAGATCTGATTACGAGGCACGGCTTGTAGTGGAGGAGTGCGGATTAATTACAACAGCACGGGGTTCTTTAGCGTGCACCTAAATCTGAAAATACACGAGTGTTGTTGCATCATATGTCGTCCTCGCCGAAAATGCGGCCGCAGACGGCTGCGACTGAACCCGCCTGCTCGAGCTCAACAGCGCAGAGCTGCAGAGCATGCGTATTACACACGCGTTTCGCGCTGCGTACAGCTGAAAGCGTAGTCGCTTCCGCTGCGCACACATCGAAGCCCACGTCGTACAACGTGCGCGCGCGTCTGGTGCGCTTCCAGGTGTTTTCGAAGCGGGCTCGAACCAGACGACGACCAGGCGAAGAGATACGGCCGCCACCTGCGGACTTCGCGAATGGCACGGGAAATATGGTGTGTACGGGGTGAAGCCCGTGGCGTCACTCCGCCGCCCACGCGCTGCATACGTGACACAGTATTGCACGCGGCAGACGCTGCTTCCACTGCGCTGCCGGGGACGCGAAAGAAAATCGGAACAAAGGTTAAAAAACAACGAAGGCAGGAAGGCATGGCGACGGGGTTCTACGATTTGCGCTCGCTTCTGCGCGGTTCGGTCGCGACGTCCGTATACGCGATACAGGAGAGACCGTTGCACATGAATAAAGAAAAGAAAAATAACAACGAGTAGGGAGAAAAAGAATGAAAACGAAATGGCAAAACAGACTTGGCTTGCCGCCCTGTGCAGTTTGGGATGAAGTAGCCCTGTTTCGGATAGAATACCATACGTGACATTTAAAGAAAAAGAGCGAAATTCGCACAATTCTGGCGTTTCTGCGGTCGGAACCTGTGAACCCAAAGGGTGCAAGGTGTACCTGAAACCGATGTCGACGAAAAGTCAGAGAGGTATGCCGATTAGTGTCAATATTTTCGGGGTGAAAATAAGCGTTATTCTTGAACAGGTATGATTCTTAATATTTAATGGTAAACGTAAGCTGTAAATCATACATGCTATGCATTTATATAATCAGGATCTGATGCGATAAAAATTAAGAAAACTTTCACCTCACTCCAACAACAAAAACTTGAAGTTAGAGAGATAATTACTGCTTTGTACGACCCTGACAAAATATTCCCGCATTTTCAATTAACACCGTATGTATTTGAATTCAGCGAAATAAGAACTCAAATATAATGCCTCACATGGTTTATTCTGTATTGGCTAAATACAGCTAACAGTGCTCGATGTGAGTATATGACACTGTCACCTGCCCGAGGCAGAACAGCCGTGCTTTTAAGAGTTGGTACGCTGTGGCATCCAGAACGCTGCGTTGTGGGCTGGATGTTTCTGGAATGAAATGAGGTGTTCACTGGGTAGCTCTAAACAATTTATTTAGCTGTGTGCGTGACCTCGACTTACAAGCGAAGGTGCTCATTGGGCGACTTTGAATAATGCACTGCGTTCGTGAACTCTGCAATATGCCGATCGTGTCTGTCTGTACCGCCTTTAACGGTACACAGAGCTGTATAAGGGTCGGTAAATCCGACGGTTCACTTCTTAGTCGTGGCACCGCCACCGAACGCTTTAAATATATAGGACATATTGTGACGGCAGAGTCAAAAATAGATGGTAATAGCATCGTCAGGCTCACAGAAAAAGGGGAAATTTCGCATATGTATATATACGTATGTACATTTACATATATGTATATATGAAAGTTGACGGGCACTGACGAGTAGCTCCGTTACCCCTCGAGACTAATTTTAACGCATGAACACATATTATGAGACGACCAAAAGTGTACACTACGTTAAAGCGAAGAATAAATGCATAGTCATATTGCCTTCGTTTGTTCGGCTCCCTTGGAAGGTACAAGGCTGCCATTGCGTCACGTAGTCTACACTGCGATAAGTCTCAATCTGAGTCGATCAGCTCATTTTCAGTCCAAGAACATGAGCCGGCGGTCAGTGGGTAATTCATTTTGTACATTTTGGCTCGGTCGGGGCACGCAGCCACTTCACCCGCTAGCTTCGCTGTATATGCGCGTAGTTGTGCGCAAAAAAAAAGAGAACGATTTAATTACACGGAGCTTGCTTTCCATTACCTGGCAGATACCTGCCCTGTAAGCCTCAATTCAAAGCTTTAACCTCAACCCTTCATAAGCATCAGGCAGCTGTTTTTCCCAATTCCTTTCTCTCTCTCTTTCCTTTTTTTTATCTTTGCATTCTTCAACTGCACCGACAGTAATGTTCACCGGACGCCCTTTTTGTTTGAACTCTCGAGAGAAGCTGGTGCGATTGCAAAAACTTGTTCGCTGGCGCATCAGCCGGGTTTTGACGCGCGCTATGCTAATTGCTTCGTCGCGACGATCACTGACCCCCTGTTTAGACGAGCCACGGGCTGCCTGCTGTAGTTTCATAAAACAAAGCAGCGCGCTCGGCTGCAGGAGGCAAAATAGACGTGAATTTTACTGATTTCTCGTCTCCCTTACGCCCCCCCCCCCCTCTCTCTCTCTACTTCCTCTTGCATTTAGTTTTAAGCGCACGTATTCAGGTTTGTAGGTCCACGTTTGCTTCAAAGCTTATGTCTAATATTCCTCTTTTCATTTACTTATATTTTTTTACATGCATTTCAACGCGATGAAACAGAATGCTCTCCAATCGCTACGAGCACCTGCGCTGAATTGATTCAGCACACTGCGGACTAAAGCTGGCTTTCAGTTGACCTTCGTGCCCATCTGAGCCATGCCTTGTGAAAGTTGTCACAGATGTGTTTCGCAGAGAACGGATTGAGGGTGCTTTAATTGAAACGCCATTCTTCTCTTTCTGCTACCCGATTACGGCTCATGCGAGAGCACGATCATATGCGATCCGATGCACCAGTAGGACACAAGATATATAGTAATGGCATAGCAGAGTTCTTCATTTCATGCAACGCACAGAACATCAGGCGGGATGGGAAAAGGTTGCTGTCCCCCGGCAGCTTGAATAGAGCGTACTTATTTATGGCAAATAATAAACGCACCAGCTCCACAGCAACTCGAGGGCTGTTCACGGAGCTTTCTGATTTGAAGGAACGTTTATAAGAGCTGGTCATTGTTCTATTTAAGCCATACGCCAAGCGTTAGCGAAAACACTCAATAATGCCGGACAACGCGGTGGATATAGTGATTCTTGGGGCAACGGATTTGCGGTGGTAGAAGCCTGGAATTCGGCAATCATGGCCAAGAAGTTTGGTAATTAAATTAAATCCACTCATTAGCCATTGTAATTAATTGCATTGACGCACATATGCTGTAAATGCGCAATAGAATCTTGCGAGCACGCAAGGTCTGTCCACCATATAGCCACTTACAACTCCGCAACATGTCGCACGAATACATCTGGCTTCAGTCATTATTTTTCCAGTACTTATTAACGCACTGTGGGCCAGAACGACACGAGCATTTTTGAAGGCACGAGCATTTTTTAAGGCGACAGTGTCTGCGACGGCAGCGACGCCTAATATGGGCGCTTTAAATTGTTAATTCAGAACTTTTCGAGCAAAGTTTATTTTTACTCAAGAACTCCTTAACGATCGTGCCATTTAGACATGCGTGTAGGAGATACCAGCATCAGTTGTTCCCTCAACTATTTGCTATGCAACATTTATTGCAGAAAATGCGGCGAGAATGTCCATGTTTCAGCCAGTGGAGGCTGGCTGCATTGAAACAAATAAACGTGCCCGAAGAAAATTGGCGAAAAGTACAGGCACAGTTTCGCAAATATGTGCGGCGTTACAAAACGTAGCTGCGTTAATACAAGCTGGTTGTGACGATGCGTGGCGAAGTTACGGTGACAAACAACTTAATGCATGGGAAGCCCCCACAAGGAGGCGTGAAGCCAGCATTGTTCTGAGCACGTACTTTCCGACATTCCAATTCTGAATTAGTGGCCGCACCGACAGCTACTGCAGACATTATAACAACATATTCAAATTGGGAGGGAAACTTCAAGGGAAACCGGGGGAGGGGAGGGAGTGCAGGGGGGAGGTACGCCTCGAAACTGCGCATTCTTTCATGAGGAACGCCACTCCACTTCCATATATTGTCCACTTACAGAAACTTAACGGCGTTCCAATAAATGTATGTGTCCACATGTATCAATTATATGCCTTTCAAAAGTAAACGAAGTTGAAATATATAAAACGGCGTTGCATTTATTTTACTATTTCATGTAATGCCGTTCCATTTAGGTAAGTCAGCCTTTGCAATAATTTTCCGCTTATGGTCGGAACCTTTATAAGTGGAACGCGATGCAGAGCGATGCAGCGGACACAATTCAGTCGTCGCGCTGGGGTCAGTCATGTAGTCGGGTCCTAAGTCGCGCGTCCGTGTCATGTTGCGCACTTCAGCAGCGATCCCACATACTCCTCCGCGATGCAAAGCAGCGCACCACACACAGTCCCTGTTCTTTTTTTTTCGCGCGCAATTCTGACGTGCATGCGGGGGAAGGAGGGGATTACGCCGCTGGGCTGTCTGAGTGTCCGCGCGATGAATCCTCGATCAATTTGCTTTGCGCTGCTTAAGGCCCGGCGCAACGCAGACAGACGGCGTCGTATGCGCGACACCGCGAGCAGGAAAGCCGTGGCTCGGGCGCGCGCGTCACAAACACGCATTCGACCGCATGCATCCCCGTACGCGATCAAAACACGCCGAGGAAAAAAATAACGCCCGCATCGCGCGTGGGATTTGCGCGCTTCGTTCGGAAACCCCGCTCGCCCCCTTCCCGCGCTGCGCGCATGCTGTAGCCCAGAAGATTGATGAAGGACCGCGACTCAAAACAAAGGATCAGTCTGGTGGTATGCGCGAACCGACTCCGTCATTTGGATGCGGTTATCCGCTCGCGCGGACCGTACGTCCCGCCCGACCGTATGTGGCGCGTGGACAACGACCGCGAGCCCAAAAACCACGTGTCTAACCAGCGGGGTATGTGGATGCAGCCTTTGACGACCTCTTGATCTCTTGTCAACAGCCGGACAACAACGTGACTGAGTGGATGGCGACCGCAGCGCTGACGCCACCCTGTGTCTGGCTGCAGCGTGTATAGTGGACCGCGGGCGCTCATATACCCGTGCAGGCAACGATGCTCGGTTTGGTTTCCCTCGGAAGATGGCGCGCTATCACAATGAGTGATGGGCTAAAAGTGGCATAAAGTTAGAAGAGATCTAGACATGTTTAGAAACCAAATGAAACATTTGAGAAAAACTGAAGAAGAAATTGAAAGCAACATAACATACCAAGAAATCAGAAAACGAACTGTCGTGAACCAAATTATTCAACTGCATGATGAGCAACCAACACCATGACCGTACAAAATAGGAGGCTCGCGGAAGAAAAAAAAGAAGTAAAGATGTCAACAATGAGAAAATTTAGCCCAAGTATAGGTGAAACGGCCTCTCTAATATTTTTTTTTCATATACATATGAGAAACGGTGATAGAAAATGAAGCACTGATCAAACGTCCTATATAGCATCACCACAAAATGTCTGGGGCGAGCCCGGTCCTTTCCGCGCGTAGCTATTGGTCTTCTGCGTTGAAGACACTCATAGAATGTGGTTGTGGCTGCACGACCTCGCGCGAAGAGTCCGGTGGACTTGGTTGTCGGTGGTAAGCGCAGCATGTGCGAAAACAAGCTGCATAGCCCCGCATCCGTATATGTGTGTGCTACCGATTGCCGTTCCGGCGCGACAGCTACATATATCGTCCGGGCCACTGCGTGCCCCGGAGGTTTAGAGGCGGTGCCCCTATAGCTCGCAGATGAACGATACTGAGGCAGACCAAAGACCATGGCGCAGACAGCCAAGGCGCGGCGCTCCCTGCAATCTGCACTGTAAGCCGATTTACATCCTTAAGAGTGTTTTCTGTCTATACGTATCGCGCCCTTACACCCTTACAGTGGTAAGAGTGAAAGTTATAGACGGAAAACACGCTTAAGGATCGTTCAAGGTGCAACTCGATTTAGAGTGTATTACGCGGGCCTGCCGAAAGGGCTGTACGCGCGTTTATACTTCCAGAGTATCATAGTCCAGAGTGTGTTGCGGATATTCCAGTGGCTATGGCGTGCTGCTGCTTAGCATAAGGTCGCAGGTTCGATTCCTTACCGCGTCGTCGTCTTTCCGATGGAAGCGGAATGCAAAAAGATGCGTTCGTGTACCACGCGCTGTTTAGGAGAAAGAACCCAGGAGATCAATATTAACCCAGGGCCCTCCACAAAGGACTGTTGTCGTATACATAGTGAGTCACCGCGTTGCAGTGATCATCGAAACAGTGTTTGCCTGAGCTCACTGGTTGCACGCAGCAAGAAAGGTTTCCACCAAAAAGAACTGGCATGGACAGAATGGAAAATGACACGCCAAATACCGCTGGACTAGCAACTGAACATTTATTATTCGTGTCGGACACGCACTGAATGACGTCATCAAGTGTTTTGAGCAAATAAAAACCCGCCTGCTGACCTCCACTATACGAGGTTCGCGTTCTATACGCCTGTCACGAGCTTAATTGGTGCATAACCTAACTAAAAGAAATAGTTCGAGGTCAAATTCATACTGTACTGTCACAACATCATTGTTTACTAGCCAAGAACCTCAGGAGGTTCGGCCACTGAAGGACCGGTTACCCTTATATTTCACCCATGAGAAAACAACGATAACAGAAGGAAAGAAATGGCGTATGCACCACCCAGTAATAGAACTTGAGGCATCCCTTGATGAGCGCCACTTAAGTGCGAAACACTATTGACCGACACATCGGTTGACTTAACTTACTAAGGGAAGTGAAGCTGGCATTTTTCGTATGCACAAAAGTGGCCGTCGTATAATGCTAGAGTGGCGTTATGTCATTACGTATTTGAGCCAATAAATGCATGCGCGCTTACGTTCGTTCCTACAGTTGCGCTTCGTGTATACCCGTCCCACCTGTCACCTGACCGAAAGTTCTGTTCCACCACCGCATTGCTTATAAACGCTATGAAGCGCTGAAAGCAAGTTCTTGGCTGTCTTTTGTCTTCGAGACGCTTTCATGCTTGAACGTTTCTTCCCATCTCCTCATTTCATGCCAGGAATTTCATTCCCACGTCACAGCGTTCCGTCTACGAAAGCACTACGAACGCACCTTATTGAGAACATGCTAATAGCATGGCCTTCGCACGGCTTCTCGCCACTAACATTGAGGCACTCTTGCGCTATCATGATTCAATTCAGTATAGGTCACTGCTTTTCGTTGCTCTTACCCTACCCTGCCCCGTAGCTACTGCAGCGTAGAGTAGCGCTGAAAGACTATAGCATGCAACAAGACACTACTTAATACATCATATTTACTATGGACTAATGCCTCATAATACTTGTCATTGTCATCTGAGTCAACAGCAACACTGGCAGCAGTCAGTTTTATCTTTGTCTTCTGGCATTATGGTCTACTCGTTTCATACAGCTGGAGATACTTTCTTTAATGGTCGAAGGAGAGGAAAATGAGGAGGCAGGACGGGGTGGTTGCCCAGTGTAAATACCGGTCAGCTACTGGAGCGGTTTGCCTGGTCATATGACCTGAATCCTGCTCCAAATGTTATGGATGACGCATGAAATGACACACGCACACGCAACACCACCCACACAAGCAAACACAGTGACATAGGCGACAAAAATGAGTTTGGCGGTCAAGGTCAGTGTTATGAAGAGAGACTGATAGAGGAAGGCTTATGTTGTTCTGTGGTAAATCTATTCCATTGCTAGAGTCGTGATTCATAGGCGGAGTTATTATGAATAAGGTGGGTGTATGATTCGAACTTCGGTCGTGATTCCTTTATAGCTATCGACAGTCTTATCTCACATTATGGGAACATGCTGCATGCTCCCATTTTTCTATCTTGAACATTCGCTACAGTGACTTTAAAAGTTTGTTGCATGCAGTATCCCATAAAGAGCCGCACAACCGAGTTTTAAAGGCAACAATTTTTGTCAAGATAACGTCATTTACATAATCGTCGCTCCGATTAAAAATTTAGGAGAGCTGACGCATTCGTACACAAACATGTGTACGTTCTGCATCGAGCAGAGCACGAGAACCTTATTAAATAACATCGCAATTGTCTTTCAGCAACACCGACTCGTCCTTACAATACCCCCACCTTCTTTCTTTTTTCTATTTCCCCTTCATGGTTCACCCGGCACAGATTTCGCGTATAGTGTATACACAGCTCTATACACGACATCAAATCACTGATTAGCTGTGGCCAGCGAACGCGATCTGGCGTGTAGCAATTAATTCCGGCGCCTGTCCCGAGAGAAGCACAGAACCGCAAAAAAAAGGGCCCGCGGGCCACAACCGCGTGGCATACGTGCCCGCATGCAGTGCCGGCTCGTTTAATGCTCCGCTCGAACAATGGATGCGCGCGCAGTCATTGTTGCCTCCTCCGGAAGCTCTCCGCGTGCCTGTAAGGACGAGCGCCGGTATCACCATATCAATGAACACGAGAAGAAACACACGAGCGACATGTATGAGCACTGGGCTTCCGTCGCGCGCTCGCTGCTGCGTTGCAGGCGCGGTGTGCCTCGCGGCTCCGTTTCCCGACGCTGACAGCCCGCCGGTATGTTGTGGCGGCCACCAGAAATAATGAGTGCTCCATCTTCTCTGCATTCACTGGAGGGCGGGACGAGGGAAGGGTAGAAATGGGGGAGGCGAGGTGGAGGGGAGGGGGCTGTTCACTTGTTGCGGCAGTGCCCGTTTCCGGAGTCGTTATTTCATTAGCTATTCCCTTGTTCCTAATCGATGAGCGCGCGTGTGAAATGCCGAGCTCGTCAGGCGAGTCGGGTCGGGACAAAAGGTCGAAGCCCGCGCGAGACGTTGTTCTCCTCTGCTATTTTTTTTTTTTCATCGGCGTAAGGACGCTATAGATACGGACTGTTCTACGGCGACAGCTGTCCTGGACTTTTTCTCCGGCTCGAAGGTGGTTCGAGTGAACAGTCAGTCGCCCATCGAAACAAGCGGCGAGGGTTAGTGGTGCACAGGGGGTCGATATACATAGCTCAGCGCACTTAGAACGCGACTGTGCTTCGTATGAAGCCTTAGTGTACATTAGCTAAGATATGTCGTCAGCTCTCGTACTTTAAGGTGTTCTTTTGAACGGAAGCATTCGAAGGGCGTAATGCTCTTGAACAGAGGCTTTCAGGTGAAATCACTAAATATGACTGAAGTATAACAGTTCACAGTATCCTTCTTAGGAGCGTCCAACATGTCTTGTAGAACTCACACTTCAGCTGACAGAATGCGAACTGTGATATTAGAGATTTAATTTTTTAACGTGCGTTTGAAGCAACGTAGCGGGAATAAGAAAGCGAGGGGGAAGGCGAAGCATTTAGGAAACGATCCGGAAAAGTTGCCGCATGCAAATTTAGCGCCGAAGGTTGGCGGTTGGCGCAAAAGGCACAACAACGGGCGCATTTTCTTTAGCGCTCCGAAAAAAAAAAGAAGAAACGTAAAAAAAAAAGTCAACGCGCTCAGCCCAGTCCGCTCTGTATGCAGAGGTGCCTATCACCGCTTCGGATCGGCGCGTGCTGGTCTTTGGCTCCACTCCTAAAAAGCCTCGGCGGCCGTGCTGTAGCGCGCGCACGCGTCTCGCTGCTTATATACGCAGCAGAGAAAACACCGCAACCGGGAGACAATGGGAGCACGAGCGACGGGGAAACCGAAGGCGCAAGACCGAGAGAAAGGAAACGAGGAGAAGTCGCCCGAGTGTCTGTCGGTGTAGAGATATTCATCCGCTTTGCTCACAGCGCGCACGCGCGCGCGCGCGCCAGTGAACGTGCTTCGAGCGCTCTTTGCAATGTCGAGACGACGCCGACGACGAACGGGTCCTCTGTTGTGTGTGGCGGGGCACCGACACTTTCTTTCCATTCTCCGAGAACGCCGAGCTAGTTTGGCGCGCGCGCGCTCAGGCACTAAAAGGGCAGAGCGGAAGCCGCCTTTCGGGCAACGGGCGTTGGAGGGGGGGAACCAATTCAGCCGGAACGCTCGGCTATATAGCCTCGCGCGAGCACGCACGCACTCATTCCCTGGCTCCAATTTTGTGTTTTTTCTCGTTCCCCTTTTTTCTTCGTTTCCCTCTGCACCACGCCTGTCCGTCTCTCTCTGTTAACAACACGTGGCGTGCATGCATGTTCCACATGACGCAACGTCGCCGCAGTGGCGCGGTCGCGGCGACTCGCAACGGACACAGCCAGCAGCGCCCCCCCGGCCTCGCAGGTATAGCTATGGGGGAAAAAAAAGAGAAGAGGAGAGGGGGGGTGGCATGGTGCTAGAGGGTACGTGCTAATTAGTCGGCGCTTCTAATTGCCGACTCATTGTGGTCCCGGCGCGGGGCGAGCGTTAATGCCACCGCTATCGGACCATCGGCACGGCGCGCCAGCAGCACGCGGCGTCGCAATTGATTAAGGTCGGCGGCGCTAACCCCACCTTTCTCCTCTCCCCGCAGACGCCCGCAGCCAGCCTCCGGTGGCAGCCGCGCTGGTGCGCTTGCGCGGGGAAGAACAAAACCGCGGGCGCGCTCCAAGCGCGCACAAAGTGCTCGTTAGTGCATCTCTGGCCACCGGCAGGAGGGTCACGGACCGCGGCCGGTCTTCGTTGTCGACGAACTTAATTTCCCTCCGCCGTGTGGCTCTGCGTCCGGCGCGTCTTGGTGGGTTCGCTTATGCCGCGACCAATTGCTCGAAGAGGAGGCGCACTCGGCCATTCGTATACGGTTGCATGCGTCAATGTAAAAGAGGGTGGGCGGTGACACGAGGTTTCCGTTTTAATACGGGAATTCATTTTTTCTTGTTCCTACGCTGAAATAAGAAAATCTCCACGAAGAAGATTCTTCAGCGCGAGGAGTATGCAGCAAATAGTGACAGGTTCTCACTCCTACATTTGCAGGAATCGCTATCTGAACGCAGATTATGTGTTCCCCTTCATATCGGCGGAGTCTGTACATCCTTTAGTGAGCTTGCGCAGAACTCACAATCGTATTCCCAAATGTGCATCGAGTTCATCGAGTCGAAGGTGGCGCCGCCAACTGATTGAATTAGTCACTCATTTTCGGTAGCTCTCTTCGCCGTTTCCTATCCTATAGTTTCGAAATAAGAAACGCTTGATACTCGATTGATCCAGTGGCGCCGTGGAGATATATAGTCGAGTCATAGCGCTTTTGTAAATACTGGAGTCGTTTTCATTGCTGTAGATATCCAACAGCGTGCTGCGTATTTGGTTTTATGAGAATGACTAAACAACTCTATTCCAACACCCTCTAGCGAGCGATATTGTCGCTGAGGAAATCGACTTGAGCGGATTGTCAATGACGGACGGGATTCGTTCTACATTTCCGTTCGCTGTCAAGAATTTTTTTTATATGTTTTGTCTGTTACCTTAGGAGACTACACTGCAAAGAAATATCGAACAAAAGGCCACAAAAGCGCTGCTGCGATATTTGAAAGCTACTGAATTGAGTCAGCGTCTGTGATCCGGACTGAGTGACCGAATGATATCCCCAGTAGACTATCTCTTCTTTTAATCTTTCAGTCACCTTTTCCCTTTCCCCAGTGTAGGGTAGCCAACCGAGCTCAGTCCTGGTTAATCTCCTTACCTTTCCTTTCTCATTTGCTCTCTCTCTCTCTCGAACCTGTGAACGGATTCTTATTCACTTCTATTCATTCTTCATTCCTGTAAAGGCGTCGCAACGTTCCACTAAGGCTGTCGGAACCCCAACCTGTTAGCACTGTGGTAATGCCCGCCTGCACGTTCACATGCGATGCAGATGTACCACACCTGCCTTTTTTCTTCCGGCAACACGTTATCGTACCTGCATCGCTCGTAAAGCCGAGAAGAACCGCACGTATATATTCGTAAATTGTGGCGCACTGTCTTTCGGCTATCTCTGTCAAACGCTTTGGCGCAACCACATCGCGCCATACCCGCCAGAAGCAGGCATTGAACCGGTTTCCTGGTATTGTAAAGATGTTTACGGAGGAAGAAGGGTTACACACCAAGTCGGGCCGACCAGGTCAACACTCTCAGACCTTCACCCTTTCCGAACGGGCGATCGACGCGTCCGAATCACCCGCTCAAGTCCCGCCAACCATCCACGGTGCTTACGCAGTTTATCTTCGGCGCTCGGTTCGGCGTGGCGCGTGTGCCCCCTGCATGTTCCACAGAAGCCGCGACGGTGTCGGCACCGAGCTTTCAACGGGCACGCAACAAGCCGTGGCGAATTAGCGCCTTCGCTCGCCGCTTGCGGCGCAAACCTGGTAGCCGCGCCTGCGTAGCACGCGTTGAGCAGAAGTGCGCCCAAAGGGCGGTCGTGTCTGGGGAGGTGGTAAGAGATACGCACGCGGGAGGCTGCAGCGCATGGCCGCTGCATGCGCGCGCATGCATGCATGCCGAGCGTGATTACGAGCGCGCACACAAACACGCGCTCGCAAGGCTGCAGGGGCAGCCGGCGATCGCAAGCGACTGATAACAGGTTGCGTGCTCTCCCGCCGGTGCGCCGCCGTCGCCTCGGCCGAGGCCAATCATCCGGTTAGCGCGCCGCTCCGCGATGATAGTTTCTCGCGCGCCAAATCTGCCCGCTGGGAGCCAAGTGGTGGCACGCCGGAGCGCCATTTGCGCCCGATTGCCGCCGCGGTTATGACGTATGTGTATATAGATACATATATATATATACACACACACGTGCACGCACAAACAGGGGCACGCATTCGCAACTCGTGGCCGGCCCTGCGTGGAACGCGGCCGCGCAGTGGCCCCGCGGTGGTCGCAGCAGGCGTGCAGGGAGCAGCCAGGCGTCGAAGACGATTGCACGCATTGTTTATGCTGTCCGCTGGCTGCAGGCAATAGGCGGTCGTGTATGCAGCCTTGAGCAAACAAACGTACGCTACAAGCGGACGGTTCTTCTAATTTGCAGGATCTCCTGCTGGTCAAGCTATCCCACTTCATCTCGAAGAAACTTCATGCGTGCAAGCTCTGGGAAGTCTCCTGCGAATATGGGCGACGGCTGCCAGACAGCTGAAATTACGCTTCGATCAATATGATTGAAGGTCTTCTTTAGAGCGAACGACTGGATGAGAAGGACGTTTATGTGTGGTAGAAATTTGTCACTCACAGCGGCTGTGCACAGAGCCACGGATTCGTAACGATGTAGCTGTCGATGCTTGCCGTGGGTTAGGTCCATGAGGGCAAGGGTTCCTATCATACCAAGACGCCGGAAACATCGCTATAAAATTATGTAACCCAGATAATTCGGGTGCTGGACGTAGCAGAGTTACACTATACCCGCTCGCGAATAAATAGTTCCACCTTGTCTGCACATAAGCAATGATGCGAAACCCGCCACGCGATAGTAATCGAAACATGGAGTCGTGCTGCTATAATGCTGAAAAACTGCTACCGGCAGTGTCTGCATGCAGTACGGTATAAGCTCGTGCGATAACCTCTTCTATGTCAGATGCACCACATCTTCTTCGTCGGTCCTGACCATGTACGTTCCCCTTATGAATCAAGCAAATCGACAGTTATCATCTGCCGGAAGAGGGCAAAATAATTTTGAAAAGAAATAATAAAGAAAAAGATCGCCGCTGAATTCCTCAGCGAACGGCTTTTCCCAGGCACCGCCTCCTCCTGAAAGCGATGACGGCGATGATGTCGCGGGAGCTCCTCTCCATCACCGCGGCCGTCGTCGAATTCCAGGAGCTCGCGCAAGAGCGCACAGGGATGCGGGAGAGAGGGAGAGAAACATGTCGCAAACGCGAACTTTTGGTCTCGCAGGTCGGCTCACGTCCATGGTCACGGGATGACAAGATCGGCGGGCACATTTCGCGCTATCTCTATCGCGGGAGCGTAACTGCTGCCTCCATATCTCCCCCAAGAGAGCGACCGCAGTCTTCCAACCGCGAGCTCCGGTGGAATGGCCGCGTCGCTTGCCCGGCAGCTCCTTCTTGCCCCCTCTCCCATGGGCAATGTCGCGCGCGTGCTAGCACGGCAGAAGCCAATTGGGCAGCGCGAGAGAGGAGAGGGGGCCCGCTGCTGTTAGCGTGCCCGACGCGGCACGCTATCGGGACAGGAAGCTCCCGCTGAGGCCATAGCGCCGGGCGAGCACGGTCGCGGCGACGATAAGCTAAAGGATTAGGGCCCCCTTCTCGCTGACCGGGCGGCGAACGAGTTGGCCCGCCGCCGCGTGGTCGCTGGCCGCGCGGAAGGGCGTCCGCGCTTATCGGCGGCTCGAACACCCGAGGCGCCGTATCGGCTGCCGCCGCCGCCGCCGCCGGAATTCCGGGCACGATCGTCGGCGACGCGGCCGCGGGCGATGATGCACCTCGCCGTCAAGAGGCGCACGCGAGAGAGCAGCGCGGCTGCTATGGGCGAATAGGTGGCTCGATGGCATCTCGCCTAATCGGACGCTGCGCTGTTGCCGACCCCCCCGCTTCTGGTGCTTATTCTTCGGCGCCCGAGAAAAGCATCGCTCGGGGAGAGCGCGTAATCTCGGCGCGGCGAAGAAGAAGTGCGTACGTGCGCCTAACTTGGGCCAAGAAAGAAGTGGTTTGGCCGGCCCCGGGGAAGGGGGGGGGGGGGGGGGTACACTCTTCGCGATGCTCGCGGAATCGTGCGGCATCCGCCGCGAAGGAGTGGTGCAGAACACGATGTTCCGAGGCGCGCGCGAATGCCGAATCAGCTCGCGGGTAGACCGATATAGGTTGCACACAGAGTATCACATGCGCCAGCGCGACTCTTCCGACCTCCTCCTTCTCCACCGTGCTTTTGGCCCCAACGCGGTTTATGGCAACGGCGCGGCGAGGTGATGCGAAATGCGACTGCCTTGAATATACATACATATAAGCCATACCTACTCATCGACCTTGGTCCGCGCGTCGTCGCCCTATGCAAACGTCGCCGAGGCTTGGCCAAGTCTTCGAGTCTCCGGATGCGCTTCTGCGGGCCTGGCGAATGCGCATGCATATCGGCGAGCTTTCCAATCCAATAACTTGGCTGATTCGGTAGTCTCGTGCTTCCCATTCGTTTCCTGCTAGCGCTGGGAAGCACTCCGAACTCCCACGAACTCGCTATGGAGCAGTCATTCGCCCAGCTCTTCTGGCTAATTCTCCTGCGGCAGTGGAAAAATACATAGCAGTCTCTAGAGTAGATGTTGCTGCCGTTTTTCTGTTCGCGCGTCACGAGGGTATCAGAATTTTGTTAATCCCAGCGGCAACAAAATATTTCGTTATTCACAGTGCCAGTAAAACTTGCTACTAGCATTATGCCATTGTGAAAGTGCATATGTTGAGGAATTCCAATTGCCATTGGCTTATGTCCATGCGTAGCTCCAAAGCAAGAAAAGCAAATGCCAGCGCATTTCCCTACATGCTCATATTTCAGCAGCAATCAGTACGGCTGCACTGCAAATATTTAAAACGAAGCTGCTGATTCATTACATGACCACCATGGTATCTGTGGTATGTAACTTTGGAATATGACTAACGACCACTATACAGCGCACTATAACGTGGTCACACGGGCCGTTCGCCTCGAAAAATCGAAATCATTATCGAGGCTGCAACTTATAAGAATACTTCCGCAGAAAGCCTGTCTCATACAGCATACCTTTCCATCGTGTACAAACACAGACTGCGCGTACAATGCGACGAAAACGCTTGTTGCAGCTGCGCAGAGGAGGTATACACGAATGTATAGCCTCCGGTGAATAAGAGTCAGAACGGTGACGAGGGGAGGGGGATCCGGCTGCTTGAATTTGTACACGGATCATCACGACGCCATCCTATACGGCTTCACTTAGGCTGCATTAAAAGCCGTCGCTCTGCCAAGGTGCCGTGTCCAATACGAACTTAATCAGCGCCGCGGGGCACACGAGGAGCAGTAACGTGTGAATGCTTAGCGCAAAGTGCGTCGGTGGCGGTCCCTTACACCCCACTTCCCCCCCCCCCCCCCCCCAGAGGAACCGCTCGGCCACGGGTCAACATTCTCGGCCAGCATATCGCACGCAGTGCGCTCCTATATCGCATATGCAACCCCGATGCGGAGGACCCTCTTCCACATACCCCCCGCACGGATGAGGAGCGGCAGTCGAAGCAGCGCATTGCGTCGGCGTAGGCATCTGCCGAACGAAGCCCCCCCATCGCAAGGTGGGGGGGGAGGGGGGCCGCGTGGCCAATTCATCGGCGGAGCACCTGCCCCGACCGATCGGCAGGTGCAAAAAAAGGAGCGGAGGTCCCGCGCTAAGGCGCGCGCGCGCGCACGCCGAGTCCACGTGCGGTTGCACGCCGCGAGACGGGTACGTGTAGCCCCCCACCTTCCACTTCATCCCAACCCCCCCGAAGTCCGAGAGCGCCGGCGCATACGGTAAGGCACGGAGCCGACGACGCCGTGAACCGCCAATGTTTGCCGGGCACGCCTCCGGTGCACGACGCCTTTCTCATCGCTCGCACCGTTGTAAAACCCCTTGTCGTACACACACGCGCGCGCGCGCGCTTTACACGCCGAGTGGGAGGGGGGGTGCGCCCGGGCAGACCCCGTGCGCGAGCGGGCGCAGTTCGATACGCGCCCGCGTCGTACCCGCCGATTTCTCTACGCTCGCCGCCGCCGATTGCGGACCGCACCGCACGTGCATCTGCTTGTTCCTGGTTCCGGAATGCCGCCGTCTCTCTCTCTCTCTCTCTCTCTCGCTCTCGTATTTGATTCTTACAATCTGCGTCCTTCTTTGTTTCGTTGTGTGCGGGGAACGTAATGAAAAAAAGACAAAGTGACTGGAGCGTGCGAAAAGAAGGCAGCCGGAACGCAGGCAGACGGGCTGCGATGCGCTCGACTCCCCGCCTGAATCGGGATAATCGGTAATTGATACGGGTTAAAGGTGTACGCCAGCGGCGTCCACTTGAATGAAAGCGAACGCCGCCATCATCGAGCTTCGCAAGCGGCGAGCATTTTACTCTTTCGAAACCCCACGTTACAAGTTTTCGCAATGCGTGAAGTCATTACCTTTATACAGGTTTCTCTGGCGAAAAGAAAAAAATGACTCCGTGACCTAACTGCCTTTCGTAGGCATTTTATGATTTCGGTGGTTTTCGAACACTGCTTGCAGACGTCGCGGCTTTTTTCTTGTTGAGATGGTTCAGAAACCGTACTTCATAAAGAGAAACTGACGTATAACGCCGCCTTTCATTCCGATACCAAACTCATCAGTGGTGTTCCAGGATATATAGCTCAGGTTTTGGAGTAATTTTTGCGTTGGCGTGCCCATTTGGTGCATCTTAATGCAGTCAGGAAGCTATCACGAGTAGCGTATAAACTCTCATAATTCACCATCAAGCACAACACAACTGCTGGAGCCGATCACTGTCTTTAGCAGCATATGCCCAAACGTGAAATTTCAGAGTAATTCACCTCTGCAACTGATCTTGCCTTCTCGTGACCTCCACTGCATACTATAATACAGAAATAGAGCAAACAAGATGGCGCGTGTTGCGTGACACAAGGACCAATTATTCAGTAGGCATTCATTTCCACATCGTCCAAGCTTCTAGCGCACGCGCAGTTCTTCCATCCATATACAGTAAGTCACGCTGCCTCCTTCTCACGCCAGGTTTCAATTAGCTCCGTCATATATATGCAGCGCAAGAAACTAAAGTATCAGACTGGCTTCCTGAGCGATATGGCGACCGGAAAACAATTGGCGCGGTGGGAAGAGAAGTCGCACTCGACTCCCGCAATCAGCACCTTCCGCGCCCATGCAAGGCCCGTCTATTCCTTATTTCTTGAGCGAGTATATTTAGGCGCGCTTCCGAACCGGGCTCGCCGGACGTGCGAGCACGTTCGCGCAGCACTCCGCGGTTATATTCAACCAGCGTGCTCACACTAATACCGCCGTCTTCCTACATACGCGAAAAGCATCGCGCACTGCATGCTCTTCTCTCTCGTCTCGCTCCCACAGTTTACACGAGCCGTCGCCTTCCCAGGGAAAGATAACAAGCAGCGGCGGTATAGTGGTCGCCGGTGCTCGGCCGTGATCGCCGAAACGCGGTCTCCTGCAGAAGGAGCCGGCTGTGCGGGCAGCCCAACTTGGGCAGCCCGCCCGGGCGAGCGGCTGATCACACAGGGCCGCGTAATCTGCTGCCCACCCGTTTCCGCCGCCGCCGCCGCCGCGCGACCATAATACCGACTCACCCGCGGCGACGCGACCCCGCCGAGCATGTGAGCGCGCGCTCATCGGGACGCGCAAATTCAAATCGCCTATACCCCGCCGCAGCCGCCGTTCGGGAGCTTCAAGGGGCGCGCCTGTACATAAACGGAGAGCTGGCTCACACGACTGTGCGCTCGCCTTCCGTTTTTCTCACAAGAGCCCCGAACGAAGCCTTTCCCAGACGCGACCGGACCATGCGCGCGCAGTCGCGTGCGCCCCGGCCTACCCCGGCGACCCGCCTCCTTCCTCCCTTCTCCGTCGGGACGGTCCGGCGGCGCATCGCCCGAGGGACCGAATGCACGTGTTTCCGGTGTCCGAGATTTTTTCCCAAAGCGCGCCTCCTCGATCGGACACCGTCGCGTCTTTCTTCACACGGCTAGGTCCTTCCGAGGCCGCGAATTGGGTTTCCCGCGCGTTAATCGGCCCGCAGCATCGACGGCAACCACCCGGTGGTGGTGCCGAGATAGCGGCCGTGCAGTTTCTAAATTGGCGCTATCTCCCGCGTCGCTTCTGCTCGACTCGTGAGCGGAGTTTAGGAGCGCATTAAGCGCTATCTTCTTGTGCCGTTTGCTTTCTTACTTTAACTTCGGCGATGCTAGTTAGGATGCGCTGTAACGCTCACAGGGCATGCAGGGTCTCAGCTGGAGTAATCTCTGTAGTTTTTCTTGACGATATCAACAAAACAACTGCACTATTTGCAACTACTACTATACAGCACGTAGCTCTCGACGCTGCAGTACTAACGTCGATCGGCAGCCTGGAAGCCCTGTTATTCGACACGGGGACTATAGATTTTGTCGGTGGAAAATGGTGACAGAGAAAGCGGGAGAGGGACAACTGACTGCTTGCGGTTAGTTGATATATGCTTGCGGAAAAATAGTTTGCGGCAAGATGGCAAGTTGAGAAAAATACAGCGTTTGTAATGCAAACTCCCGCGGAAACTTGCGCCACCAAGGCACAAAACAAAAAGTGTAGTTTCCTACCAACATAATTTCTGTCAGGACGTTGAGCCACTTCTACAGAATACGTGGTGGCAACAAAGGTGCACATATTCCGCGTATTTCTCTCGTAACTGCTAGATAAAAGCAGCAACTAACGCCTATAGCTGTGATACATTCATCGCTCTTTGTATGCTTAAAGACTGTATTGGTCGAAATATTGCACGTAACCTAATTTGTAAGAACCTGAAGATCAATATATGCATCTTCAATGTATACACCCAACCAGCCCAACGTACTAACATCGGCGTGGATTTGCAGTCTACACTACATATGCCTACTGGCTTTGTTTATTTTGAACAGAACGATGTAATCTGATGTAGGACACGCCACCTGTTTAGAATTAAATTATGGGGTTTAACGTGCCAAAACCACTTTCTGATTATGAGACACGCCATAGTGGAGGAATCCGGAAATTTCGACCACCATGCAGTGGGTTCTTTAACGTACACCTAAATCTAAGTACAGGGATGTTATCGCATTTCGCCCCCATCGAAATGCGGCCGCCGGGGCCGGGACTCGATCCCGCGACCTCGTGCTCAGCAGCCCACGGCGGGTCACGCCACCTGTTTGATGCCGCAGGACAATTTACCCAACTTACAAAAGAAAAGAAAAAGAACAATGCTATCTTGATAGCAGTCTCTCTCTGTCCACTTTCTTCATACGCACGTATTCTCCACGGACGACCTACAGCTAGAATATCGCGTTCCCACAGGAGTCACTCTCCTGCAACGGGCAGGTGCTTCGCGTTTCTCGAGCACAGTTTCCTTCGTTCGATCATACAGGCCTTCTCATACCTTGGTTAAGGGCACTCGGAACCGTGCGTATATAAGACGTTCTCAGAAGCTTCGTTCGATCCAAGCCCTCTCCTATACCTTGCCCGGGGGGAGGGGGGGGGGGGCTCATGAGCATCTAACAACAAAGACGCGAAGTCGCCCCGGGATCGTCGTAAGCGAAGATCACGAGATAGCGCGGGCGAGCAAGCTCACGGGGGAGCGCCTCGCGAAGAACAAATTGCGCTCGACAGGAAGCAGACTTAATCGGCTTACGGCGCCGCTGCAGCACAGCTATATAGCCGCGTGTTCAATGGGAGACGCGCTTCCTCCTCACCGCTGTTATTCCTTTCAGTGATCGGAGCGCGGCAGTTCGAGTGGATTCCCACGGGTCAAGATGAATCCACGAACCGTCGCCCAGAGACACAGACCGAAGACGACGAAGACGCTCTGCCGTCGCCGAGACGTATAATTATACTATTTGCAGAAGTAGCCCCCCCTGTGTAATGAGAGCACGCTCCTTTCTTTTTTTTAGTTTCTTCCGCTCTGTGCACTGCTAGTAATTAAGTGCGGTCAATGGGCAGCCAAATGAAGTCATCACCAGAGAGATGTACGGCTCGCTCGAGAAGCATTGCTCATCTGATCTGGGAACAGTTCGGGAGCCAGTGCGAACTTATTTTTTTCACGCCACAGCAATCTTCGCGTCTGTCCGAGGGGTATGTGCACGCATCCGCGCGTGCTTCCACTGGTCTTTAGGTTAACGAGCGCCCGTTTCGGTGCGTCGTGAAAAATATCGACGCGATGGCGATTACGAGCTACAGAAATGCTTTAATCTGTAACATCTCGAACTCGCCTTGGGCGTCCGAATTGAGGACGGGGGCCATTTATACCGAAGCCGCGTTGCGTCGCTGATTGCATAAGCTTCAGTGACGTCATCTTCAAACACTCGGATCGGTCGTGAGCGCATGTGCTAGGAATCTGATGATGTACCGAATAGACACACAATTTGTCTGTACAGTGTGATTTCCTATATAGCGTAAAACCTAGCGTAAAGGGCTTCCCCCGAGGGCCAAACAATAACTGTTGAACGCTATTACCGAAAATATTCACACGATCATTCACCTTCTCACTATATCAATTACCTACTCACCGAGTTCGCGGGATTCAGCGTCGCTTCACTAAATGGCAGGATGTTTGCAACTAATGAAAAAAAAAACTGTCTTTAGTCTTGAGCGACGAGTTTTCTGTATACAGGCGAATTGAAGGAACCACCCTGCGGCGAACGTTCATCGTATATGGAGCTGTCATCAACCGCTTGCATTTGCTTCCGATGTGGCCCTGTGACCGGAAGGGCGCTAATCACCCTGCACTGCTTTAGGGAGTGGCCTCCGTAATTCTCGTGACGACTGAGGCAGATATAAAGAAGACGTCCTGGGGGGAAACTGATGCTTGCGAAAGAAAAGATCAGAATAACAGCAACAGTAGACGGTTCCCACGCGTATGCAATGCGCGCTGATGTGGCACCTCACACGTGTGCCACTCATCGCGAAGCAGAGGTGCCTGACTTAAAAGTAGCCAGGCATTATCCTCCATGGTTCTCTTAAAGTCACCTTCTCTACACCTTCTCTCTCCCTTCTTTCTCTTCCCCTTCTCCCATTCCCCACTGTAGGGTAGCCAACCAGACTATTGACTGGTTAACGGCCTTCCAGTATTCCTCTCTCTCTCTCTCTCTCTCTCTTAAGGATGACCTAGTGTTAGCGGTGCTCACTCTTTTCTTCGCTGATAGTCATTTAGGATACTACTTTCTACAGCGTGTCACATGGCTTCAGAAGGTCACTAGCGGGTTCGCTAACCTTACTGGATTATGGAAAGAAACGCATAGTAAACGTTGCAGCAAGACCTCGATAACGAGCTAGGATAGTCCAAGTTTGGTTTTAAAGAAGTAAACTGCTCTCTCATAAACATTTTCCCGATACTGAAACCAACGTTCGCTAGTTCGCGTGACCGTAGAAATAATCAGTCGATAATGTTTGCCTGCACTAGAGGAAAACATTGAAAGAAGAGCCTGCAGCGGTATAAAAGGACGGATCAGCAAGTTGGGCATCTAGCAAAAGTTATTGCTGATTAGTTGCGGGGCTAGTATATTGCAAAAAGAAAAAAAAAATAAGTACAGTGCAGTGACTGCTGTCCACAGAAATTCCATGTTGTGTGCGTGTGTACGTCGTGAGTGAGTGAGTGAGTGAGTGAGTGAGTGAGTGAGTGAGTGAGTGAGTGAGTGAGTGAGTGAGTGAGTGAGTGAGTGAGTGAGTGAGTGAGTGAGTGAGTGAGTGAGTGAGTGAGTGAGTGAGTGAGTGAGTGAGTGAGTGAGTGAGTGAGTGAGTGAGTGAGTGAGTGAGTGAGTTTTAATGAGAAAGGTGAAGAGAAAAGTGCAGCGCCGTAAATGCCTCTCGTGAGAGGGCACCTCAACAGCGCTGCACGCGGAAGTGATGAGTGAGGTAGAGAGCAAGAGTAGAAAAGAAGGATTGGCGGAGAAAAAAAGAAAAACCGAGCGACAAGGCATGATGCGAAGGCAGCGAGTCTCACCCCCGTATTCAGAAATGCGCCTTAACTTAAACTCGACTTGTGATTGTCTCAAGACAGCGAAAACGCGTTTCAGAGGTTCTCCTTTACTAGAGACGCGCCCTTGTGGTGAGCGTTACTCGGTGAAGTCGACGAAAATGTCAAACTGGTCGGAAGCAGTCATTAATCAGTCTTCAAAGGTGTAAACATGGCAGTCAGAGTTGTGCGTTCAGGACGGCTCCCTCCATGTAGTCAAGCAGCACCGAGAAAGCGCGCTTGACAATGGAGGAGTGCGCGGACGCAAGTAGCAGAGCTTCCGTAATGTACCGCGGCATATGGTAACATATGATTACAAGTGCGGATAAGGATCTTAACCTGGGACAGCATGGAGAGAAACACAACTTGATCAGACGCCAATTCAACGATTCACGTGTTTACATTTCACTCGAAATAACTTTCCCTTCAGCGAAATGTATGTTGAATTTGGGTTGACGTTCGTTGAAGTAAATCTTCGGACTGCCTATAATTTCAACGCCCATTAAGTAATATGGAACGATGGAATAAGTCAAAGGAGAGTTGACATACGCTAGCTTTGAGCGTTTCGTATACATGCAAAGCAATGTGCTGCTGTCTCAGCACCGACGGCTACAGGCTGCAAAGTATATTTTGCATTTATGTGGCGTCGTGGACGAAAGCTGGAACCTCTCAGCTTACAGAGATTCTTGTACTTGTCATTACTAGTGCTTCATTATCATTTTTTCTTCATTTAATTCAGATTTATTTGGCCTCATTTTGCTGTGTACAACACAGACTGCAGCAGCCAAGGTACTCGCTACCTCACTCTCTCCACACAAACTGACTGATAACAAAACAGATCATATTAATTTAAAATAGCATTTGGCCTACATTGGGGCCGCATTTCTCTCTTTATTTCAGTCTATATATATATCCACGTAAAAATTTCCGAAGCAAGTCAGCGCGTTCTGTTCGTCTTCACAACGACCTCCCTCTCTCTCTCCCCCCCCCCCCTCTCTCTCTCTCTCTCTCTCTCTCTCTCTCTCTCTCTCTCTCTCTCTTCACAACGACCTTGTTCCGGCGTGACCGTCCACCAGATATATACTAGCCCACAGTGTTCGAGGCAGCCGTGAGTTACGAGCCCGCAGTTCGATTTACGGCTCGGGCTTGCGTCCGCGGTTCGCTGGTCGGAGCCAGCAGCCACGCCTCCTCCGCGTTTCCTTTACGAGCTCCCCGTCGGCAGCTGCTTTCGAGTTTCGCGTTTGGTTAATCTGTAGAGAAAGAACAAAGTAGCCGGCAGCGTTTCTCACCGCGGCGGAGTGTGCGCCCAAAAAAACCTTTCATTCGCCGGTCATTAGGCAAGCCGACGTCGCCACTAAACGCGAAGTGCGCCGTAAAATAGTTTAGAGGTGGATACTATTGGCTCTCCCTCTATATACGAGCCCGTTTATTTCCTCAAGTGGAACGCGCCGCGTTTGTTCGCGCATCGTTCAAAAGAGGCACAGCGTGTATTTGTCAAGACGAGGAAGGGGGAGAAGAGGGGTGGTGGTGGAGGAGGGAGCTGTTAATAGCCCATTCATTGCGTTCAATCGGGAGTTAGCACGGACGCCGTCTCTCTCATACCAATTTCTCGCCGATTTCGCAATCACGGAACATTTGGTGCAATACTACCCGCGTATAATGTAGATAGAATATCTCACCGCATTGTATCGCGGAAGTATGATGTTTCGTGTGTTCTTCATGTTGCTTCCGCTGTTCTTGTCGCCGTTGCTGCTGTGTCATTCCCTAAACGCTTGCATGTTTGTGACCACATGGGGACATGCGCATTCATTTGCAAATCATTCCGAGCACATAAATTAATCTGGACCTGCACACATGTACGTTCTTCAATGAGTGAAACGCAAGAACACAAATATTTAGGAAGAGCAGACTGAAGCGACTTGCTTACATAACATAGCGTATCCAAGAAATACAGCGGTTTTAAATACAGTTTTAAAGAGACACATGTGAGCATGACGTGTTTCACAATATCCGCACGCCATGGAGGCATGCGAAGGTTCCACGGCACGTATAAGGGTCAAATGGTCAGATTATCGCGTTTCATTTGTTGAGGGCTGTAGGGCATGCGCTCCGTCCATAATGTATAGCCTTGCTAATTTAATAGTTAACCGGCTGGCTCGTCTTCTTTCTGGGCCGACGATTCGACGTGCACTTTTAATTGGGCAGACTGCAATTAGCGGCAGGTGTTTTTTTTTTTTTTTCGGAGGACTTCGCCGAAGTGTCACTGATGGATTGCATCGTACACAGCGCATAAGCGCGTGAGCGCCCTAAGCGCATCACTGCCGCAATAGGCTGCCGCGTGGGCAAGGTGCTATTACATAACAAGCAAAGCCCGATGACCGTCGCGGGCGCTAGCTTGCACGGGGTGCTGGGGGACGACGATATAGCCACGAGAATGCGCGCGTCCGTGTAGGTCGAGCGCGATTAAGGTTTGTTATTTGGCGCACTTTGGGGCGAGATTATACTTCCGCGTACGGCGTATTACCTGCGGGCGGCCAAGATAAAAAAGAGAAAGAAAAAAAGTTTCAGGACGGTCGCCCCGATCAAACATGGCGACCGACTCGTAATTAATATCGCGATCAATAACGGTCTCGCCACGACACTTCAGCGGAGGCGCAGGCACGTGGTTATTAAATAAAAAGCACGTGTAGCTCTGTGGCTGCAGCGCGAGGCGTGCCCACACCCAACGAATTCCGCGGCGTCTCCCGAACGGTTTAAAGCAAAACCGCAGGGCTGGTATCGGACACGGAGCAGGATTAATGACCCGGCCTCGTGGCGGCGAGGGTTCTGCAGACTTCATCAAAAAAAAAAAAAAAAAGTGGAGAGAGAGAGAGATGGAGAGGAAGAAAGGCTTCTTCTGAGGTGTTCGATGTCGATAATTAAACTGGCCGCCTAAATCATTCGGTGGCTCAAGATAAAGTCCTCCTAATTACTTCCTACACGGACTGGTCCTGTATACGCATATGTGCTCGAAGCGTCCAAGTCACCGTGCGCGTACGTCCGTGCGCTCGGTGTTCCATTTCCACGTTACGGCGTCGGTCGGAACGGCGCGCTAAAGCCCCGTCCCCGTATATACGACCTATCGAGAGGCCGGTGTAAATGGCGCGTGTGGCGTGTGCAATTCCACAAGCCGAAGCGCTCCGAAGGCCCTATTGGCCTCGAGCTCCACCACTGGAAAAGCTGGCGCCACCGTCGGCGTGACGTGCTAGGAGGGATCACGTGGACATAGCGGCCGCGTCGGCTGCTTCGGGCGCGCCGAAGCGAGCTGAAAACGAGCTTAAATTCCCTCGTACGCTGCGGTTTTCATTTAGTGGCGAAATTTTCACGCTTCGAGTGTCTCCTTTACAACGCTTGAAAGCACTACAATAGGTAGTGGCTGCCTTTGAAGGCGCGCGACATGGTAGGCTACTGCTCGGTGCCGCAGGGGCCGGACGCACGTAACGGAGGCCCGTGTCAGCCTTATTCGCACGTAGCCGGAGGACAAGAAGCTGTGTGAAGCTTGGCTCGCGAAACATAAAACCGGCAAACAGTCATCGGCTACAACTCGGGTATGCAGCAAGCACAGACGCAAGGAAGATTTCTGCTACGGCGCCCGGTCTGCGATGTTCTAGAAACGCGCACTCAGACGCTCGCCCGAGTCCGCTGCCCGACTAATAGCATGACGGTTTAGTATATGAACTTGTCGACACTATAGATACTGGCAAGTTCAGTGGAGTGGAAAGGCAGCGGTAAGAGGCACATTTAAAGAAAGCATGGCATATGGTCATGTTTGTGTTATGAATTACTGCACTGGATTACAAAAAAGGAGCAGCGGGAATTTGCACGCTGAGAACGCCGATAAACATACAGTGCGACGCAACTCGAGAAATAGTATTGAAAGGTCTAAGAATTTAGAAGAAAAAAAGATTGAATCGTCGCGACGGCACATCACAGTCCCGTAGGCGTCGAAGTCTCTACTATGAAATTATTTTTGAACAGCTCTGATAGCTCCCACGCAACAATGGTTGCTTGTATACTGTCAAATGCTCATATTCTGCGGCCTTAAGCTCATGGCACGGTGCGAAAACGCGCGCGCGCAGAAAGCGAAACAGTGCGCGAACAAGGATGCAGACGCGCAGTCGGTCGCTGCGAATCTGCGCGATCGCTGCATTGAGGCTTCGTTCTATTACGCTCCATTTAGTTATACAAACACTATAAGGACATATTTCACATAGTTTGCTCTCAGCGTTTACCTACCTTTCACGCAAGAAGCCGGTTCGGGAGACTCCATCGCGGCGACCGCGCGCAGTGGCGTTCACTGTACGTATTCGGTAAAGAGATAGCGGCTGTAAACGATTGTGTGCTTTCAGTTTGCCCAAGATTATTATTTAGACAGTAAGAAACTTCTCTCGTTTCGAAAGTACTTACAGAAATGTCCGGGAGAGCTCGCGCGTGGTGTTTTCAGTGAGCGCTGACAGCAAAACCTATGAGGAGCGCGCCACGTGATCCCTCATACTACGCCAGCGAGGCGCTTCCGATAGAGGGCGACTCCGTAACTCCTCGCCGCCAATACTCTGGACTCGCGTTGGCAAATCAGGCGCCTGCATATATCGCCTGCGGAGCGGTCCTGTCACTAATCTTGATGGACAAAGAGAGAAAGGACCGGCAGCGGAGAAACTTATCAAAAAAAACGCGCCACGCTGGCCATATAAAGAGAGAAGGCTAAGCGGACAAATGATCTAAATGTGCCAAAATGTACGCGCCCCCTATACGGGAAGACAAGACAAATCATTTGCCCGTCGATCGGCATCCGCGATTTGCACGTGATTGCTCTGGAAGCTCTCTATAGATAGGCCGATAAAAGAAGTCCTAAAATGTGAGATCGCTTCGCCTAATAGAGAGGTTGTAAGACGAAGCGATGTAGGTTGTAATACGTAAATCTAAAAAGAAGTGATCTAAAAGTAAAGCGTAAGTTCTCTTACATGTTGATTGAACAACCCTTTCTTGTCGTTACACATATGTTGTTCTTCTCTCTTGTTTGGTGCAAAGGTCCATAGGCCAAATTCGCATAGCTTTTCGTTCGCAAGTGCTCTTTGCCCAATGGGTGGTCGCCGTCGCTGGTAATACGTCCAGCATCAGGACTGCCTGGAATTTGGGTGTCACAAGCAATTCTGTCGTGGGAGCTTTTTGTGAGTGAAAGTTCATTGCTACAGCAAACACATGCTTCCCCAAACATGTGTTATGCTGAGGTTGCAGTCGTCATGCGCTCTCGGAGGCCACAAGTGGACCTAAACTTCTTTCTATTCGTTTTGCGGAAGCGTGTCGTCTGAAATATGTCAGGAAGCCGAATGAAGGTGTGTACCAGTCTGAGCACGTTTTTTGATGGTTAGATATAGTTCTTATTGCCTACTTGGGCAAGCGGACTGTTAGGTGAAACGTTCCCGCCGAGCAAAGACTGAGAATCCAAGTACGTAGCGCCTGCCCAGAAGAGCTTTCCTCATACCGAAATATTTTGTCGACAAGTTTACATGCCTTTATACGACCTCATTGACGTAAGGCACAACAGCAGCATCACGGCATAAATACAATTAGAAACTCGCGCACTGCCTGCGGGTTTCACGTGGGTCATCGTCCATCGGGCAGGGAAGACGTAAGAAAACTACTGGATAATTAGTGGCACACTTGGTAAGCTTAACGACTTGCTAGCACTTATATCCTGCTTCGAACGCTGCTCAATTTCAGCACGCAATACCATTGCTGAGCGATTGAGTGTCTCTGCTCCCCGGAGACGCTAATCGTGCTCGTCCAGACTGCAGCCCCCACCCCGCCACCCGCCCATTTAGCCAGCTCGTTCGGCAGCACAAACCTCAGTATCACCACGCGGTCTCGTTGGTGCTCGCCACACCGCTGGCAGTGCTCTTGAACGCACGTGTAGACGCGTACATACTGTGGTAGTTACCGTCTCGGTTTACAACGACCGGCGGTTCCTTCCATAACTGCTACATAATGTCGCGTTAACGTTTCACATACACGCAATAAGTGTACGGTGCTGGAATTTCCCCTTCTTTCTTCCGGAGTAGTTATCGCTATTACCCGCTTACAATATATAGTGGAACATTCACAGTGTGGTGCATTTTGTACAGACACAGCGTGCGTTGCCCAGCACTAAATGTGTCTGCTGCTAAGGAGGCTCAAGCACACACACAGACACTTTCTTTACGTGAGCCACGATGCTGCAACACGGGGGGCCTGTGCATATACATTACTCAGTGTGTGGTAGACCTTAAGCGCGCGAAAGAAGCGATCGTCCCCAGGTTAATGGTCGGTAATTTTAGGCGGTACTGTTTACCTCGGATGCAGAGGCGAACGCGCACGCTGGCACGGAGCCAACATGTCATCAAAGTCATTACCTTAATGCTACACGGCGCATTACGTACAAGAAGCTTGCGGCGTGGCTCCAGTTATAGAGGTTGCATGGGCAACAGAGCCTCGACAATTTCCAATTATTTTTATGCTTTAACATCATTAACAGCGAGCACAGTTTAAAATAATTATTTGCGTCCCAGGTCATTAAAAAGGCTGCTATATGCGCAAAAGAGGGCATCTTAGTGTTGTACAGCCTCCCCATGAACAAATTTCAGGTGAACTCCTAATGCGCTCGCACAAGCTTATCGGCCGCAATAAGCTTTCACATTTATGAGTTCTTAATACTTCTCACGGCGGCCGCAATTCGATGGGGGCGAAATGCGAAAACACCCGTGTACTTAGATTTAGGTGCACGTTAAAGAACCCCAGGTGGTCAAAATTTCCGGAGTCCTCCACTACCGCGTGCCTCATAATCAGAAAGTGGTTTTGGCACGTAAAACCCCAAATATTATTATTATTATTAATACTTCTTACGCGTCCCGGTCGCCGAAGGCTGCTCTGTTTACCTGTATTCCGAGAATCTGCGCCCGTGGCAGTCCGATGGCCTTCGTTATTTGCGCTTGTGTCAGTGTGCACCCTCCCGAATTATTTTCGGACCGTCCAGAGTTACCGAGCGGGTATGTAGCTATTGCATTTTGTTTGTGTTTGGGCGAGAAAGAAAGGGACGGACGCAGAACTCGCGTAACAGGTGGTGGCTTTTGAGAGATTCGAGACGTGAAAATCAAAATGGGAGGGGCCACGCAAACAATTAGGAAACAGCCCAAGCAGGTTGAAGGCATGCCGATTGAAGTAGCTATACAAAATTGGCAGTGGCTTTGCTCGGCTATGCCAGGATATATGTAGCGAAAGCTAAGGCGTAGCGTGGTTAGTCTTGGTTGATCTTGATTGCAAGTCCAAGTTAGTCTTGTTGTCTAGCTCTAGCTATGTTGCGGCGTTTAGTCAGTCGTTCGGCGCGCTGTTCGTCTGTTTCCTGGGTGATTCGTTTCTTCTTCATCTCGTTCCGATGTCCATTCCAGGCCTCCTCTTGCTTATCAGAATTGTCGCCGTCCACACTGCCGCCTCAACTGTGGTTGCGGCGCACGCGAGCTCTCCTTTTCAATCCTCCGACATGTTATCAGGCATGCGACACAGCTGGCGAAGCGAGCGGAGGCGAGCGCAACGACGAGGAACGCGATAAGGAACGCGGTGTGACGAGGAACGCGCTGTGACGTCATGTGCCTCCTCGGAACACGGCCACGGCGAAATCGCGAATTCGCGGCCAGTAAAGCTTTCGCTTTAAAATAATTGTTTGATGTCTTCGGCATATTGAAGGGAATCGGAGCTTATTGAAACCAAGTCAAACGCTGCTGAAGACACCGGGAAGAATATTAAAGAGAGCGAAAGAGTGAAAGGCTGTGGAAAGGGGCATCGACTACGGCAAGATGTCTAGCGCCCCGTTCTACCACGCGTTAGTGCGAACCAAGTCGCATATTTTCTGTTCTTCTTCACTCTGCGAATGCTACAAAGAAGCTTGCTCGCGACGCGACCTGAATGCGCGATCCGGTATCGAAGAGGCGCTAGAACGTGAATGAGCGTCTCTTTCTCTAGAGGGTCCTTACGCTGCAACACCGCGAAGCGATGACGCTAAGTGACGCAACGCGCAGCTACTTAACCGGCACTCCAGCTCAACTTGAAAACATGTTCGTGCCGCCTGCATCTAGCTCGCCTCTCGCCTCAAATGACAAACGCAACGACGGCCTTTCTTTCCTCCTCTCCCCTCGGCTGATGACCACGGCTCCCTGCCGAGGGGTGGACCCCCAGGGCGCGCGCGAAGCAACGCGGCATGCCTTGCTCCCGTCTCCCGCGGCGATTGTTTGGGCGGCCGGGGCGTTTCTAGCTCATAACGGGGGTCTCGCGCCACAACCGCCTACGGAGGGGTCAAGTGCATCGGCGCGCTGTTCCGAAAGCAAAGCGCGCGGACGCGTGCGCTTGGCTCGGCTAGTGGTATGCAAGCTCGGGTATAGCATGAGGGGGGGAGCGGGGGGACGAGGGGGGGGGGTGAAAATCGCTTGGCTGTTTGCTCTGCGGGGGTGCACCACGTCTGCGGCCAGCTCTGCCGGCTCCCGGTGCTACGCCTGTTCAG
Organism: Dermacentor albipictus; assembly: GCF_038994185.2. Taxonomy (NCBI): domain Eukaryota; kingdom Metazoa; phylum Arthropoda; class Arachnida; order Ixodida; family Ixodidae; genus Dermacentor; species Dermacentor albipictus. The sequence continues at coordinate 81,776,425 of NC_091824.1, read as the reverse complement.
GGGCACTCGTTTCAATCAACCGCGGTGTTCTTCGCTGCGATTGAGTTGGCACGAAGGGAAAATGACGAAGAGGTTCTTGCTACTTCGCGCGAGAACGCCGTGTAAGCGCGGCATGCGCGGAGAACTCGAGAACCGTGTGTATACATACGTGCGCAGGCGCAGGTAGCCGAGTTGGTTCGGAGAGAGAGAGAGAGTTTGCGCCAAGCACAGCCAGCGAGACGAGAACGAGGCGCGTTGAGTCGTGTAAGCGAACACGAAGGCAAACGTGCGCGTGCGCGGGCGCGAGCGACCAGGCGCGAGCATGCATGCAGATGGGCAGACGAGTGCCGCGACCTCTGTCTCAATGGGAGCGAACCGTTCCCGGTGAGTCTCGTCGTGTGCGTACACGTCTGCGCGCCGTCGAACTGTCTTCGTTTGCCTCTTGAGCAACGCCGCCCACTCGAACCTGCAGTTACTGAGCTGGTATACGTGTGGCGGCGTGTCAACGTTGGTTGCCGGAGGAACGCATACGCGTCTTACGATCTAACCTTTATTTGGTTGCGCTACATTTCTTCTAAAAACAACAGAAAGAGAAAGAAGGAAAGAAAAGTAAATTGAACGAGACGACCAAAGGGAAGCCTACGCGGCCAGCTCCATTGTTAGATGAGCCCATGGCTGTGCTTGAACAGGGAACACACAAAAACCGGTGTGACTGTGGCAGTTGTTACGCTGAGAGAATAGAACTCGTCGATGTGTTACCGGATTCGAATTGAAAGGTACACCCGTGAGCAAAAGTATACGGACCAGGGATTGCGCGATAAAACCGATTTTTTCCTCTGCCTGTGAATACATCTTGAAATTGAGGACTGCAGTCCAAACTTGACATTTTGAACTTTCCAGTGTACTCGTCAATTTCAGTTGATGCATCTCAATTACAAAGAAATTTAGTTTTATTGGCGACCCTTTGGTCCTAATACTTTTGCTCACGAGTGTACATATGTGTGCATTTCTTTGTAGAAGGATTCGTTTTCCAAATGTACGTACATACATGAATGAAACTTTCCTGATACAAAAAAAGAAATAATAATTCTGGGGTTTTACGCGGCGTAAACCACCACCTGTTTATGAGGCAAGCCGTAGTGGAGGAGTCCGGATTTATTTCGATCACCTGGAGTTCTATAACGTGCACCCGACGCATGGCACGCAAACAGTTTTGCACTTGGTCCCGATCTATATGCGACTGCCGTGTCCGGGAATCTAGCAGGTCGTCCTCGTGCTCAACAGAGGGGTAAAGTACCACGGCGGGTAAACCTTAATGTCCGTCATGAATTTATATTCGAGACGCCGACAGGTTATTTAATCATTTTTATACTGTATAGACAGTTGGTTTTGTTGTCATTTTATTAGGAAAAGAAGCGTTATTGCTGCTAAATTTCGAAAAGCTTCTTTTTTTTTTTTGACGAAATCTCCTTTACGGGAACAGAGCGAGGTTCAACAGTCATCGTAAACAAAAGCGTTGCGTGCAGTGCGATACATTTGACGCCACGAGGAAAGCTTGAAAATTACTGATAGTCTATACACGCACTGAACTTATTAAACTGTATTTGTATTCTTATTTTGATTGAGATTAGGCTTCAATGTGATTTCATCTCTACGTTTTTCTATGTTTTTTAAAATTTATTTTATAACTCCGAAGTGCTTACTTTCGTCAGCTCAAGCATATTCTGCGCGGGGTCAGGCACTGGGTCCCCACGTCCGCACGCGAATATCGAAAGGAGTCGCCGGAAGCGAGTGCCTTAAAACCCGACGCTCGATCCTCACCTTATCTCTTTCGCACCTGAAATAATTGTACGTCGCGAAGTCCATGTGATGATCTTCCATAAGTACTTTGTGAATTCTCCCGCATCCACGAAACCAACAAATATATGGCTTCAGAACTCGTAGAAACCGTATGGTGCTTTCAGATTTCACGCGCTTCCCGTACATCGCACTGCCTTTGAAATGCCTTTGAACGCTGATATTCTGGTAAAGCATAACAAACCATCGCAAATTCACTCTTAGTTCACGGGCGCGATATTCTTAACACCGACTTCGTCAGGGTTACGCACAAGAAGTTTTGACACCAATGACCCCAGGACTCCTCGCACCTGCGCAGCAGCAACAACAACAACAACAACAACAACAACAACAAAATACGCTCACGTATACGTTCTTGAGCAAATCCATCTACTGGCGATGCCGGAACACATGCATTTGTGCAACAACGCTACAGTCGAGTTGTGTTGGATGGAGCGCTCAGTGCTCTTCGCATTATAGACAGAACACAGCCGAAACAGATTTTAAAAAAAAGGAAAGAAAAAGCGTTGTGCTATCTCGGAGCAGGCGACCGCGCCAGGCCCAATTACACGCCGCATGTAACGACAGCGCGCAGCAGGACCCCCAAAAAGCGCGAGCCGCGGTGCGTGTGTGTGCGCCGCGCGCGCGCGCGGGGCGGAAAGCGCGTCGTGCGAGCAATCAGCACCAGGGGCTCACGAAGCATGCAGGAATGCAGGACAGCGTGACGACTGCACGCAGCTGCTGCTGCCGCATGCTGTCCGGCGGCGCCGCCGCAACACCGCCACAGCTGGGAACGCCGTGGTCGCTGGGCGTCTTGTTCGCACCCCGCGTGTGTCGCGTGCGTGCACGCGCGTATACACGCACGTGCCGTGTGGTAAATGCAGAGCCGGGGTGACGTACACGCAGAGGGGTAACACCGCCGAGCGGGAAGCACTATACGAGCGTCTGTGAGTGAACGTAGGGTGCCGAGTTGGAGAGGAGGACGCCACATCTGGGCGACGGCGCCGTTGGGTGTCGCTCAACCCCCCCGCCCGTGTCCTCCTGCAACAATGCTGTTCCCACAATGAATGAAAGCATAAAGGGAAAAGTTCCGGACTGTTTGCATTTTTTTGTCTATTTCTCCGTGTGTAGCGCTGGTTGGGTGCGCTAATTAGCCTGAGAGTATAACGGTTCTGGGAGGTCGCGGCGAGCGTTGGGTGCGAGCACTGTTCACTTGCCAGTCCCGTTTGCTTGCTTTGCTTCGTTACTGGTACCGAGCTACAGAGCGCGACACCCAGATCGCTGGCTGGATCGGTATAGCGTGCAATTATTGGTGCGCCGTGGTTCATCCCGCCCCTTCCATTTCCGCGCGTGAGCAGCGAAGAGGGCATACGAAATCGTTCGCGTGCACTCATCGCTAGTACGCCGAGATCCCTGGAATTGGTAAGTGATGCGTTACGCGCATCCTCCGTCGCGCTTCTCCGTCGTTGTATGTTGCTAGCGTGCATTTATTGCTCGCTCAACAGCGCGACGGTCGCCAAGCGACGACCGCGCGCGGTAAATTCTTTTGCGGCTGCAGCGCGCTTGGTTGCGCTCGTTAATCACGGTCAACGGCTGCGCGGACGGTTTTAACGGATGCGAACGAACGACCTGTTTGTGGGCAATGCTAGCGCCTGCGGACAAGCGTGAGGGCACTATAGAACGCTTCCCTGGAAGTTGCACCGAATTTTCAATTCGATCCTGCAGCGCTGTAGCTGCGCCGCCGAATGTAACGTGCTGGCGGTGGGAGTTGCAGGAAGTGGGCGGTGACGGCGTCTCAGAGTGCGAGGTGTGAGTGATCGTGCTCGGGAACGCAGGTTTGAGGTATACGTATGCATCAAATTAGACACACGTTAGTGGGGCAACCGCCACCGCTGCGGGCCAAATATGGCCAGCGCCGAACTTCATGTAGCGGAAATAAGTGAGTCCGCGGCTTCGAATCAAATGTCGATACGGGCTCGATGATACGGCGAGCGAGAGAGGAGGAGGAAGAGAGAAAGACGTGTTTCAGGGCCTGCGGCTGAACAGAAAGGAAAGCTTCAGTGCTGCACCAGTGAAATATCACTTGTCTTAAATACCGACAAATTAGGGACACCACTTCCTTCAAGCACATATGAAATGCGCGTTGTCAGAAAGACCGTGTCAAACAATAATTAAGAAAACTTGGTGATACAACCGAAGTAGAGCTTAAACTTATCCACGAACGACGGTGAGCTAGCGCGGAGGTAACAGCAAAAGAACAAGAAAATTAGGACGAAAAGAAACCAACAAGAACAAATCGAAAAAGCCATCGAGAAAGGCTGCAGCCAAAGAACATGGCTGTTAGAAAAGCGACTGCACTTACGCAAAATGTAAAGGAAGTTACCGCTACAACCTAGCGGCAATAATGTTTGTAACACTAAACAGCCATTGCAACATCAATTGAAGTCATAGCGCTGGATTGACACGGACAAGAAAGACGACAGGGCGTGCGCTAACTATCAACTGTAGATAGCTAGCGCACGTCCTGTAGTATTTCTTGTCCGTGTCAATGCAGCGCGATGACTTCTATTGATGCAACGAACCGGCTAGCCCAAAAATCTGCACTCGCAGCCATTGCAGGACTGCTCATGTCCGTCCATTATTCCCGAGTTCGTGTGTCAACAGTCACCTATAAGCTGCTTCGATCTGCGTATATACGTTCACGTCAGGCGCTGCATATATACGTCCGTCGCTGTTTCGATGCTCTTGCGTCTTACGGGAGTGAACTAACCCGCAAAGTGGTGCCAGGGCGCCCTCGAATGTCATCGCACTCGAGGAAGGCCGAAGGCTGTAGCTCTTTCTCGCCTTCATTCTGTGCGCATGCATGGATGGTCGTATTTGCGCTGCATTAAGAGACGAAGCGATGGCGGCGCATTCCCGTGAGTCCACCACCGGGCACACAGGTCTGCCGATAAATACGGAGAGGGTGTCAATTTCTACGCTGTTCACGAGGGCCCACCAATTATAATCCATGCAGAGCTATAGGTGGGATTGATTCGGACAGTAGCCCATATAAAGAAAGGCAAATAGCCAAAAAAAGAAAGGAAAAAGAAGAACTATGCGCCCGGTCCGATCGCTAATTACAGGGGCAACGCGAAAAACTCGTGTTCCCGACTCCTGCAGATAACTGAGGGGCATAATAAATGTAATGGCTTATGTCGCTCGAAGCCAAAAAAATGCGCATTGCGGGAGGAGGAGGCGGCACCCAATTTGTGAGCGCGCGAGCTTTCCGTGGAACGATTTTCCGGTCGTTGAGTCTCCACGCATCTGTTTTGTTTTCTTTATATTGTTGTTATTGTTGTGATTATTGATATTTTTCTATCTCGCTGGGCGCATGGCACGTCGTTACACTGAAAATCTTGCCTTCAAGAAATTGTCCCCGCCGACCTACGCAGTCAGAAAGCGGAGTATCATAGACGCGAGCGTGTCTTCAACACCACCGATTATCGAGCCCTTGCTATAGACATCCTGTTCGGTGTGTGTACTTAGCACCGACGTGCAATTTGTAATGATCGCGTGTTTTATACAACGTCTCATTGAAATTTTTTTTTTTCCACACAGGGCTGACCTTTTTTTCCTTAATACCGCAGGGTCTGACCGAAGGTGCCCACATTCTTCTTTAGGAAGGCGTGTATACACTTTTCTCCCCCCCCCCCCCTATAGCTCCCTCTGTAGACAAAATTTCGAATCTCCCCTGAGAGCACAATTTTCACTTCAAGCGGCCTTGGCAAAGTGGCAAGCGAGGAATCTCCGCCGCGTACCGGTTTGCGCACTCCACACAGTAAGGTGCAGTGGAGCGGTGCTCCACATTCAGAGATGCACTGCCTGTGTATCTAAATGTACGCAAGCCGCACTCCTCATATTTTGGTGAAGTGCACCTAAACGGGAGGAGTGTGGCTTGCGCACATTTCGGTGCAGTGTACTGCATGGGAATGCTGGGCATTGCTTCCGAGTTCGTGGGATTGTAATCGCAGGAGCCGCAGTAAGGGCTGCCAATCCGGTATCACAACAAGAATGCAAAGTCTGGATGCGTATAACGAAATCGCAAAATCCGATTGTGCAACGAGACAGGCTGAAATGTGTTTATGTATGACGTACACGGTCGAACTCCCTTTAGGATAAGGGAGTTCGACCTCGAGGAAGTTGTGGTCGTGGCACACGACCAATAAGGACTATTTAAAATGTAGCCGCCAGAGGCGCACTCAGCAGTGTTTGGGTTTGGTACAAGTACAAAAATGTAACTTATAATTACGCTCGTAGCTATGTTGATTAACGCTCTTTTCATAAAAATCTTATTCAATATATTTGATGCGAGAAACGTACACCTCGTTAAATATCAAAGTGCGCTCGCTGAACGTAGCAGTGCTGACAGCGACGCTAGCCACCCTGTGCTTAATTATCTGTGTTTTCCCTTGCGGCGTGGCGAGTTGGCTCTGGGTTCTGCTACCCGAACTATTGCGAACTATACTGAAACGCAACATTTCGTGCATAGTGACCCCCTGAGCTTTCCTTTGTATTGTTTACTGTTCCGGTGTCAGTCATGAGTGACGACACCGACCACTGCACGAATAGCACGACAAAAGCCACGTTTACATGAACCCGACGCGAGTGGGTCGAGCCGAAATTCGGGCTGACCGAGCCAGACTTTACCGCGTTTACATGAACTCGCTATTGACGAGTCGGGACAACGACGGCACACAGCGTCGAGCCGAGACATTAACGTGATGGAACCGTGCTTCCGCTTCCCGCTGTTGTCCGCAACATCTCTAGTTCATGGGTCTTATCACTACGATGAGGTTGCACTGCACAGTGCCTTGTCTTGACCTTGTCCTGATACTATACCCGCTGCCGCCGCATAAATCGTGACGTCCCAGTGTTCCCGCACAAGTCTGCGCTGGCGGGCCGGGCCCGTCCGCATTTACATGTACGCTGCAAACGGGTCGAGCTACCTCATCCCGACTCGACGCTTGTTCAGTCCGACCGACTAACGTTTACATGAACTCGACAGGCACATTCCAGCCCGACAAAGCACCTCAATCCTATTCTGTCGGGTTCGTGTAAAGGCCCTGAAAGACGAGAAAAACATGGTGTCAATAGGTCGAGAGTATTGTGCAGCAGCAAGCATAACTGTTGCTGAATTGTGCTTGGATATATATGTAATTCAACAGAAACATTCTAAATACGCGCTACATTACTTTAATGCATACAACAATTAAATTACCACTTTTACAAGAAAAAAGTATGGGCACGAGAGCACTTCCTTAAGCCGCCGAGGGAGATCGCCGATCTACTTTGACCAAAAGCTCCTTTAAACTCCCTTAGCGGAAGCGCGACCGTGTGACACCGAGTGCATCTCCCTCGAGATAAAGACGACGGAGTTAAAAGGGGTCTGCGGGTGCCCGTGTAACAGGAGTGTTAACCAGTCAAGAGTCTGGTTGGCTACCCTACGCTGGGAGAAGGGAGAAGGGGAAGAGAGAGGGAGAGAGGGTATAGAGACGTGTACAGACAGTCATTGAGTCAAAGCCGCTCGTTCAAACCTAGACGTACTCAGAAAGCACAAAAGTGCCTCCACTACCTTCTGAGCCAATGATCGGTGGGGACGGTGCTCTAGTACTGTCTGTTCACTCAGAGGATGATCATCTAGTTTCCTCAATGTGTCGGACAAAGACTGTACGTAAAGTATAGGGCAAGCACTCATAATTTCGGACGAAGTGACTCCCGTGAGTAGCGCAAGTTTGCGACTGCCGCGTAACGGATTTGTTATCATTCCCTTTGTCTTTAAGCGTAAACTGCCGCTGTCTCCTCGCTGTTTATATTTACCCCCTAGAGACGAGCCACAGCAGAGCTCCTTTTATCTGCGAACCTGCAACTTGGCTATAGAAACACGGACTGTTTGTTGCTGATTATCACTATTTTGTTGCGGATGATCCCTTTCCTAAGTCATGCCATTTCGAGCCAGAAGAACGAATTTCATGCGTAGTCGATTATCGTTGATTCAACCTTCGTTAATTCGGCTTTCGCTCTCTGCGAACGCGCAGTAACATCCCGGCGAGAAATCATAAACTGCAACGTCATAAAAACTCGCATAGTTCGAACGCTGGAGCATGCCGTTCGGTTAATACGACAACACGACGGCGTCCCCTCTCAGCGCAGCGGTTGCTAAGGCTTGAAAGCACAGAAATTTTAGCGCACGGTGCGGCTGTTTCCCTAGGCCTGAAGCTGTTTTAATTTATTTTACTTTTATTTGCAGAACTTTACTTTTTCTTCTTAGGCGCTCGTCGCCGCACCACGATTGATACGCGCTTCAAGAGCACAGAGCAGAAAAACACATTACAGACTACTTTGAGCAATAGAAAAAAACAAGCTTAAATATGTTAATTTTACCGCTATCGGTTATTATGACCTTTCGGATAATTCGACCAAATTCTGTTGTCCCGCAAGGGTCGAACTAACGGTAGTCCACATTTATACTGCCCATCGTTCCCACGCTGACTGAACGGCCATATACCTGCAGCCCCCGCAGACACTAGCACCACAGTATCTCGTGGTAACTGCTGCAGGAAGCTGCTGCCCCTCAAGCTCCTCACGTGAGCTTGGGAAACCGCCGACGGCCGCGAAACGACACCCTTCCCATGCGCGACATCGATTAGACTCGCGGTTCGCCGCGTCGGTCGTGGCGGCGGCAGCTGTGTCCGCCCCACTCCTCCCAAGCAGCTGCGCGGGCGAACCCTCACGGCGTCGCGACACGGCGATTGGCCGAGGCGGTGGCCCGATTTCTTGTTTCCTTGCTTTATCGGCACGCTTGCAGCACTGGCAGCCGAACGTCTTCCCTGCTCCCTCGTGCGCGCGCGCTCGCATCGATCCCAAGACGAGCCCCTCGAGGCGAGCGACACGCCCAAGCCGCGGAGCACGGTGCGCCTCCTCGCGCACACACAGAGTTCGATGCGGGACGGACCACTAATTAGTGCCTCGGCAAACACGGCACAAATAGCAAAGGAAATCTCGGCGAAGCCCTGTATACTGTATCGATGCGAGTTCTAATCGGACGCGTTACGCCGCGCCAGTCATTTCCGCGCGAAAATTTATCTTCGCGAAGCGAGGCAGGCGAGCGCGTCGAGATACCGAGTGCGGTCGAATTCGTGTGCCGCTCGATGAGGGCCGTGAGGTAATAGCCGGCTTGATTATTATTACCATTACGCGTCGGCAATACTGCTGGAATGCTTTTTCGCACGCGGTTTGCGATATCAGGCACTGTTCGGCGACCGCTTGCAGCAGCGGACTGAGACGTCACGTTATCGGGAAAGGGATCGAGGTAATCGACCGGCAGACCACCGGCAGACCGGCAGACGGGGGGGGGTTTGCAGTGACAAAGGTGAGGGCGTGAGATGTTTGCAAAGTAATGTTAATGCATGCACGACCTCTATAATTAAATGGCAGCCAGCGGCACAGCCCGAAGTAAGCTCAACGATAGCCCCAGGTATACAGTCAGTATAAGCCGTTAGGAATATTTCAACATCACAAGGAACGCTTCGTTAAACGTTACGATGCCAGCCGAGTACTGCTGCTAAAAGAACTGTGGGCGTACAAAAGTTTTTTCTCGAGCTGTGCCTATAGTCGTTTCGTCATTACTATAAAATAACTATTACCGGCCTCTGGTAAGAGAAACCGGAGTCGAGGAGAATGTTGACTGCTGGTAGTCAGTTTTTTCTCGCCTCCACTCGTTCACTCGTTTGCGTTTCCATTAGCGTTTTCCTTAATTTACGCAAGTATAGTAGTACATGTGACAAACACGCATTTATCGCGTTGTTATTGGCGTCTGCATGCGTACCCGATTGGGCAGAGCGCGCAACTTACGCGATATATATTCCAGCATGTAATTAAGCGCGCAAATACGCATGAGGCGTCGTGTGCGTGCGTAGACTATATACTTCATCTGGCCTGCTGCCCCCAACAGCACGGCCAAAACAAAAACTAATCGCTCCAACGACACTTTCTATAGCCTCCGTAGAGCCATCGCCTCCCGCTATATAACCATCCCTGATATGCACTCACGGCGCGGACGTGTGCGCGCCAAGAGACGCATTAGGCACCTCCGTGTCTGCGGCCCATCATCGTAATCATTCCCATGTTGAACGACGTTTGTTCTTCGAGTCCTCTGTCCTCTCGCAACCGCGCTCGCTGTACATATACATTATCCGTTCGTTATTCTCGAGTTCCGTATACCGCGTAAATGACTCGCTCGAATTGGGGGGCGAACAGCTCGGCGAATTGTGCAGCCGATCGAAACACACTTTTCTGGGCCGCACATATATAGTCGTAAGGCTCCGAAACGCGTGCGTGACAGCGAGGGGCCCGTCGGCGGCCGAGGTGCACTTTCAATCTGCCGTGACTCGCCAACAACGCGGAGCCCGGCTCGCCGTTGACGATATGTATCGTATAACCGCGTGGCTTGCGTGCGGGCTGCTTCGCGGACGCACCGCCACACCGCGGTCGCGAGGAAGGCAACGTGTGCGGCGATTGGACGAGAAAGCCATGTTGTCAGTTGACCATATAAGTACCCCGAACGACGTCTCCAGTATCTTCTTTTTCTTTTTTCATTTGCTGCGCAATCACGTGCAACCGCTTATGGTATACACCATCGCTTTGCCGTTGGGCCTACAGGCCTGGCCAATTTTTAAAAATTTTTTTTTTTAGGTGACGACTAACAGGTTGAAATAAGGCGCAAAGTCGACGTGCTTAAATCGCCAGCAACTCTTGGCAAAGATACGTGTCCGTCTGAATACACACAACGCCATGTGTACACACTCATTCTTAATGTGCCAGCTCGTTTAAAACGGCACAGCCGCATGAAATTTGCGGTTTAAGCGGTCGCGTGCTGCGAATACATAGAATCAGATAAGCGCTTTCCGTTTATGTCCAGGCGTCTTGTACATTTAAAGCGAAACGTTTCTTTGCGCACGCCCCCAGACTTTCGTATGGCGTGGCTGCTGGGTTCTGCCGCTGTACTGCAGAACAGACCACACTTAAAGAAAGAAAAAAAAAAGGAAACTGAATCACGTGCCCGATGGTCGGATCGAACCTCGACCATTCATCAGAGCAGTGCGATGCTCTCACCATTAGGGCACACTCACACGTACATTTCTATCATGCCAACGACAACATAGTTCTTTGGGATAATCGCCGCCTGTATCACATTTCTTTCCTGTCTTTGCTTTCTCTCTCCCCCTTTGCGTATTGAGCACGGATGGGAGAGAGCACATGTGCGTGCACCCGAGTTGACACGAAGGGGCTGCGTTTGGACAACTTGTAACGTGGAGTGTGTGGCTCTGGGCGAAGGCGTGCGGTATGACCTTGCACTGACGTGGCAATATAGCAAAGCAGAAACTATCGCAGGGTTTCAGCACCATTCGTGCGTTCAAACAAAGCTTTCACCATATTCAGAGTCGAACGAGGTGCGTCGGATCTGCCGCAATATTTTAACTCCTTCGATTTTCTGTCACCGAGGCCGTCACCTGGGGTGCTGGTGACCCCGCCCCGCCCGAATCGCCGAACCTCTTCAATAGAGTTTTCACTCACTCGTTCGATTTTCTGGGCCGTTGCCCCAATGGTACCAGTTGTATAGAATGTACCAGAACTCGGTGTACCATTTGAATATACATATAATGTAGTACACAGATAAAGCGATCCCCTCCTTATTAATCTTGGATTCTGCCAAATTTTTGGCTTCTGGCTTATCTAGCTGCATGCTCACGCACAACTTTTCTGGGCAGTGGATGTTAAGATGGACGAACTAACCATGTATATTTTCTCCAAGAAGCCCTGGAAGCCCGCCTAGGTACTGTATATATATAGCTCAGGTCATACGCATATTTCTCGTGGCTGGTGAGACCATGCGCTAACAAACGTGAATTGCGCAGATGCACGCTCATGTCCGTCGTTGAGAGGCAGGAGAAATAACGCATTCACAACCGTTCTATATATACGAATGCGCACGGGAGCATTCTGAGACAGGACGCTTGTGCGCTGCAAACACTCCGCGATGTAGGACTTGACTGTCACTGTCTCACAGCGGGAACACGGTGGCACACAGTTGAACGATTGTGCATAAATTTATATATCGCTTTTACTTTTCTTATACGTCTCGCGCGCCCGCGTTTCTTTTCTTCTTTTTCCTGCGCATGTACAGGATCGAACTTTCTTGCATGCTCAAAACGACATCGATCATTTGCATATGCCGCTCCATCCATGCAGTCGTTCATTTCTTGTTCTTTTTTTTTCCCGCGACGCGCACATGTGCAAGAGTGGATCGAGCTCTCGATGCGCATCTGCGTTCGCGACGCAAGACTGTCAAAATTCTCGCGGTCATTCTTTGTCGCCTCGCACCGTCGCCGGCACACGTGATTCATGCCCGCCGATCGGTCTTCGTTATTTCGCGCTTCTTTATGCCTCTGTGTTTGGCGACGGTAGCAGAATGATTCGGTGGCGTTTTGTTGACTACATATATGCGTTGTCCGGAGAATCGTCGCACATTCTTCCACCGTCTGCTGCAGTGAGCAGCTATTCACAAAGAAGACTGAAGAAAGCTTGCGAATGGCTCTTCATATAACGAGTAGACGGTCCACAAATATATTATAAAAGAAGCAATTGCGAAAAATTGTCGCAGGAGCGATCACCGACATTAGCTGCACGTTGTCCCGTGTGTTACCTTTATTTATTTATTGCGCATAAATTAACGGTCGCGACGCTCTCTGAAAGAAAGGTCATTACGTCTACCCTATACTGAAAAGAGAATAACGGGACCGAAGGGAGAATATGAAACGTGCACATCGCGCAAGAAAGAGCGAGGCAACGAACAAAGAACCTTGTCACGCAATTTATGTATATACTCAGAAAGCGAAACTATGCGGCTGATGCAATGGCTTGCGGGACAAACGTCCCAGAATTTTCTCTTACACGACAAGAAATATTTGCCTTGTCTACTTGGTGCGGTCGAGAGACGGTTTACGCCAGCGTCCTCGCCAACCAGGTGCGTACACTTGTAAAATCATCTCTCCGCAGCCAGACGACGTAATCACGAGCTGGCGGCCATTGAGGAAGGAACTGGCGTTTATGAAGTGCATGTGGATGTGCATCACGCAACACAACACGAATCTGCTTCAGTATCCCACACACGTTTCTGAAATGATCGTGTTCGCCTTGTCGTAAATCGGGCGCCTTGTTATCGTGCCGCAGAATCAGATCGTGTGCACCGTTTGCGGAAAGCAATAAGGACACTAAATCAATGCCTATCGTTGACATCCTCGCTGTTACGTAACGTCGCCATGTACACACTATACACATTAGCCGCGCGAAAGAAAAAAAATCATCCCAGCCGCAAATCTATAGCCGGCATCCACTGCGATGTATGGACGAACATTCTACAGGTCACGGTAAACCTGTAGCTCGTAAAACGCCGTACAAATGGTAAATTGCTCACCCGCGAGGCCACCTCCGAGATCTCCGACGTGTCACGTCGCTCAGCACTTCAGATCTCGGAGGCACGATGTCTGAGATTATGAGTCGCGTGATTTCGCAGCGTTGCTAAGACGGCCAAATACATGCAGCCAAGTTTTAGCTGGCCGTTGTCGCAGCGACATTATGTTTTAACTTAATGAATTAAGGAATCGGCGTTTTGCTAACCGTTTGCGCAGGTGTGTGTGTGTCGAGTGGAACTTAATTAACAGGACGCTTCCACAGTCTCTCTAAGTTATTATTATTATTTTTTGTCGTATTGCTATATGTGCGTCAAGAAGAAATGCACGCAAAAAAGATAGTGCCTCCGCAGTGAAGCACAAATAAGCTTTCGGTGCACCGTATGGTATCACAAAGCCTGAAGAATTTCACGCAAACTCTATCGGAAGCCATGTTTTCCCGAGCACCACGTTTCTAGTCGCTTCTTGAGCATCAACCCCGAAAAAAAATGGTAGTATACCTATGAGTATGTTATCTATGTTACGTATGAGTAGTATATCTCAACACGCGTCGCACCAAGTCGATTAGAGTTTGCATTAACATAGGGACTCTCTCCTAATGTCCCTCATCGCGAGGGGCATCGTTGGCGACAGAGCGCCCGGTCGACATTCCGCATCCGCCGAAATGCGCATACGACGTACAGATAAGATTGTAGTGGAGCTGGATCCATCACCAAAAACTAAAGCCTAAGCACGACAAAAAGAGAAAAAGAAAAGAATTAAAGGCTTAATTAAAGTACAAAACGAAATCTGGATTACGGGTCTTCACAGTTCTTCGCAATAGCGCGAACCCCACGACGCAGAGAAAGGCTCGCTCACTCATGCGTCCGCACGCCACCGGTTTTCTTGCTCTCTTCGAGGCGGCTCCGGCAGCAGCGGCGGCGGAGGACCGCAGGGCGAGGCAATTATCGCCTCTTTCGGCTCGCCGATCATTATTTATCACGCGCGGATCGCTGTCTGCGCCCGCCCGACACCGCGAGGGGAAAAAGAAAACTAAAAACAAGATATCGAGAAATAAAGAAGGGGGGGGGGGGCTTTTGGGGCGTCGCGCGCTGAGCTTGAAGGCACGCATGCGCGCGCTGCCGCAGCGGCGCCGCCGTAAAGTGCTAATGTGCTTCTCGGTTCTCGCGGTGCCGGCGACGACGCTCGCGCCTTAATTACACACCGCCGGCTATGGCTACGGCTACGGCCGCCCGATGCACAAACACACGCTGCATCAGCGCGGCCACCACCGTATGCCCACTCGGTCGGCAAAGGCGCGGGTGCGCGTGTGCGCCCCATTATAACCGCCCGGCGTGTATAATACGAGCACACGCCTCAATCCTAAGTCACCCTCCCCACCCCCTCCCGATTTTCCCCTCCCCTAACACCTCTGCCGCGGATGCTTGTATACACTGCGACATTTCGTGCGTTCGTTCGTTCGTTCCCAGCAGCGTACGTTCGCGGTGAAACTATGCGATGCAGGAATATGTGTGCGTGCGGTTTCGTGCATATATACAAGAGGAAGGCGTGCGCGTCTGTGTGCGCGCTGCCCGCCGAGGAGTAGCGCGAAGAATCGCCATTTAGACGCGGGGCCTTGATTGCCTGCTCACATTGCAGCCCCCCCCCTCCCCCCTCCCTTCATAATCTTTATCTATGCCTCTCTTCGCGTGCTCTTTTTCTCCGGTGTCTCTGCGCGCAAAAGAGCCGCCGTTTCGGTTTTCATCAAGACAGGAAGAAGAAGAAGAGGGACGCCAAGCCGCTTCGAAGCGCACCGCGTTCGACGGAAAGGGACGCAAGAAAAATAACGAGATTCTCCCGAAGGGCATAGAAGGGGGAGCAAAGCGAAGAAATTAACCGAACCTACCGATGGGACGCGAAGGGACTAAACTAGACGATAAAATGCGCGAGCAGCTCTGAACTGACCGATCGTTTCCCACGAAGCGCGGAGTGCAGCCGAGGTTCTTGACTTCCTTCGGTGCGGCCAGTATAGAGAGAGAGAGAAAGAAAATTAAGACCGAACAATTATGTGCACCAGCCGGGAGGCAAAGTGTTAAGAAATAAGAAAGCGAAAAAGAAGGTATTGCCTCGGAATTGCGAAGAAAAAAGAAAGGGTCGCGGTGAAACGAGAGCTAAAGGAATCGGGCGGATTGAGTCTTCAAAGTTAAGTCTCCTAAATGAAGCGACTGAACAAATCGCATGGCGGTGCCTTTACGCTTTAGACCGCCGCGCGCGCCCAGATGTAATGCGAAATATCGTCGCCCATTAGTCGCGTCATGCCTATTACGATGCATCTAGATGCAAACAGCGCTTAGTGAAGCTTAAACTAGTGGTTCGAGTTGCGCCAAACTCCCCGCAAGTACAAGAGCGCTGGTTCTTTTAACACTGTCTGTTTGGGAGCTCAGGCATAGTCCGCACTGCTGTGTTTCTCTTAATACAGCATTTATTCTGGGCACAGCTAGCGCCACGCTTCGTTTTCCACAAGGAGTGATGGGAACAGAAGGAAAGGTATAAGACATTCTGCGAAATGACAGCTGCAGTTTACTGCCCTACACCGGGGCAGGGGAAATATAGTGACGTGAAGGTGAGGGGAAGTTGGCAAACGGGAACTTGTGAATTCGCACATTTCCGCACGTCCTGTTCATTGCGCGTTTAAAGGGAGGGGGGGGGGGAGAAGAACTCGCTTTCGACAGTATTCAAATGAAAGCATCAGACACCATGTATAGCGGTGGGCAGAAAGTAGTGGCCCGTTCAAGTAGTCGCTTTCGAACACTCTGGTAGCGCTATATAGAGGAGTAGTGCAAGGGAGAAACTGAGCCTCAATGCGAGCATAACCCTATCGGAAAAAACATTACCTAATGTGCTGTACTGTGTATAACGCGGAAAGGAGGGTGTTATTCGGGTCTCTCAAGAACACAGGACTTCCTCACAGTTCGCTTCAGGACATAGTTTTCCCGCGCGGGAACCGGTTGTGTAGGAAGGAGGTCTCTCGCCTTCTGTTAAATTACCTACAGGACACGGATTTGGCTTCAACATGGTGAACTGAGGAGTGAACATTTGTAATTGGGAGGTCTGTGTCGGATTACGTGATTTAATTATTTTAAGTGTCGCTACGGTGGAGCAATTGCCGGCAGCAACTGCAAGGCTAGTCCCACCAGTAGCCTACAACAACTCAACTCAACTCAACTCAACTCGGAAAAAAGTCATATGCAGCTCCATATCCAGAAATCCCGTATGAACATCCGAGGGTCCCATAGAAAAACCCAAACGTTTCCACATACCATATGGGGCACAGCTGATATTATCGTATTTTATTCCATTTACGCCTTTCCCCAGCGTGGTGTAGCCAGCCGGCATTTACACTGGCTAATCGCCTTGTCATTCCCATTATTTTCCCTTCTCCTCCCGTATGATCCCCATATGAACATGTGGGTGTCCCATATAGAAACGCGTATGTTCCCATAGATTATATGAGGCAAGTCCCGTATGATTATACAACAATCGCGAGGTCTTGTGTTCGATTCCCGGCCACGGTGGCTGCATTCCGGTGGGGGGCGGTATGCAAAAGCGCTCGTCTGCCATGCTTTGGGAACACATTAAAGAACCCCGAGTGGGAGAAATTAATTCGGAGCCCTCCTTAGTGCTGTCCCTCATAACTCGCTGTACACCTTCGGGCCGTTAAACTTCACAATTGTCTTCTTTTTTCTTAACTCGTATAGTTTGTTCCGCTTGACGCACTTTACGGCTATACGGAGTCCCGCTCCATAGCACGAAATCGGGCTGTGGCAATATTCATATGTAGGCGGGACAAGTGATGATGACACTTGTTCTGAAATTTCGGCTCACGGTATATACAGGCTGATCATATGTATAGGTGGGGAAAATTGAACAGGAGAAGGAGTAACAGTGTTCCTCTTAAGCCATACCAGAGTCCTTCCATGTTTTTTCTGGTCACGAAACTGCCGCCTCAGTTTCATATAGCGCCAGCGCCCGCCGCTAGAGGCGCAACCGTGCATGAGAGGGCATGCGAACGCCGCTACCGCTGTGGTTGTGTGTGGGGCAGCCTCGGTATTCTAGCTTTCTCAACTTCCTCAACGATCGCTTTACTGTCACGTAACTATTTTTGACATTGAATATAATTAAATTACTGCCTGAGCGTGTCTTTTGCGATGATGTGAGCGCACGGAACGAAAAAAAAAAAAAGCCGCTCATAACATGGAGCTTGCGGCGGTCTCAGACCGAAAAAAATAAAGATCTGGAATTTTAAGAGCCAGAACCGCGATACGATTATGAGGCACGCCGTAGTGGGGGACTCGGGATTAGTTTTGGTCACCTAGGATCCTTTAAAATGCACCTAAATTTAAATAAACGGGTGTTTTGCATTTCGCCCCCGTCGAAATACGTCCGCTGTACACGGCCGGGCGGTCTCGGTCCGGATTGCTTCGTCATCACCGTTCGCCTCAACGCTTCGGTGGGCTCCGCTTTTTAATATTGGCCTTAAATTAAACACCGCGCATTCGCAACAAAACGCCAGTGGTCCCACTTATCACCAGATGAGTAAGCGCCAGTTCTCCGTTGCGCATAGCGCCAGACTGTTCGCCGAGCACAGCGGTTCAGTTTCTGTTAAACTGTGGCAGAGAAGGACTCTGTGGGCAGAATCTTATAACGAGATCAAAAGAATGAAATTGCTATTGCAAAGGGCTGCTACCGTAGAATACTTAATGACAAAGAAAAGGGAACTGAGCTGCTCCATGCGCTGAAGATTTCTTGCGAAGCGATGCCATTTCTGAATAAGATTTAGGTAGAATTAATGCAAGACGAACTTCGCTACTAAATGTCTTCGGTGCGGCTTTTAACAACGGATTAAGGCGAACCTGAAGTGTTAGGACCTGCACAGTTGAAACTAGCTGTAATTAGGCAATTGCCTTAGCAAGCAGTCGTTTAGAAGCGTCAGTAAGCCCAGCACTTATTCATGCTGCTCAACGAACACAAGTAGCCACATCACAAATACAGCAATTTTTTTTTTAAATGGCTTGTTAGAGATACCACCTTTCTACTTCTTCAACTGTTACTTAAACATGCAAACAAAACTTGCTCAGCAAATCACAATACAAATGTAGCTAACAGTGTGCTAATAACCTTCTTGCTCATAGCAGCTTATAGACTTAAAAGTACATGCAATTGAAGAATTGTAGCCCACCAATAGCCAAGACTAAAGGACAATGGAAAATAAAACAATGCATATTATTCTGTTTTAACACTTGCATTTAAAGGAATTCTAATGCTATACCTTTCATAGATGGTCGGGGTAAGGGCGCTATTGCTGTGAACTACTCTATCCTGGTATAACACAAATTGAGGTTGCAACAAAGCATAAAGCAAATGTGTTTTGTCATCAATGCCCTGATCAGATCTCACAACACCCTTATTCTCCTTCATCATCAGCATCGCAATTTTTTGTAAGTGGTCACCTTTACACGATAATCGTGATACCTACTGCGTCCCTTTAACTGGTACCGCTTCAACTGGTTGGTTTCCTACCACCCCCTGCTGGACATGAAGCTCGCCCCTTTGCTGTGACGATGTCCGAGGCGTCAAAGTGTTTCGCGCACACACGTGTATACTTCGATTCGAAATTAAAACCGCCACTTCCCTGCCGTGGTATGGCCCGCTTCCATTTCTCGCGCTGATCCTTGTTATTTGGTAAACAGAACAACGACACGTTTTCAGTCGTGCCCTTGTTGCCGGAACGGCACCCAGGCACGCAACACGTGTGCGGCATCGTTGTCCCACCCCACCACTTCAACCAAACATCCCAACACTCGAAAAATAGCACAGCACACGCACAGAACGCACCCGATCAGTCAGCTCGCCTCGCACTGCGCACGCATTTCGGTACGCGAACGATGCCCTCTGTGGCACAGTGGCGCCGCATCGCGGCACCTTTGGGCAGTATATGAACCTCTCCCATAGAGTGACGGCGGAGTTTCGTGACCAGAAAAAACATGGAAGGACTCTGGCCATACGCAGCCTTGGGACGCAGAGCTCCATCAATTATTATCGTCACTAGATCTTGCCCAAGAAATATCACGTGGTGATTCGTCTCGTTAGCACTAAACTAGCCGATAACAAGATCGCGCTGAACCTCGAGAAAAAAAAATCCATCCCGGTGCCATTAATTAGGAGCTGGTAAAACGCGTAACTTCGAGCACGCGTACTCTATTAGATTCCAATATCCCAAGCCTAATTACTATGAACATGATGCGCCTTATTTATGAGATGCTTAGTGAAAAGCCTTGCCCATGGTAGTACCTTGCACAAGCCACTTCCAACCATCTGAGTTAAGGTTTCTGATGGAATAACGATACACGAAAATCGACCCATGCCCTGCATCATTTTGTTACACCCACCAAGCGGCAAAACACGCAATAAAAAAAGCCGAGGAGGACGAATAATGAAAAACAGGGACAGCCTTCGTTAGTATGGCGCGCATAGCGTTAAGACCTGCGTCTACCGTCTGTGAACGATGGCATTGACGCTTTAGAAACAGTAACATTTATATCGTGGTCACTATAATGAGCTCAAAAT
Source organism: Dermacentor albipictus (assembly GCF_038994185.2). Taxonomy (NCBI): domain Eukaryota; kingdom Metazoa; phylum Arthropoda; class Arachnida; order Ixodida; family Ixodidae; genus Dermacentor; species Dermacentor albipictus. The sequence goes on along the minus strand of NC_091824.1, from coordinate 81,756,494 downwards.
TAGTTTTCGTTGGACTGAAAGGCCATATAATAATAAAGATGTGACCACCAAAGATGTATATTTGGAGAGAACATCTCCAAGTGTAAAAGAAGAAAAGAAAACAGTGCTACAAACTAGAATAAGTATAAGAAAACAGGATAAAGGGAATGCACCTCTTAAAGCTGTTGTTGGGCGAGGTATTTGAACGGTATTGTCATGGATTCAATATATCGGTACAAGCCAAGTGATGCTTGAGATGTGAAGACTTAAGTTAAAGTAAGCAGAACAATTTGACTGAAGGGTAGCCTCATCCGGTGACCATATATACTATACCTCTTTCTCATTCTCCTTCCGTTCCTTCAATGCTGTGAGCGATTGCGCGTTAATCAAAGATAACGAAGCAATGCGCGATGCCAGTAATGGCTTGAGTGCCAAATCGCCGCATTAGCGGTGTGTTGTAAAGGGATTCAGCTGCACAGAAGCCAGCCTCCTATAAATCAAGAGCGGCTTATACACTCCTGCATGGGCGTTTAAGGTCAGTCTCATGCTGCGTGTGCCTCTTTCACTTATAGTGCAGCCGAGTGGGCGATGTGCAGAGCACTTCACCTGCATGGCCCTGCAAGGGCTTCTGTTCTGTAAGGAAGAGGCTTCATGGGCGACGCAAGAGTTTCCAAACGAACGTAGAAAAAGTTAGTCCTCCCGGCAGGACCGCAGATAGTGCGTAAGGAATTCAGTGTCACACGTTTTTTCTTTTCACATTTCTTGCGAAATACTCGATTTATCGACACATGGTGGCAGATACAATGCAACCGAAGAAGACACTCAGGCACATCTATTGCGGGCCAAGTCTACCATGGTTATAACCCCGCTTGGGGCAACGTCATGACCATCACCCCCTCCACCATCGCACCTCGTGTCTTCTTTTGCTCGCTCACGAAGCTGAGGGTGCAAGCACGTGTGTGCGCATCCGTGCGGGCGCACTTGCGAACTATAAAATGGCAGCAGCTAGTATAGAGTCGCACAATACAGGTACTAAAGAACGCGGAAAGCCTGCATGCTTAAAGGCGTCCTAGCACATTAGACCCTCGACGACAGCAACTCCGCCTGCAGGAAGTGGGCCCGCGAGCGCGAACAAGCGCACGAATGCACGAAGAAGAGGTAGGGCTGCAGGCAGAGCATGGTAGTGCTATGCACACAGTGCCTCGATCGTCTTTTCCTGGGAGATCGTGACACTTGACTAATAAAGCGTTCCCTGTACCCCAGCGCCGATTGCACCATTAACGCCGACAGGGCGCATAATTCGAAAAACGCGTCCGTATCTCGCGTTGCCATCACAAAAAGGACGCGGCTGATCCGACGAAGAAACCATCCATCTTATCGCAACCATCACGCTATCACCGCTGCTTATTAGATCGTCTCATCTCCCTCTCCTTTTTCGTCACCCTGAGCGAAAACGGGATTTCGCGATGGTACAAACATAATAATAAAAAAAACATGAAAATGATGGGAGAGAACGACTGCAGCGCCCAATTCGAGCACCGAAGTGATACGACTAACTAAAGTAGCGCCGTCCGCAGCACGCATGCGCGGTCAACGGACAACCACACTCACGCACGAACACACGCAAACACACACACACATACACATGCATTCGTGGAGCAGCGTGCCAAAGGAGGCAGATTGATTGCAGTGCCGCTGCCACCCGCGTATATAATGCTACACATACGCACTTCGTCGCGCGCGCGAATCGCGCCGATAAGGCCGTTTGTCGCCCCCCGTATAATGACTGCGTCGCCGCTCCCACCCCGCGGTCGGCGGCTCTCACCACCACCGGCGACACCCTGCAAGGAGCCCGCCTAAAAGAAAGCATGTTGCTCTCTCATCTCCTCCGCATCGCTTCTTGTTGTCGATGCCGTCGTGTCTCTAGATGGTCAGCCGTGCCGAGGGGGACCGCCGCCTGTAATTTGGGGTGTCCCCGCGCGGTTTCCAGCCCTCGGCGGCGGTTACGTGCCGCGGCTAGCCTTCTTTCCGTTTACGCGAGGCGCCCCCCTTTTAACTCGCGTAGTACACGTCCGGCTATATTTATACGCGCGGGCACCCGCGGCAAGGAGCGCGCACGTATACGTCTGTATGCGGCGGGACAGTTCCGAACGGCCCGTCGACGAGGTCCCGCGGCAGTGCTGCGTGTCGATGTCCATTCCGGGCGCCCGGTCGCCCCATTCCTGCTTCAACGCGGCCGGCCCTGCAGGCCCCCAGCCCCACCGCGATCCGGTTCAGCCGGGCGCCAAAGGGACGGACGGCGCGGGGGAGGCCCCGGGCCAAAACATGACACGCCTGTCGACAGGCTTGTGCAACGCCGCGGCCGCTTCTTAGTTGCTTGTTTTTTTCCTCCACGTTATTCATTTCTTCTTTCCTCGACTTGTGACGTGTGGTCGCCGCGAGTAATGCCTCAGAGAATGATATCTCCAAAACGCTTTTCTTTCTATGTTGCTTGAATAAAACGGTACAGCGTCTTTAAAGCCAGTGCGTGGCGTTGGCCAATCGTTCCGTTGGAGTTTGTTGGAAGCGCTGTAGAGCATTCGACCCGGAATCAGACGCGCCGCGTTGGCTATCACAATGGAATCACAAATGCCGTGCTCACTTCCGCAGTCATCTATATAGAACCAACCGAAAATCGAAATAAAACGTCGAAGACTTGCTCCTAAACTTTATTGTTGTCGTGCAAGAATGGAAAGCCCTCGTACAGGTCACCACGGTGAGCGTGCAACCACAGTCATTAAATTCATTACGTTTAACATTCCTAAGCAATATTGGGGCTATATGAGGGTCGTCTCACTGGAGAGCTCACTAATACACTTCCAACCACCTGGATTCCTTGACCCAAGTCTAATTAAACGACCGCCTGTGTATTTCGCTCCTGTGAGGATGCGGTCGACGTGGACAGGAATCAAACCCGTGACCTATAGCGCTCAGAAGTGGAACACCGCAGCCCCATATCTACCACAAAATGGCTACCACGGCGGGTCAATGAAATTGGATAGCGTACGCGCTCCAACAGCGATGTATACACATTTGGGCGCGCGTGATGTTTCGTCAATTCGGTCCCCGCTGGGCTACATACGAAGGCCGCAGCTTCCATAACACTGCATGCATTTTTTCTTCTTCTGGCAGGACAGAGTGAACGCGTACAGTCTCTCTGCGTTGGCGTTGTAGGGACCCACATCTTAAAGAACTCGCGGCGGTGTCGGTCGGTCGTTCATATGGGTGGCGGCTCGAGCACTGCACGCATAAGCTTGACTCGGTAGCCCAGCGTACCATCGCAGCGAGCGGCCCGCTGATGGCCCGAATTTAATTATAAGCGCGGATCCTTCATGCTTGCGGGCCCGCTGTTTGTGCACTTGACCCGGCACCGTATTCGTCACACTTATGGCGCCAACAAGCTCTCCCGACTCCGCCGAGCTAAATCACTGAACCCGTGTTTTCGGGCCGGCCTTACACGTCGAAGCCCGCCCATCTTCTTTTCTTCCCTTCGTGGCGCTGTAACCGGCTCTAATGATTTACCCGCAGATCGTGTGACGGCGTTACTATATAACGTTTTAAGTTCTTGCTGTTGCGAGTTTCCCGTTCTATGCATCGGCGAGGTATATAGGTGAAGTTATTTTCAGTGGTTTCGTAGCCTCACCTCGCGTGAGATCTGACACCGTGCGCTATTGCACGTCTGCTGTACAGCAGTCCTGGCTGTCTGATCTCAGTAGAGAGAACAACACTGTCCGGCTGACTATCTGCCGGCTTTGCGGCTAGGAAGGTTCTACGCAGAAGCCCCAATGCACGACCCAACGACAGGCCCAGGCACGCGTACCATGGATTCGATACTTTTGACGAAGCATGCACGTGTGACGTTACTCCCGACTGCTGTGAATATGCCGCACGCTGAGCCCGGTGCGCGGGAGAAACAGCAGAAATAATTTTTAAAATCCGCCTCCATACCACCCTGTGAAAATGTATGTACAGTGAAGCTGGTGCGAACGTTAGACAAGCACCACTATGTGCCCTAACTGACGTTTGACGACGTTGCACAAGTGCACCACCACCACAAGCGACGCATGCCACGCGTGCACGCACGTATGCGGAGGGGCGGCATAGATCCTCATTCTTCTGGGCCGTCCGCAAAGTGCCTTATTGAACTACATTAATGTTTAAAAGTGGATTGCATCAGAAATGCGTAAAGTACCCCCCCCCCCCCCCCCTGACATAGAATCAGAAGATAGAAGGAACAGTGTAATAATCACTTACGTGCGAGCGTAAATATACGACCTCAGAAGATCAAAAGGACGACAGCGATGAGCTTCACGTCGATGAACACTGCAGCACCGTGTACTGAGATAACTTATATAAATAAAGAGGTTAAAAGGCATACGCACACACGCACACACAACTGTCACGGGCAGTTTGTTTGCAGCACACGCACTCTCTCTCTCTCTCTCGCGCGCGCAGCATGTATTGTACCATGTCTCTCGGGTGATAAGCTGGAGCACTTGCGTGAGAAGGTTTCCTAAATTACGCAGAGTGAACATGCGAGAAAGAGAAAGCGAGTATAGGCGAAGAGAAGGCGCCGCTAATAACTTACTTTCAGATAAAGATCTCCTGCTCCCTGTAGAGTGCTCGAGTGGACCGTGATGAGGCCCTTCCTGCTACACTTTTTTCGCTCGGGCAAAATAGAAGCGGAAAGAGTTGCATTATCACGTCGACCCATTTCCGTGACGAGAGAGAAAGCTTCTTCTAACGTTACGGCCTTAAAATGCCGGATATGAAACATTACCGAGGGTTATGTTGCAGTAAATGCCAAAACGAACGCCATTGCAATCCCGATAACATGTACACGTGTATTTCGAGTGTAAGTTCATGTAGACTAGTTATAGCTCTGTCATTTCAAAGGCACATCGACCATTCTCTTTCCTAACAAGGACAACAGTTCATAGAACCTACGCATTTAGCAGCACAACAAATCCAAAATGCGATGATAGAGTGCCAAAGGTAAGCGACCGCCGTGATTGCGCTGCTCAGAGATCTCCCGTGTGCTTCCGAGTCCGACGTTTTCGAAATGCTCACACTTCGGCTTCGACCGCAATATGGTAGTAGAAGGCACACTACCGCGTGTCTTTACCGCGCCCGGAAGCCGTCTTCGTCGTCACATCGCCCTGGGGACGGCGACGAACGGAAGTCGATCAGCAATCTTTACCGGAAGGCTCTAATGTAGCGCGAATGCAGGCTGCAAGCAAATGAACAGGGAAAGAAAAAAAATCGGCGAGCCTGCTCGCACAGGCGCGCACATTTCGGTATATTAGCGGCAGACTGCATGACTCGCATGCTCGTGCATATGCGCGCATACGCACGTATAAGTACTCACGCACACACGCGCACACACACACACCCACACACGAGCTGTGTATACCGATGGGCACGCGCTCAAGCGGTGATATGCGGCAACGACGTGACCGCGACGGTCGAAGCGGAACTAAACACAGGCTCGCGGCGGCTGCCTGTGTACGGAACGGGCCGCGTTCTTCGGGACGAGCCATCTCTCTCCTTCAGTCTGTCGCCGCAGCCGTCGAAGAAAAAAGAGGGGGCGCGGCGCTGGAGCCGACGGCGCAAATTGAAAAGAAGCCCCGAAGCGGGCGTCCGCGGACACCATTTCCGGAGGAAGGCGTCCTCGAGAAGAGAGACGCCGGCAGGCCCCAGCCTCGGAAAACTATCCCGAAAAGAGCGCGCCCGGGAGCGCGCGCGAGCGCGCCTTCTTTCGATGGCGCGTTGTGAAAAGGCGACGGCGCGCACCTGTGGTCGTGGTTACGACGGCGACGAACCGCAGCGGACACTTATCATCATGCGTTCGGTTTCCGGTCGCGTCTCGGCGAGTCCAGGAGCACTGCTCGAGACCGCTCGCCCTCTTTATGTTCTCGTAGAATAATTGAAAAAGAAATGTATACCCCCGAAGAAAAAAAAAAAAAGGCTAGTTGGATGTGCCTCCCTGTCTCCCTTTCCTGTCGTGTCTCGCAGCTGTCCTGCAGCACTGCAACCAGGACAACTCGTCATTCAGTCCAGTAGCGATTGCCCCGTTCCATCGCGTCGGCCACGCGAAGCCTTATATAGAAGCCATGCATTGGTAAACTCGGCTGTTAACAGTTGCCTCAGGGCTCACATCTGCGGCGAGTGTTATACGTTAAGCCACAACGAGGCAATCGGCGTGCTTCCACGCATAGGGAACTCGTTTTTAATGTTTCATTCATTTAAGCCTCTTGTTTTCAAACAAACATCGTTCTCCGCCGTAGCGGCCGCATTCCAAAGGAGGCGAATGCCGATGTACTTTCTAAATTTCTAGATTTCTAAATTTGCACGTTAAAATAACCTAAATTTCACTTGAAACGATCCAAAGTGCTCCTTGCTCTGTGTACCCGCCGCGATTTCTTAGTGGCTATGGTGTTGGGCTGCTAAGCACGAGATCACGGGATCAAATCTCTGCCACGTGGCAGGGATTTCTAAGTACATCGGCGTTCGCCTACAGCGCCTGCTTCTCCATGGGGGCGAAATGCGAAAACACCCGTGCATTTAGGTGCCCGTTAAAGAATCCCAGGTTCACCAACTTCATCCGGAGTCCCCCACTACGGCGGGCCTCATAGTCAGATCGTGGTTTTTAACGTAAAACCCCATCATCTATCCTTGCACTGTGAAGCGCTTAAGGTGGCCTAACAAAGTGCAGTTCGCGTTGGTGACAGCCTTCCACGACATTTACCGTATTTGTTGTATACACTATCAGATCGTTTTCAGGAACATTTCTGGCGGTAAACGAGCATTACAGCTATGCACCGGCACGCAATAATAATTTCCTTCTGCATCTTTTCGTTGCCGTGTTCAAGCAACTGCAGCGAATAGTACCATTATGGTGTCGTGTACCATACCTTCTCGTATAACTTGCACAATAAGAGAATGAACCATCTTCATGCGACTGAAATTTGCCTCCACGCTAAAGAAAGCATATATACTCCTATACGCCGGTTTCAGTCACAGCCGAAACGGTGGTTTAGTGCGTAAAACCACCGCACGTGGCACTGAAGTTTCATGAATATGTTTCTGGTGATCGAATTTACTTTTTCTACGGGCCTTCCGTCCACAGGAAAATCCTCTATAGTGTAGCCAGGCGGCTATGCATATGTATGGAACGCGGCTTGGTCGTTCTGTTCGATCGGTTTTCATAAACATTCATTTGTGACTGATAAAGACATCACTGCTACGAAGAAGAGTTCTCTTCTTTTCTCTTGCCTTTTCTTAACGTTTTTTTTTTGTTGCATCTGAACATGGGTGTTATCAACATAAATATCGGTGTCTTATATATTCACAATTGTGTTTGTTGTATGCCTTCAAGCGCACGTCATGCGACAACAGCGTGCGCCTGGCAGGCATAGGGCCTTTACGTGGAGCGCTACAACTTTCATCCGGCACTGATCCCACGTCGCTGTGCGAGTTCCGAGTATGACGCATTGCTTTCGCGAGCGCTTCTTCCTTTTTAAGCGTAATGGGGGACAGTGATGGCTGCGACACTTGATGTAAATGCATTCATTCGATGAGCAAAGGCTTGCTCTTCACACCGTTTTGAGTCTGTTGGACAACAGGATTATCACAGCGCACTATATTAAGGGACCACCATTCGAAAAGTTATGAAAAGCACTGGTGCGTTTCAGGAAGTTCGCCTGTCTATGTGAGCGCTTGCGACATAGTGACAAACCTTTTAAAAGAGGAAAAGAGCGACTGCGTTTTTTAACTATCACTTTCTGCACCTACTCGTCTTTCCTGTTACCCCCTTTTTCCCATTGCATACATGGGGTGGCCAACCATCACCGTGCTTAATGAACCACTTTTTCTTGTCTCCACCTTCTTCATCTGACTCCGGCGTCTACATGTGCAGCAACTTACCATGCAGGAGGCGGCGGAGGCAGCGCGGCAGCTGCTGCAGTAGCCGCTGCGGCGGCCCTGGGTCCCGTCTACCTGGCGTCTTCTCGTCTGGCCGGCGGCGGAAGCGAGGCCGCCATGGCCGCGGGCCGCGTGCTGCCCGACCTGACGCCGTACTCGCTCAGACCGTACGACTTCGCCCGGCACCTGCTGTCCTCGCAGAGCGCCGTCAGCAAGCTGCTCGGTGAGTCCGCGAACATCGCTTCCCCTGTTAGATTGTTAATTAGCTTATCGCCATAAAACTATACCGCATCGGGGGAAGAAATAAAGAAGGACGCGGCTATATTCACGAGTATGTGTCAGCTCCCACTCCGAAGTTTCGAGTTACGCCACGTGTGACAGTATAGCGGTGCCCGTACCACGTATACATATAACGCCGGGAAACTTTCAATGCATCAGGCGCTTAGAGCGCTGAATCTGAGGACAACACTTTGTCTTGCGTCACGCTGTATCAGAGCGCTGCTTCTTAAAACTGTCGACTACAAACCCGGGCGAAATATTCGCGTGGACCACCACGTGGCGGCAGGCCACTGACGAGCATCACCTAACGGAAAGAAAACCAAGTGAGACCTGCGGCGAGGCATTCTGGTCTTGATGTGTGAACCCATGTGCATTCGAATGCAATCTACATCAGAGAATGAGGAACTTGATATATGACACCAATGCAGTAACACAAATCATTAGAAGGAAGCTGTACAGAAAGGCTCAGTATTAATTGTCTGAGATTGTGTCAGCGAATGGCTTCATTGAGTGACGCCATGCGGCATTGAGAAAATGAAGACAATCTCACAACGTAGCCCTGGGGAAGCCAGGATGCTGTTTCAGGGACACCGCGTCCTCTTGGTTAATTGTAATGTCGTCCTGCATATTCCGTTATCAGCGTTATCGTCAACGAAAATGTGCTCTCGTGCGCCATCTCTCTGGCATCACTGATATAGTGACTGCGTGGACTTTCAGCTACGTTCGACAACGTCACCATGTATATAATATATATGTAAGAACTTTACGTATAAATAAAATGAGAATGACCCTTGAAAGTTCAGAATTAATGCTTCCCAGTAGCCATGTAGCTGTCGAGCGTGGCTACTTTATGGGGTAACGGTACAATTTTTATTATGTCCATCATTTTTATGCTACCAGCGTTGTTCGGCCAGTGTACGCAAATCACTGTGCTTGCATAACAGAACGCATGCAAGCAATATATCAGGTAGGTGCAGCGTTCTGTAGAACTCTTTTGTATACTGTGGAAGTAAAAATTATCTTTTCCTGCTTCTGTTAGGAGATGAATTGGTATTTCTTAACTGTTTGGGTGTGTAGAGTTATAGACTTTCGTACATAAGTTAGCAATAATGTGACACTTCTTGATTTGTATGGGTTATTTATTTCGTAAGCGATGCTTTTGAAATGTATGCCCTCCATTGCCTTGAGCGAGCATGTACGTCCCTCAACTCATCATTTGTTTCTTGTAATTTCACTCATTATCAATATGACTGTTATCTGCCGGCTTGAATTGGAATGAGCTTACTTTGGTCATCCAACACAATTCGGAAATTCGGTTTTAGAAGTGCAAGTATGCTTGAGATCTTGTTGAAAGACTCCTGGGTCTTGAACCTTCGAATACACCGGTGGATTTGGCAGTCAAACGACGTCATATATGAACTAAGTATCTCGCGTAAAATGACATCCCCGTAGGAGGACGCAGTATTTCTGCAAATTGAACTTGCATTACAAAAAAAAACATAGTAAGTATATTTTCTAAAAGAACGCAGAGAGACAAATAAGGCTGCCTCTTGCCTACGGATAGTCGCTTTTACAACACCTCTCCCACTGTCACTGCAGATAAAACGCTTCAAGACAAATTGACCCTCGCGATACACATTTCTCCCGCTCTCACGGGAGCATCCAAGCGCCTTGTTTCCGCAAGCTATAGAGGACCGCGGCGGCGCTCGGCCATTTTGCCCTCTTCCGAGTTTACGACGCTCGAGATAGCATCGTAAATCCGGACAACTATCGGCAGCGTGCTTCTCAAGCAGCCGAGCTGCTTCCCTTCAAGACGCCTTGAGAGGCCCTACTCTTAATTAATCCTGCGCGCGCTCTCAGGGCGCCGATAACGCTGCGAGAGAACTGCGCTTCCATTTCAGCAAAACTTCGCTCCTGTGCATAGCCAAGCTTCATGCAGGCATCACCGACGTATATAGGTACTCACTCACCGTACCACACACACGTACGGACACGCACACTCGCGGGCACGTATACACACTGTCCCGCCCTTTCCAAAACCCGCAGGGGGGGGGGGGGGGGGGGTTCGCCCATCACAAAAGCGAGGACGGGCGCATTTCCGCGCGGACGCGACGAGCGTCACATGCGCGAGTCGGCGGTGGCCGCGGAGTTCGATGAGAGACGCGATAGCCGGCCGGGCCTCCAGCGTTGCGGCGACGTCGAGTCGTAAATCGTGGCGCACGCCGCAGCAGCGGCTGAATGCAGGGCCCGATCGAGCGGCTACCGCTGCAGCCGCATTCCCCGCAGTTGCGCGCAGAACCACCGGAAGCTGCGCGGATCGCCTATGGTTGCGTGCCCCCCCGGTCTTTAACGAGATGCGCAGTGGGAGGGGGGGGGGGGCAGCGAAGACGTCGGTGAGCCGAGCCGTATCGGTTCCTCGCGGTCGGCTTTCGGGAACGTCAGAAACGCAGGCCGCGTGCATTGTACTGAGCATGCCTCTAATGATTCGCGTTGCGGGTGCGTTTTATATATATGGATATATAGCGTGCACTGAAGAACGATTTTGGTCATAAGGCGAACTTCCCCAGGCGGAATGGTATGGAGCGACGGACGCGTCGCGATGGTGTATACGCGATCACCACTTTCTGTTTCTGCAAGCGCTCACGGGTTGACAGCGATGCACGAAACTACGCAGCACCACGGAGCGCGCGGTCGCTCGATGCCGCCGCGGGCATCGCCGATATTTCGGAAGACCCCGGTCGGACGTGCCACTGACTACTGATGCTGCCAGTGCCGTCGACTGCATGCTTGTCGTCCAGAGAGAGCTCCTGTCGCATCATTTACGTCCTTGCGCAGCCGATGCTCGGTCCAACTCCCCGATTTTTTTCATGCGTCTCTCCCAGCCCTTTCCCGCGCACTCCTTGCCATGAGAAGCCTGGTTCTCTACACATATGATAGCAGGGAGGCAGGCTGTGCTTGCGGTGCGAATTGATCGACGCGTCTCCTCTCTATCGCGATAGATGAGGCGCCTCCGAGGCACCAAGTTCGCCATTTAACAACTCGCTCTCACTTTCTCAAGTGCGATGCCCGCTTTCAGAGAGAGAGATTAACTTGACTCATTCGCAGCACCTGTATGTCGTTATCGGCTCGCCGACGAACGACCACACGCATAGCGTTAGAAACTTAAGTTAGAGCCGCTTGCCATTAACAAATTTAGCTTCTCCTAAAGGAAGTCACTGGAAAATGTGACAATTAGGCACTCAAGGTAATTCTCACTTACGCAGTAGAGAAAAAAAGCGAAGGCGTGTGAAGTGTCGCGTCAATACTTGTGCGGCCACCGCAAAACAGTTCGAATCATAAAAAAATAATGAAATAAATAAATTGATCAAACTTCGGTCTGATTATAAATGTCAGCCCATCGTTCACCCCGACAGATGTATAAGAAAAGGCGTTCTTGCGTAACATTGAGCCCTGGTAGTGCACTGTCCTGTCACACTTGGTTAGCGCACGTGGATATATATGTGCGCTATCCATGATAAACTGCGGGCGTCCTTTCGCGACGCAGCGTAATTTCTACCGGAAGCGTCGAGCGCCACACCCACGGAAAGCGCCGGCCTTGGTTGCACGATGAACCGCAGCGCAGCCGTGCTTTCCGCTTCCCCATCTTGCCGCTGCACAGAGGCTCGCGTAACGGCTCGAGGCCGCACCGCTTTCATTCGCTGAGGTCGCTACAGCACATATAGCGCTGCGCACGTGCTTTGACTGCGCGCATCAAAAGCGTCGTCGCCCAAGCAAGCCCCGAGCCACGCCGGCACGGAGCAGCCGCACCAGCGGAAGCGCAGCAGTATAAGCACAGCGGCTCTCGATAGAGACGTCAAAATCGGCAGAATGCGCGCTCCTGATGCAACCGGGTCTCAAAGGAAGCGGCCGCCGCTCTCCTCTCGATCGCGACGGCTTGCTCCTCGGGTCTCGCGGGACAATGCGACGAAGCGAGAGCCGCGCACACTGTATACGCGCACGCATACAGGAGACGCTCGGGCTCGCTATAGGTCACTGCAGCAGGCGTCCGTCTGTGTGGGCCGCGCGGCTACAATTACGAAGGGTGGGGAGGGAGTGCAAAAAGGGGTGCTCGAGCGACACACGCGCGCGGAGTGCCACCCCCCTCCGCCATCGAGCACTTCGTTAGCGCGCAGTATTGAGCGTGCCCGCGCGGAGCGGTGGTCAGCGGCATGGTGCGCGCGGACCTCATCTGCATGACAAGCGGGTCGGGCCGTCGCCTCATGCGCGTCGTCCAGTGGGCCTCGTTGCTCTTCGAATGGTGCGCGCACAACGGGGCCGAACGCGCTTTCCTCGACGCGCTGGCGAGACATGCAAACAAGCCCCCCCGTTGCACCCATTCACTCGCTTCGGGCGCTCACTCGTTTCCCACCCGACTTACGTATACACTGCCCCTTGGCTATCGCTTCATGCTTCTCTACGTGACACCTCCTCGCTGATGTACGGAGTTAAATCGATGCTCAAGTGCGGAATCGCACCATCGTGCATCCTTCTTTTATTATTATTTATTTATTATTATTATTAAACGTAAGTACAACAAAATACACAGCAATTTATGAGTGACCTTCTGGAACCGACACCTATACGCTCGCCTGCTTGAAGAGAGAAAGAAAGAGTGGAGAGAGAGATAGTTTAATGATATCTGGAAAGTATAAAGGTCTGTTATAGCGTGGTACATGGGCGACGGCGGGAGCAGCAGCACCAACCACAACAACAAGGGTCCTTCGACTTAACGTCAATAATCGCTTTGCAGCGACCACATAAGGCATCACCATGCAGTCTTGCTTTTAAACAGCTGCTAACTGGGCCTGTTTGTACAGTCTTATGCAAAAAAAAGGTAATAATAATAATAGCAGGCAGCGCTTTTGAGCAGTGCAAGAGGAGACGACAGACCCGAGAGCCTTGTTAAGTGCTCACAAGCGAGAAGTATATGAAAGAAGAAACATGGGTGTGTGTGCTAAACAATGTTTACAATGTTCAGCAAGTTACACGATCTCCTCCCGCATCGCCATTCTGTTGGCCCTGCATGTGTTTCCTCGATGTGACGTTGATGGCGGGGACACAGAAATGTGCTCACATTTAGACAATTGCCGCTCTTTAAAAGCGCGCAGTGCGCGACGTTGGACTATTGTTGGTATTGCGTGGCACCTCAAGACACCGTAACAAGACCATGACAAACAGGAACGTAAAAAAATAATAATAAATAAGAAGGAGTGTTCGTGTTCTCCCCTCCGATTTGTCCTCTTCTCTCTGCGCCGTGTGACACTTGGGATGTCACTTTAAGCTGCGCGTTCAAGATGCACAAAACATGTCTGCGCTGCGCGCTCTTTCTGCGAACGAGTGCTAGGTGCGTTGTATAGTCCAGCACTATATTAAATGCCATTCCATGCAAAAGGTCATGCATTTCGGTGCACGTGATTAGTCAATTAAATTCAGAACCGATTGTATTTTGTAGGTGAGTTTGAGCATTTGCACGAGTCAGTGTACGTGGTGCGTTGAATGTGATCGAGATGACGTCGTGTTCTCTCTCTCTCTCTCTACGTGCAGCGTGCACGGCTGGCGTGAATGCCGGGCGCTACTACGAGGGTGGCTCGCTGCGGCCGGGCGTCATCGGCGGCAGCAAGCCCAAGGTGGCCACGCCCGTGGTGGTCGCCAAGATCGAGCAGTACAAGCGCGAGAACCCCACCATCTTCGCCTGGGAGATACGCGAGAGGCTCATCTCCGAAGGTGAGTCGAATGACGCACCCCTGAACTTCTCTGCGCCTTTCGCGTTGCCTATGTACAGGCGTGTTTAAATATATGATCCTCTCTTGAAGATCTCAAACAGGACATAGTTGAAGCAAAGTGAGAAGCAACGAATGGTATCATCGCCCGTAGGCTATCAAGATGGATCGTAGCTTTTTTGTTATTGCTGTCATCTGCATCTAAGGAAATGTTGGTGCCTGTAGGTGACGTTGGCTGCTTCTGTGACATAAATGTGCTCAGAGCGACGATCCTAATCAAATTAACAGTTTGAAAAAAAAATACAGTGCCATCATTTGCAAAGCTCACGTAAAGCGCAAATGTTTGTGGGATTTCTTTCTCTATTCAACACTGCCGGCTACCTTTTGGTAGCAAAGGCAGGGGTAAGTAACTTATGTTTACAAGTTCTTGGACCATCAAGAAAGCAACAACAATAACAACAACAACAACAACAAAAGAAAACAAATGGGCACACAGTAAAATTTCTGCGGAGCAAATAAGGAACAAAAGAACAAGAGACAGTCGCGTTAAATTAAAGTCCAAAAACGGAAAGCATCAGCAGCACATCATAGAAAAATAAAACCAAGCGCACAAAACTTATTAGCCAGAACTTATTGCAAGTAAAAACGCATAGGGTGATAAGGTGGCCACATCGTAAGGTAAATTGTTCCAGTCGGCGATCGTTCTTGGAAAGAAGGACGGGTTGTATGCATTGGTTCTGCACTGAGGCAATACAATTGCTTTATCGTGTTTGTGCAGAGTTTTTCGTGTTCTGTTGTACTGCATATAAGTATGGCATTCTATTTTGGTGTGATTATTAATGATTGCAAATAGCATATTCAAGGGGTGCATTTTTCGACGGAATTCCAAGGTGGGAAAACAGGAGCGGCTGAGAAGACCAGATGTCGATACCTGTCTTCCGTAGGCGTAGTATACGAATCGCAGTGCCCTTCTTTGATCCTGTCAATACAGTTAGCATCCGTTTTAGTGTGCGGATCGCACACGACGTCAACATATTTCTGTAAGGGACGCACGAGTGAAGTATATATGCTATACAAGCTTTGTTTTAGTGGATGCATGTTTTAACCGGTGTCCTGTATTTTGGATGCCACTGAACCTATGTGTTTAATGTGAGGGCTTCTACTGAAATTCGAGCTGATCGTTACGCCAAGGTACTTAAAGTGTTCTACTTGTTTGAGAGAAGCGCTATTAATTTTGTAAGAATATTCCAATGGAAATTTCTTTTTTTTTGGGGGGGGGGAGGGGGGTTAAGGTCATTTGTTTGCACTTCGTTACATTTCAACATCTTCCAGTTGTGGCACCAGTCACTAACAGCACATAAATGGTTATAAAGAATAGAACAAAGTGTTCTGAAATATAAAATGTAAGTGGTGCAAACGAGGTTCGTTTTGAGTGCCACATTGAAAGCACATAACTCGCGAGTACGGACACAAGAGCCACGGAAATTTATTTTGCTTGGTGTAGAGAGAGAACAGTCCGACAACACGTATTCTGTCTTCGTCCCGCTCACCACACTTGCGAAATGGAGAACTTACACGGTGCAATAAAAATGAAACTGTTTGTATAAGCAACGTTATGGCGACAAGGATGAAACAAAGCTTCCACACCGTACGCTTCTCGAGACGCGCTTAGCGATGAGACTTGAGCGGCGAAACCTACTCCGTTCGGAGTAAGACAACCGTCTCGGCGAAGTCGCTCTCACTGCTTTCGTATTGCAAGCGCGGCTCCAAGGCATATATATGCCCGGGCTGTTGAGTCGTGCGCTGCGAGCTGTCCCTATAGATTCTTGACGAAGCTGTCAGTTAAATAAAAAGTTACGAATTTCTCAAGCTCCACGCTCGGCGTTTGATACGTTCTGCGTGCCGTCTGAAACTCTGAATTTGCCCAGCTGTTGCCTTCATCACCACAGTAAGAAAGCTACGCCAAGCCACATCGGCACCATGGCCTAGTATGAACAGTACACGCATGATGCTTCAAACCGGCGGGTGCTCGGTGTTCGTTCGTTTTTTTTGTATAAAAAGCAACTGATTTACACTGCGGATAAGTGAGTAAGTGACGCTGGTCGGTAAAATAAATGGAATATACAGCCAAACGCAGCCTTTTGTATGCAGACGGAGAACAAGTTAACCGAAGTCAGAAGCAAATATATTCGTTTAAAGAAAAGCAAAGAGAAAGAAGGAAAGCAAATCGTGAATTGCATTTCGTTCTTAACGCTATTCGCCTACGCCGACCAGCAAGCGTTTCATTAGCGCCGGGGCACGACCGCGCCGGACCACATCACCCGTTCCCTCAACGGCGCCTATAGGCGGCGCGTTTCAGAGGGAACCGCGCAGAGCGCCTCCACAGTGCGCACAGGGCAGAGATTAACGTCTTCACTTATTAGGCCGCAGCCCTCACGCCTCGCGCTGCCGCTGATTACGAACAGGTGCGTGCGCTATGCGCTCAGAGAGTAACGCGCCCACCCGACGCAGCGAGCCTCGCGCATTTCTCTTTCGCCCGGGCGTGGCCTCAATCTCGGGAGCGAGCTTACGGGGCACCTTCGCCTCAACGTGCGCCCTCTTACGTGTAGAGAAATTTATCTCGTTTTCTTTTCTCTCTTTCTTTCTTCCGGTAATCTGCGGGTGCCCGGTAGATATAAACGAGCGGCGCTAATGCTCGCAGCCTATTAAAACCGAGGCGGATCTGATGGAATGCCCAGCGATTCGGCGGCCTTTCTTCTACACGGCTTTAACAGAGACGTCTCGGCGAGCAATCAAAAACGCGAGCCCCTCGCTGCGATCGTGCACTGCACTGTTGCAGCGGCGATGAGAGTTCGCAGCGGAGGAGGCGATATAGGTGTATACACACACACGCCGCGTGATATACATGCCTCGGCGGCCAGCTTACGCAGAGAGAGAGAGAGAGGGGGGGAGCGCTGCGCCGGCGCTCTTTTTTCCATCCACTCATGGGCGTTAATGAAAGATCGCTATCGCGTTCCCGCCCGGTCCGCAGCGCTTTGTGGCAGCGCCGTGAAAGTGCTCGCTTCGGGCGCGCGCACGGCGCGAGCATACTGAGCGCGTCGCCGACGCCGCCAGTGTGTGCATGGGTGCGCGCTACCTAACGAGCGACGCCTCCTCACCCCGACCGGGCCCGGCGCTAATTGGAGCGGCCCGCGCGCGCGCGCCTCCTGTGTGTGTGTGTACGCGCTGTGCCCGAGTGTAGCCCCCCGTATATATATATATATATATATATATATATATATATATATATATATATATATATCTACACGCGGCGTGCCTTGTTTGCGTACACATAGACGTTCTTGGCTTCCCCGCTCTCTCCCCCCCTCCGCACTTTGTTTTCGCGCGCGCACCTCTGCTGTCCCTAGTTTTTTGTTTGTTTGTTACTTCTGTATTTGTATGACCAAGCTGCGCGTTTTCTCTCTTCCTGTCCTTTGTACGCTAAATTCTGAGGCGAGTTTGTCGGTATCGCCGTCGAACGTATAGAGCACAGACGCGTTGTGTCTCCATATAGGGAAAACGACAGCCTGGTGGAACTACGTGGTTAAAAGCGAATTTTCCTCAGCCGATGAAGCCAAGACAGGAGTTCCCCAAGTTGATCGACGTTCATTCTGGGTCTGTGCGTATGGCGCCGATATTCCCCGGTTGAACGGCTCATAAATCTCGCATTCAGAATGTGTGAAATTCAATAATCAGTCGCGCGTGATACCAAGTATATAGCTAGTTCACTAAACGGCTTCTTCGGACACTTGACTGTCGGGATTAGAAATTGGACCTTGAACGTAAGCAAGTTCTTGAACGTAAGCAAGGCTTGCAATCCAGAGCTACAGGCAAGCTGTCTTAATTTGAAAAAAAAAAGAATCCTGATTTGTGTATGCAGTTACGTTTTTCTTTTATGTGTCTTTCCTTTTCTTTCTTTCCTTTCTTCTGCGTGCACCAAAGCACGCACTTCTGTGCATGCCTTCGCCTCTTCTATCGACGTTAAGATGCGCACGCCTTACGCAGTACGCGTGATTCGTTTAGCAGCGTTTCTATCTACGTGACAGCTACAGAATGCAGCGCCGGCCACAGGAGCGCAAGTTATCTTCACGCGCTTTCTCTGTATTAGTACACATAAATTTACCATTTCCCTATTTCCCTGTTATATGTTACATAGTATAAATGCAGTATCGTAAAAGCACGTATACTTGTATATAGGGTCGCAAACGCGTACGTATTTTATCAATGTCACGTTTTGTAAACGCGTGCGAAATTATTTTTTCTGCTTATATATATATGGGCTATTTCCTTTTTGCATTGAAATGTGTTAGCTGATGTTATCTTGTTACAAAAGTGTGCATGTTGGCCTACGCGCCGCACTCTATTTGGATCAAAGCCCTAGCTTTGTCAGGCTACTAAGCCTCTTGCTTTTACTCCGCCATTCTGTCCCAGTACAGAAAGAAACAAACAAGGACACAAAGTATAAAGAAATGAAAGGAAAGGAATAAAAGTATAAAGAGTTTTTCCTTGGGGGACGACAGCGTAGCGTCGCACACGAATTCCAGCATTTCGAGTTCGAAGCCCCCTCGAAAATCAGCCCCTTTCTATTCTCCACCCGCCACTGCCTTCTCTCGTCTCATCTCTCCCCCCCGCACCGTACTCCTCAATGTGGTGGCTCGTTCGATTGCGTACGCACGCTCAATGACAGACGCGCGTGCGAAACATCCCCTTCCGGTGTCCCCCCCCCCCCCCCCCGCTCCCCGTCTCGTACACATACACGTACCGAGCGTATAGTAAGCACGCCTCGCGGTTCACTACGCCGTGCACACACGCGCGCGCTTCGTAACAACCTTTTCCGCGGACGGTTGGAATGGCAGAGCTGCGCGCGCGATGCCTTCTGAATGAAGCCGTCGGCGGAGGCGAACAACCGGCGCTCCTATACTTCGACGTCGTGCGATGCGGCAACGAGGAAGGCGTGGTCGCAGGGCTAGCTCGCCGCGGGTGGAAGAAGGAACCGCGATTTTGCCGTCGCCCGAAACCCGTCATTTCGCGGTCGTTCGGCACACTTGTCGCCGAGCCGGCCCCGGTAACAACGGTGGCGCACCCCCCTCACCCCCCCCCCCTCGCGTCGCTCGTCGTCGCGCGAGAGAAGCAGCTCGGCTCGCAACCCTATATGGCGCGCGCCTGCACGAACTTGGTCTCGTGGAGTGGACAGCTGGTGGCGTCGCGGTCTCTGTATATACTGGGCTGCGTGTACGTGTCCGGTGACGTGCGACGTGTCGCAGGTTCTTTTAGGCGGGGAGGGGGGAGGGAGGAGGGGAGAGAGAGGGATAGTGTAAGGAAAGAGGTGTGTGTGATTGAGACGTCGTCTGAAAGCGTGGAATTAACGGTCGTCGCGTGGCCGCCGCTGGTGTGGACAGCGGCGTCGCTCAATTTCAGGAGCTGCGCGTACGCGCGCGGGCGAGAATGCGCGACAATCCGATCCGGTCGGTCGAGCGGTCGGCGACGTCTTTTCGGCTGTCACCTATAAAGCTGCTTGAGGCTGCCACTTGGGTACGGTCACTCGGAATGCCTGGACCTCTGCTCGGTACGGATAGAAAGAACGAGGGAGAGGGTAGATAGAGAGAAAGAGCGTGTTAAATAGCGAGTGCGGCGGCTGCAAGTCACACTTGTCTCATGCCTTTAGAACAAAACGATCGTGGGCAGAGATTTCGGAGAGTGAACCGAAACGGCACGCCATTTTGCGAGCGAACAAAAACAAATAAAAAAAAGTAAGACCGGATATACGATATATTTTAAGGTCGCGTATTATTCGGACATTATTTTCAAAGTGAAAAATACCGCTTTGCAGAACGGCCACTGGCTGATAACTGTCTCCCCAAGCTCTTCAATATTTGTCCAGTGCACTGACACCCGTTTACGTACGGCACCGAAAAGTGCTTCTTTAACGCTTAGTTTCTAGCAGACGGGCACAAAGCATCCGGGAGCCCATGAAAGGCAGCAGTTTCCGCCGCTAATTTTCGTTTTCTTCACCTTGGAATCTGGCCCATTCGGTGCCCTCCTGAAAGCGCTCGCCTCTTCGCTTCGTATACGTACGGAGCGGCAAGGCGCTGTCTTTCAGCGCACCTCGACGCCTTTTAACCCCGATCTCCAACGAACACGGATGCGCAGGCCGAAACGCCGCACTTATTTCCCCGAGCGTGGACGTGTATCTATAGTGTATAACGTGGCCCTCTTTTCCGCATCGATGTGCAGCCGAAGATCACTCAGCCTCTCCCCAGCCCGTTCGGGGTAAAAAAATAAAAAAAGGGAAGGAAAACGCTTAAAGCGAGGAAAACGGCCAAAAAGGAGGATAAAAAAAAAGTATGCATAGCTCTGCGTCAGCGTCTGTAGCAATTCACCCCGGGCGCGGCGCCACATAGCGACCGGGCGCCTCTCTCTCTGTGTGCGCGCGTCTGAGTGCGCGTGGATATCTGCTCAGCAGTGCGCGCCGATCCTGCTCCATTATAGCGCCAGGGGTGCCTCCGTCGGAGCGACCGACCGGCTTCCGAGTCCAAGAAGACCCAAGATCGAAAGAAAGAACGATATACGTATAAAAAAGATAGGCGAAGGGTGCCGTTTGGTTCGATGGCCTTAGCGATTGTTCCGAGCATTGCTCAAGCTCGCTCCGCTCCTCTTTCTCAAGGCTACACACGCGCGCGCAAGCGAGCGGCCAGCCACTCTGCAGCAGCGAACATCTTAGCCGCGGGGACCGGCCCCCGCGCAACATGGGAGGCGCGCCAGCGCCGTCGCGTCCCCAACTTCCGCGGACTTGTCGCGTACACACACACACACACACACACACAACACACACGCGTAGTCAGCCCCAAAGCCGCCAAGCTTGAGTTACAGAGAGCGGCTTCCGATAAGCTCCAAGCGAAGGACTCCATGCGCGGCACGCGTACAGAATGGAAATGCTTCGCAGGCTGGCGCTTAATGTATATATACCTCCATGCCGATGCTCAGTCTCAGTGGCTCCGTGCAGTGCGGCGAAGGCTACGTGCGGGTCGGATCGGCCGACCACGGAACGAGAACTGCGCTAAAGAACGGCTCGTCCGCTGTCCACCGCTAAGCCGGCTAAGTGGACGGATTACGGGAGGATTAGCGGCGCACAGTGGGCGAGCCGTCGTCCGCCGCTCTCCTCGAGACAAGCATCCGGTTCACGTTCCTAATTGGCCGACGCGGCGTGTAGCTTCCGCTCCACTGCATGGCGTTAGTGAGACAAGAGTGTACCGTACGCCTTGTCCGCACCTTCCTTGGATGCCGCGTCGACGAAGGGCGCCCGCGCCATTATGCTCTTTCTCGTGCGGCGGGGCAACCGAGCCGCACCTCTACGGACTGATTTATTTCGCTGTAATCTTTCTTTCTTTCTTTTTTCTCTGCGGAAAAGGACGAGTGATTACATCTTCACGGGCGCTAACACACTATTGCGCGATTATACGCATACATCATACGGAGGCAGTGCGCGGATCGCGTTAATATGCATGCGCGCCCCCGCATGCGATCGGGATAAACAGATTCGATAACCGGATCACGTGAGAAGACAAGGGCGCGGCGGCCTGCCAGGGCCTCGTGTTTTGTTTCTTCTTCTGCTTTGCTTTATTGGACGCCATAGGCGTTCGGTGCGAGACGACATACAGCTAGGGGGGGGGGGGCAGAAAAAAACGAATGAATGAATCACGATCTCTTCGAAAACGAAAAGTAGGCTTCGCCAATCGCTTTGTATAAGGGTGCTAATGAATCACCGCAGATAACGCGTCGTATGGCGTCTCCTCTCGACGTAAGCGGGCTGGCGTTTCATTCTTATTTATGCAAATACTAGCTGCACTATATCTACTCCGGCGAACTCGGGCGGACGCGCGTGGCCGGCGAACGCTAGCAGCGATAACGCGTTTTAGCGCTGCGACGGCGAGGCCCATTCTTAAAAAGCCTGACGCGCGACGCCACGCAACCGACGCTGCGGTAAAGGACGCAAGGAGGACACGGCGTTTTCCTTCAGAATCGCTAAGTCTTGACCTATTTTCTCTCCTATTTTTTTTTTATTCACTCGTGCTTTCGGCTATTGTGCGAAGCAAGAACGCGTATACAGGCGACGAGAAACGAATAGCGACCACGGGAGCGCGTAGATCAATACGTTATATTGCGCCATCTGGCATCAAAGCCCGAAGATTCGGCGAATGGTCGAATGCGTATATACGAGCAAGAGATGCGTGGTATAACTACGACTTGGCACAGTTTGTGCGTGTTGCATGAAAGTCAGTGACGCTCACAGCTAACGATCACAAGGATACACACGTAGTTATGTAGCGCATACATAGGCATGGCCATGAAGGACCAAGTTCCAACTAAAGGTGAACATATAAGGGGTTCCAACTAAAGGACTTACTTAAGAAATGGCACGTATATGCCAATCCTCCATTCAGCGCACATTTTCTCTTTTTAAAATTATTTTCTGCCTTGAACTTGCATTACAATAACATTTCTGCAAGAAAGAAAGGAAGAAAACTTGCGTTGGAGGCTGATCTTGATTACAAACATGCGCGTATAAGGTTTCAGTTGGTGTAGTCGATATGGCGGTTATATACGTGGCACTTGTATACAAACAGCTATAGTCCCGCGATGTTGCGCCCTCACTGTTGCGACGTACTGCGATTACTTATGTAGTGCGCTCACGTGTGATTCAGGGATCGTGTTGTACGCGATTGCGCAGCACAGACGCTGACATTGAAAGGAGTTCGTTTCCGCCGAGGCGTCACGGAAACGAGTGAACGTAATTTGCTGACGCACCTATGCAAATTCGCATTGAGGTTGACAACGGCGTATTTTATCGCTGCATCATTAGGTTTTAACCTTCTATAGCACATGCTAATACAGTTTCGGCGACGCCAGTCCTTATTTGCGCCATCTGGTAGGCACACTTATACGTTAGCCCAGTGGAATACTGCAAGCGTAAGGTGCTCTAAACCGCATGAACCAAAACCAAGTTCGTTGCGGCTGCGATCTCCACCCGAACGGCACGGACGCGACGCATGTCTGTTCTCCGTGGGTTGTGCTTATCCAAGTTGCATTCACAATAGCTTAAACTCGGTGTTAACCGGAAAAACTGGCAGATATATATTCTTGCACGTTATGCGCGCGGCTGCGAACAGAACGCCGACCACGTGTTGTGCCACTGTACCCGATATGATTTACAAGGACAATGTAGTTCAGCGAATGGACGATCGTCTGCTTTCTGTGCAGATACTACTGCAATAACATCCCCATCGGATCGTCGACCCAGGAGGCAGTCAACACAATATTTAGAACGACTGGCCTGCCCGAGCGCGCGACTGCGTTGTGCTGCGCAAGCGTGTGCACGAATTCACCGCCTCCTTCATTTCCAATCTCTCTCCCTCTTTCTTCTGACCTGATCCCCTCCCCCTGCGTAGAGTAGCCAACCAGACACTTTTCTGGTTAATATCTCTCTTTCTTTTCTCTCTCTCTCTCTCTTATTCACGCACCGAGCCTGCCGACATAGCTACTTTAACTAACCTGCCGTTACAAGCTGCGCATTGCTATAGGGACCTCGCAACACTTGTGATAGTGAGTTAGTAACCTCACGTTACTAACAACGGGTTCGGGCTTCTTTTGAGAGATGTATCAGCGCCTCATAATTCCCTACAGCATTTCAACCAAGGCACTCGCAGCGCATTTTCAGTGCGCTGCGGGTGCCGAAGAGGCAAGACCTGTTTCCGTGTCTCTATATCATGCCTCGTGACCCACATCTATAAAGCGCTTGCGCTACAACGGCAGAGGCATTACCGCCAATTATGCAGCCATTCCGGAGCAGTCGAGGAGCTCGCGGTGCGCCAGCTTCTCGACGACAGCGTCTAAGCCAACCTGACCTAACCAATTATGGACGGCACATTTCCTCGGGAGCCAATATTTGCACGCGCGCGCTTCCGTATATGCCATGCACGTGGTGTCGCAAGAAGAAACAGATGTGCGACGCGTTAACGCGTCGTGGTTAAGATACAGCGAAGCTTTCTTTACGCGCGTTAAGTGCATGCCTTCTTTTTTTTTTGCGTAGTTTCTTTGACTATCCGGCGACAGTATAGCCGCGATAGTGTGTTCGATACGCCACGAAAAACTATGCTTAAATTGCGGTTCAATATATTTCTTGAAAATAAATTAAATATCTAATAAAACGCTTTTTTTTTCGTATGATTACTATGCGACCTTTTCATTCATTGTTCATTTGTGGTAGCCTGCGTGCACGTCTCCTGGAAAAGTTGTTATTAAAGATATATTGTCCTTCTTTTGAGGTTTTGTTGCCTTCAATAGACAGTCCGCTGAAATGTGATATAGAATATCATGCGCGAATGGTCTTTGCTAGGACTGCGGTCAGGCTCGTATTTAGCTGCAGGTTTCTTTTATTTTCTTTTTTTTTCGACAGCCCAGACTGACACCGTCTCTTCTGACTTCATGCGAACTCTGGTTCAGCTTCTCAGTCCTCTGCCGATGCAAAAGTAGAATTTTCTTTAGAATATTGTCAGCACGAAGCCGACACACGAGCGTCCTCATCGCACCGAGTATATTGATGAATGCCAATGTGACTCCCTTTATGAGCCCAACAAACAAATGAGGCCAATGAAAGCGTAGGAGAAATCAACCGCGGTTTTAACTGAAATATCAGCAGGAAAGGAAAAGTGGACAAAAGGACAACTTGATGCCGGTGGGAGCGGAAACCCCCATCTGCCGCATTACGTGCGAGTGACGCTGGCTATAACACTCCCAGGTCCAAATCCATGCAGTCCACAGCTGCCATCACAGCTCCATTGGTAAAGCATCGCGCGCGTAATGTGGATGATGCGATTTTGGCTCCCGCCGGTGGCAGGTCGTCTCTTCCGTCACTTTCGTTTCCTTTTTTTTCACTTATTAAGTCCACATTTCAAATGAAAGGACAGTTAATTTCCCTTAAGCTTTCCGTGGATTCGTTGTCTTTCGGCTTCGTGCGGTTTAGTGTGACTGACAAAAAAAAAAGAAAAGAAAAAAAAGAAGAAGCGAGCTGCTCGGTTTCCTTTCTTCTCGTTCAACGCGACGCCCTGCGTCATAACGAACCGCACTACACCTCGCGCGTGTGGCACCGCGTGCAGGTCTGTGGTGCAGCACAGCCGCCGGTTTGCTGCGCCGGGCGAGTTCACCACTCGAGCCGGTTGCGCGCCCGTTTAGCTTCCGGTCGCCGGATGTTTGCCGAAGGTGGTCGCGGCTCCCTCTCTGTCTGTGAACACTGCAAACCGAAAACGCCGCCCGTGAGCCCTTCCCGGCTCACGGTGAGACGATCCTTTCTTCTTTGTCCTTTAGTCCGGGTCCTATCTGTTGTCTTTGCGTTTTGTCTTGGATGAAAGCAATTTCTCCTGTCGCGCTCGAGCGGTCGGACTGCGCGTTATCGGCGGGCTTCCTTCGCGACGCACGCCAGACGGACCTGCTTGCTCGTGGGCACGCAGTCAGTGTTGCTGTGTGTGGCTCCCGTATATATACAGGGATCACTATAGCTGCATATGGCGAACCAGCACTGTGTATATACCCGCGAGGTGGCGCTGCAGCGCCCTCTTCGCGACAGTGACGTCATCGACAGAAGTTGCGCACTTCTGCTGCGCGTCACACGATAATCTAATGAGCCACTTTGAGAACCGCGTCATAAAAGAAAGACCACGTGCTTTGACACGCAACGTTTCGGCGGGGTTATTTTTGTGGGGAGCGCAGGAGGACGCACGCATACTAGTAGTACTAGTTGGTTGCTTATTTTTTACAAAAATATAAATACTAAATAACCAAATCCAAAGGAAGGGAATGATAAGGAATTCACCGCTAACCGCAATGTAACTGTATTACTCTTTTCCCAAAGCGCCATTTTGCAATGGGCCTTCACCTGTGCCGCCAGAACTCTACCACGCAGGACCTATTACTTGGAGAAATTACGTTCGTACTCGCACCTTGAATACGATCAAAGTGTACTCAAGGTTTCGTAAATGCGAACGCATATCGATTCCGTCCATGGGATTTAAGAGGCGCACTCGGCAACCGTCCCTTGCGTAAAACAGAATTCTGACGAATATGCATATTGTGCGGTCCGTTCAAAAGTAGGAAATATCTTCAAATTGGCTTTTTCTGAATGCGAGAAAATTTCGCCCTAAAGGCCTCTGCTCTTCATGCTACACACTGCATTACTTCAGGTTCATTTGAATGCGTTATTAATGGCATCCACCGGGCTGAAATTGCTGTTCGCGCATATAAAATTCCACGCGCGTACATGCGCGTCTGTGTAATAGGCATGCGCTTCCGGAAGCTAAAAAAAATCTATGCGTGCGAGCGACGCTTGAAAGCGGCCGTTACGAAACTTCCAACTTGATAATGACATCACGTAGTATCGCTTTCCTCAGCGCACCTAATGGATTTGTCATTGATTCCGTGAGGCACAAAGAAAGGTAGAAACTTAGTATTTCTTGACTCGTATGCTTGCTAGAAAGGCGACGTATGCCGCAGACCACCATTAAGAAACGAACACTTCCTATAGCATGTCTACCTTGAAAAGATCTTTAACGTTCGAGAACCTACAAATCCACACAAAAATAACAAGTTGTCTTTTATTTTGTTCACCGTAGTTACGGAACTTGTGGTCGTATTGTCAGACTGCATGCTGTTTGTGTATCCACAGAAATCGTTTTTCCCAGGGCTAAAGTGTTTGTCACTACGAGGCTATATATATACCTCACAAAGAAATTGCATAAAGAGGATCTATAGGAAAAAATTTCCCCGACTCTGATATGTGCGAATCTCTGTCGTCTAGATAAAAGCGCTCATTGCGCTTTCGAAACATTGTCGCTTATATGGCAGGAATTTTCATCGTGAGGGCAGCTTTCCGTTCGGAAATTACATCCTCTGAGCTAGTAAGAGTCAAAACTTCTGCATTTACGATAAAAAATTTCTAGCCTGCCTTGTGAATTTGTGTGCTCCAAATGACGAAAATTCTGAACATGCTGAGACAAATGTTGGCCGCCCCGTTTATAAGCCACGATTGATGATCTGGCATGTTAACAAAATTCTTTTTTTTTTTCATTTTCGAGGCACGATCGTAGTATATGCAGTCGCATACGGCACTGTACGTATACGACAGCGCAAAATGTGTATAAGAGGCCTCTTATATATAGAAGTCTGCAAATATCGAAGCGGCTGTCATTTGTTCTATAGTACATATATCTGTTTGCGATGTACCGCGCGAAACCTATCAGAAGTAGTTTCTACACAGTGGGCGTCGATCTGTACACCTACAATTTCGCATTTGTATCATTGCTACTATACTTTTCTACTCCGCACTATTCCTGGCCTTGTTTCATTTGTTCCCCGTCTCGAAAAAAGTCGAGCAATCACCTATACCAGACTATAGTCGGATACAACTTTAGAAAAAAGGGGGCGTTTACTCCTCCGAGGCGGGTGCACCAATGGGCGCGCATTCTGGACCGACGTCATGCGCCGGACGGCCGGTGACTTCGCCGCTTCGGTCATCTGGGCGGGGCCTCCCCTTTTTTCTAAAGTTGTATCCGACTTTATATACCAAGCCAATTATTATTATTATTATTATTATTATTATTATTATTATTATTATTATTATTATTATTATTATTATTATTATTATTATTATTATCTAAATCAACGCACCATGCAGCACCACCACTACAACATCATCACTTTTGCGTACCAGCCCTCAAATTCCTTATCTCATGGTGCTGTATATATACTAGCTTTGTCAGAAACTGAATAAAGTAAAGCGTAATTCTATCTGTATGACTGCAGCAGCAATTAACATAGGAGCATATGCTAATGTTAATGCTAGCATCTCCAGCATACCATTAAAGCTTGTATGTCTCGCTCTCAACACCTCCTTCTTATCGCTAAAAAAAAAGTCAACTGGCGCTTTCAGAAGAGAGATATCACAGTTCACCACTATCAGTACAAACTTCAACACCACTCTTAACTTCACACACTATAGGCTTCCATGTAACGTTATACACGCCGCAGAGGCAAATTTTTGAAATAACTGGCAAACTTATACCAGTACGTGCGAAACAGTTCCCGTTCGAAAAATCAAGGCGTTGCCACGGCGTCACATTCGCGCATCGACATTCCCTTCTAATCACGTCATCGAACGAAGCAAAGACATCGCCGTCAGTAAAGAAACCACCGCATTTCGAGAGTCGAACGGGAGACCTCCCGCACGCGAGCGCGCTCGTTCGCGCTGGAGCCGCGGTCACGCTCCTCTCGAAATTCGCGCTGTACGCCAAGCGTCGACTCCTTGCACGCGCGCGCGCACACACACAATCTCTGTGACTTGAAGGCGCGACGTGAGCGCACCGCTTGTCGCGCATAATGAGGCAAGGGAACGGCCGAGAGCTGCCGTGGCTGCGATGTCCGCGCTTTCCCTTTGTGTGCCCCGCCGACCAATGCTATCACCCGTTCCCGTGGCCGGCACCCATCGCGCCACTTCACGCTTCGCCACTGCGCGTTCGCACAGTCGCACCTCGAGGGCGCCTTCTGCTTCCGTGTTGCGAGCGGGCGGCGTTTGCAAACTCGCTCGTGCAGGTTGAGTCCGTGCAGGTTGAGTCCGTACTTATAACACAAGTATGGCCGTTTTGTTTGTTCGTTTTAGTTTGTTCTTTTGATCATGAAAAAGGAATGAGAATGTGGGCTATCTATATACTTCGAGGCTTGCTCTAGAGCGAATTACGATTGGACGCGGGACGGGGAACGGGACGGGGAACTTAAAAGATAAGCTGAGGGTGCGCAAATCGGGAGAGGCTTGATGTCAGAAACGCACAATGTCTTCATGCCAACTTTCGCACAAAATGAGAGTTAAATCAGAAACTACAGCAGTTTGGCAATCATGTAGTGAAGCTGGAAAGCAAAAAGGGCTAATTAAAAAAAAACATATCGAGCATTGCACATGTGCGTTCATGCACCATAGTGCATGAACGCAAGTGTGTGCTCATTTGCCTAGTGCTATTTATAGATACCATAAGGCCTGTTCACTCCGACCCATGACGTCATGTTACTGATCAGAAATTTCCGTTGCCAAGACTGGAGCGACGAAAGCGGTGACGTCAAAATCACCACAGCTTACTCGGGAGCATACCCATTAGACGGAAGTTGGGCCACTAGCATGACGTCATGAATGGGAGTGAACAGGCCCTGTGCTATCGAGATGGCGTTGGCTCATGTGACGTCACACGGGCCGCGCACACCGACACATTCGTTCAGTGGTGCGCGCATAATGATTCTAAAACCAGAGAGGTGATAAATTTGATACAGCGTTCTGCAGAAGATCTATAGCTAGACGGCTGGTATTCGCGAAACCACGTCTGAAAAGCTTTCAAGCATGCTTCTGATCAGCCCCAAAGCTTGTGGGCTGATCGAGGAGTGCCGTGACGAAGCACGTGAAACATTTTACGCGGACATGACTATGACGTCAGCATAGCGCAACTGGTCAGAATGGCACACGTAATTATACTTCCCGTAACACTAAATGGTCGCACTACATATATAGCCTGCAGACAATACCGACAGAAACTGCGTGTCTAGCGCGTGAAAGCGTTAAACTTCGAGTTCTCGAAAGAGCGTCGCACCATGCCATGAAACTACAAGTATACAATAAGAAACAAATGCGTGCTTTTTTGAAGCAGGAAAAGCGCCAAAACCGCACGTACAAACACAAGAAAGAACTTAAAAGGAGACCGGTGTTTTTTTTTGTATTTTCTTTCTGCGTTGCGGTTTCGCCCGTGCAAAGCGAGAGGGCATGCAGAGGATATATACAATAACCGCGCGCGAGATCGCCTCTCACAATGGCACGTCATGCGAAGACGCGCTCTGCGCGAGCCTTCCCTCCATTTTTCGCGGCTGCGGCGTATACGGTCGACACACGAGACCGCTCCTGGAAGGTGTCCGCGTCTTTGTCGCCGAGGGCGCGTCACGCACGGCGTCCGCCGAAAACGACAGCGGCCGGCGCGCACAACGCAAGGGCGCCTCGCCACGCGGATCTGGGCAGCGACTGATCGCATTGTCAGCCATCCAGCTAGAGCGCACCCCGGGTTCCTCACGTATACGTATATACTCGGGTGCGCGGCGAGTGCATACGCAACGGCGTCTCGTGTGGGCGTGGCCGCACCGCTCTCTTGCTCCGTCGTTCTTATGCGCACGGGATCGGCTACATAACGAACGACATGCATCGCGGGGCACCGGGCAAGCGCGCACCAAAATGCGCAGTTGCCGCTTGCGAGCGCGATGCATGCCTTCGGACGAACGAGGCGGGGTACACGTATACCGCGAGAGAGGGAGGTTTAAAAAGGACACCGAAGAGCAGCACCGAATCACTTGAGACTGGTGGAGCAGTCTGCCAAAACTGTTTTCATTCGCTTGGCCAGAAATACTTGATTATTGAGGGAGATAATGAAGGCCACACTTTCTTTTACTACATTTGAATTTCGCGCAGAAAACTCGGCTCCGGAGGGACATTGTGACGTCACGGATTTCAAAGCATCTTTTTTTTTCTCTGTCTGGTACTTACGCCATTTTGGTGATAGAAAAGTAGCCAAAGCTTGCTAGGTCGAGTCATTGATTCACTTTGAACGCTATCTATAGTTCTTTATTTCGATGACTAAGTGACTAGAAGGGGAAGGTATTCTGTAATAATAATAATAATAATATTTGGGGTTTTACGTGCCAAAACCACTTTCTGATTATGAGGCACGCCGTAGTGGAGGACTCCGGAAATTTTGACCACCTGGGGTTCTTTAACGTGCGCCTAAATCTAAGCACACGGGTGTTTTCGCATTTCGCCCCCATCGAAATGCGGCCGCCGTGAAGGTATTCTGTAGGAGTCGACCTAGTGGACAGTCCATTTTCGGCCGCTGCTGATTGGCTGGGGCCGCTCGTCTCCTCCTCGCTCATACAGCTACATTCAGTCAGCAGCAGCCGAAATGGACAGTTCATTAGGTGGACTCTTACAGAATACCCCTCCGAGCAGGCGCAGTAATAATTAGTGTCGTCATGGAGAGTTGGTGCAAGAAACCCATGTGATGGCAGCGTCACTATATCGTTGTTGCGTCTTTTGCGTCTTACCGAGCCTCCCCCAAGCAAAAAAAGTTGAGCGTTTTGTTAGTGTAGGAGCGCAGTCTACTAAAAACTCGACTTAATATTCTTATTCAGTCGGTCTTTAACAGCGAAGAAATCCTATACTTTTACGGAACCGCTGAGTGAGTAGCACTGACTTCCGATAAGTGAGTGAGTGAGTGAGTGAGTGAGTGAGTGAGTGAGTGAGTGAGTGAGTGAGTGAGTGAGTGAGTGAGTGAGTGAGTGAGTGAGTGAGTGAGCGAGCGAGCGAGCGAGTGAGCGAGTGAGCGAGTGAGTGAGTGAGTGAGTGAGTGAGTGAGTGAGTGAGTGAGTGAGTGAGTGAGTGAGTGAGTGAGTGAGTGAGTGAGTGAGTGAGTGACACAATCATGACAAATAAGTTTCTGCTTCACAGCACGTCAGCACACATAGGCCTAAAACGAGAATAAAGATCGGATTTTAAATTGTCTTGCAATATGTGTGACGCTGTTCGCGCCCCATATATACTTCACTCGCATTCCCCGACAAAGACTTGAAATTTATACTGCAATAAATGGCTGATGTACATGAACAAGATACAGCTGACTTAACACGTACGAATTGAAAGAAAAGAAAAAAAATCGGCAGCGCAGTCTGTCCACCCTGTGGTTCTTTATAAAAGAAATATTATAGCGTTCCCGTTCAGACATTATACGTGAACCGCTGTATACTGACTTTCGATATCCGCCCGACCTTCTTTAAGTAGTATATTGTGGGGGACGATGCGATTTCATCGACGTGAACGTGGGAACACCGTGCATATTACGCGATCATCCACGAACATCACGAACCTTCACAGAAGCACCCCGTGCATGGCGTGCGCAAATCGATACCCGCTTCGTCCCTTGCGACACCAAAAGAACAGGGTCACGCGGAATCGCCCGTGCAATGCACAGGGGCGAGCGTCAGAGGGCTGTATCGTTCGCAAGGGGTGCAATATACAGAGTAGGATGCGCAGCTGATGATCGGGCAGAACAATGGTAGCGCGCGCGCGCGCGCGCTCATGGTTTCGGCGCCGACAACGATACTGAAAGGAACGACGGCGATGGCTGCGGGGGGCGCAGTCCACTGTGAGAATCAATTGCCGATGCTCGGCTCGTTTCTCGAAGAGCGTATACACTCACTCACACACACAATCGCCGAGGCGCTTCACGCTTCTCCATTAAATGTATTGCCGCCGTATAATACTTACCGCGACCTGCGCTGTCTCTGGAAGGCTTGAAGTCCTCCACCCCCCCCCCCCCACTCTTCTTCTTTCCTCTGTGCAACTCGAGGGGCTGTTTTTTACGACGGTCCGCGCCGACGAATCTTGATTCCCCAGCGCGCTCCATAGCTCCCTGTTTCAGTGGCCAGCTTCTTTTACTATTCCATACGATGCGAACTGGAGAGCGACCTTTGAAGAGAGATAGCGCCGTCGGTGTACCTCTTCGTACCTTTACGTTTTTACTTCTGTCTGTGTATCGGTCTTTCGTTCGAGCCGCCTATTTCTTGCTCTCCGCGTGAGCATTACAGGAAGGTCGAGTTTAATGTCCTCCAACTAAAACAGTGCCGCTGCTTCCCTTTCCCTCTCCCTCCCCTCCCCCTCTCTCTCTTTTTTTCATACTCTAAGTTGCCATATAGTGCCCGCATTTAATCACCTCCTCGAGAGAAGTAGATAGCTACCTACGGTAGCAGCGGATGGGCTTCGGACGCGCCCGATCAAGGCAATGAACGGAGGCTGTCGGAAGACAGCGGCGCGGCGCATTTAATGGTATATAGCACGGAGACGGGTTACCTCCGTACGCGCCCGATATCTGGGGTGACCCGACCCGCGTGGGGGCGCGCTTCTCGTTGGTGACGGCGGCATCAGATGCTTCTAGCAGCTCTACACGCAAAGAGGCATGACAGAAGTTGTCTGTACCTGCGCGCACGGAGGCATTTAACAGAAGAGGAGCAACACGTGACTTTGTACGCACGCGGATGAGACGGCGCTGAGCTGAAGCCGCGTCAGAGACACAAAAAAGAGTCTCATGCCATAGATGTGTAGTGTTTTCAAAGCGTGAGGCAGGATTTGTAGCGAAAAATACAAGCGATGACAACATACTGGCTTGCACACGGTCCATCGACTTCATCTGCGCAGTGTGAGTCTTTATCTCGATCGGCTGCCACACTGGATTCATGTACATCGCCGTACTTCCTCGGCTTCGTGCGTCGGGAGGCAGAGTTTCACGATGACGTTAAATTCATATTTCGACGCCTTGTAGGGAAGACTTACGCAGTTCTTTTAAAAAAAAATGCTTCAGAAGTGTTGCAATGGCTTAGAAATCGGTCAGGTTGACTGGGCTCGTTTATATTTGTTCACTTGCTGGACTTCCTGCAAAAGCATTTGCACGGGCTCAGATTCACGTGCGAGTCCGGGTCATCATAAGCCCGCGTGTTCGAAGCCCACTCGGTCGGCTATATATCTGAGCATGATGTAACGTCTAAGCGCTTATCAGCTACGAATATTGTTCTGCTTTACACGCTGCTGACGTTTCTCCCTCTCGCCTGTACCGCGAAGGGGGCACTATGTTGTACGACAGAAACGTTCGCACGATATTTACAGAAAACGAGAGATATGCATGCGAGATGGCTGGAATACCGCCTTGTCAGGATTGGGGGCTCAATCCCATCGTCCGTGGTCCTTTGCCAAGATTGGAGTACGGCATGAATTCGAAGGTAGCTGGCCCATGCCGTCGTCCAACCTATTTACGCTGAGATCGTTGATGAAGTGAAGAACTGTTTCTCATCGAGAACGAGGAAAAGGGTTTATTTACAGAAATTAAATCCGTCTAACATGACTGCTTGAGAAAAAGAGTATCAGTCCAACATGACTGCATGAGAGAAGTGAATCAGTCTAACATGACTGCTCAAGAGAAGTGTCCTCAGCATTCGCACAACCACAGTTTTTATACACTCGATCCGCCGGTCATACGACGCGGCGACTGTTCGTTTACTCATCACCAACTCGCCGGTGCTCTGCAGATCAGTTCACAGACACAAATGCACACACATTCCGATGCCCAAACGACAGTGTTGGATGGGTGCCGTTCCGGGAATTATCGGTGCCGATCGAGGGTCGCTCGTTGTTCCGTGCCACGCCGAAGCGTGAGAACCACAAAAATACGTCGTTCCCGCGGCAGCTTGTCCATGCGTGTCAAATCAGCTCCGCGTTGGGGAACTCCGGAATCATTGTTCACGCACCGAACTAGTTCCGTCACAATGTCGAAGGGGCTGGAGGAAGGCGGCGGATTCCAGCGCAAAGGCCGCTTCTTCGAACGCCTCCCAGCTGCAGCGACGGAGAGGGAGAGGTGCGCGTCGTGTCGCCCTGTCGTAACTGTGTGGCAATCTTGTTTCGCAGCTCGCCATTCTTAACAGCGCCTCCATGGCCCGGAAAGTCTCGACTGTCTAGCGCTGACAACCGCTAGGCAGGAGGAGAACGGCTGCTGGTCAGGGGGGGGATTGATGTCTTGGCTCGCAGCGACCACTTGTGCATTGATGTCACCGCCCCAAAACATCCAACAAGGACAGGCAACTGCAAAATGAACCCCACAACACGGCTCTGCGCCGAGATGACGTGCATTGGCTCTCACTTTAGACTCGCTAGGCTTCAAAAAAACAACAACAACATAAGTGCAGAAACAAAAAAAATGCTACATTTCACTATGCCAATTTCTGAAGCAAATTCCTGCTGACAAATTCAGCAATTAATGGAGGGAATTCTGCTGAATGAGAGGGGATTTTCTTCGCCTAAAGAAAAGCTAACACTAGTAACCCTAAAATTTAGGCGGGACCCTCAAACGCAGAATTCAAATTAGCCTGCTCAAACCATCCGCATTGCTATGCAACTTTCCCTTCTTATATCTAACGGAGAAGTTGTACTCTTGGAGAGTGAGGCTCCATCGGAGCAAGCGGCCGTTTTTGCGTGACATTTGATTGAGCCACGTCAGAGGACAGTGGTCGGTCTCGAAGATGAACTTCGCTCCGTACAAGTAACACGACAACTTCTGGGCGGCCCAAACCAAACAAGCGCATTCCTTCTCTGAAGCGCTGTAGGCTTCCTCTCTTACATTTAGTTTACGGCTGGCGTAGAGGATAGGATGCTCCTCGTTATCGTCGCCGACCTGACTAAGTACCACGCCCATACCTCTGTCGCTTGCGTCGCATTGAACTATGAATTCCTTTGTGTAGTCTGGCGCGCGAAGCACAGGGCGAGAAACCAATAGCGTTTTCAAACTTTGGAAAGCGTTCTCTTTGTCCTTATCCCAGTGTACGTTACTCGGTGCTCCCTTTCGGAGGGCGTCTGTTAATGGACTTGCCAATTGCGAGTAATTCGGAATGTACCGTTGATAGTGCCCCATAAGTCCCAAAAATGAACGAAGGTCCGTTTTCGGGCGCGGCTGAGAAAATTCTCCAATCGTAGCTATGTTCAGCTCAGCCGGCCGTCTCATGTCCTGACCGACAACATGGCCCAGATAAGTAACCTGCGAACAACCAAACCTACACTTTTCCGCTTTCATCGTTAAGTCGACTTTAAACGTACGAAGCCTCGCATTCTTGTCGTAATAGAATTTGGCGTTCCTTTGAGCTATTTCCATGTTCTTTCCGACTAGTTCTCGGGTTGCGCTTAGCCGTTCCAGTAAATTTAGCACGTATTCAATCACTGTTGGACTCTCCCCTCTTTCCTCCCACATCTCTCTTAACATTCTCAGTGGAGACCGGAGTCTCCTCCCATACACTAGTTCTGCTGGTGAGAACCCTGTCGCCTCATGTGGAACCGTTCGCAAAGCAAACAAAGTTGCCGGCAGACAGTTCTCCCAGTCCTCCTTGTGCTCGTAACAGAGCGCACGCAAAACTCGCTTAAGCACCGAATGCCACCTCTCTACACTGTTTGACTGAGGGTGATAGACAGAACTGTGTATTAACTTTACCCGCACTTTTCCAAGAATGTGGAAGTCAGTGCGTTCGTGAATACTGACCCTTGATCTGCCTGAATTTCGGCTGGAAACCCAACTCGTGCAAACACTGTCAAAAGCGCGTCTACTACTTCGGTGGAGCTGAGCTCTTTCAAAGGGATTGCTTCTGGAAACTTGGTAGCCGGACACAGCATGGTAAACAAGTACCTGTAGCCTGATTTTGTTTTTGGAAGAGGCCCTACCGTGTCTATTACAAGTCGTCTGAAAGGCTCTGTTATTAAGGGCACTACCTTCAGTGAAGCTTTCCAAGTCTCTCCTGGTTTACCAGAACGCTGGCACGCGTCGCATGATCTTACAAAGTTTTCTACATCTTTGAAACAGTCAGGCCAGTAGTATCCCATAAGCAATCTTTCCTTTGATTTGTTTATGCCTAGGTGGCCGGACCACCCATTTCCATGACAAAGACTCAAAAGGTCCTGCCTATACTTAGTAGGTATGACTAACTGATCTAAAATCCTACCCTTTCGATCTCTGTAATGCCGATACAACAATCCTCCTCTCTCAGGTATCGTTACGTTGCGCCTAGCAATGCCTTCTTTAGCTGTGTCATGTAGTTTTGCTAAGCTCTCATCATTCTTTTGCTCAGCTGCCAGTGACTCTCTATCCACGCGTAAGAGTTGATCAAAGTTCTTTGAGGCCGGTGATAATAACGACCCTGTCTCGCTTGTGAGCGCGTCTGCTTGCTCTTCCTGCAGGCTAGAACTCTGACACTCTAGTGCTACGCTCTCATTGAGCTGGTCAGCTGGCAGGCTCTCCTCAACTGTTCTTTTGTCCCTCGGGCCTAGCTCGGATTCGGGTATTGAAGTTATTCCCTTTTCTGCTTCCGCTGGAGGAGCTTGAGTATTTTCAGCCGAAAGCGCCGCGATCTTACGAGCTTGGCCTCGGGTCAATGCCTGTACTATGCCCTCTCCCAGTTTGAGCCCTCTGTCACGCAGTAACTGATTCGAACGATTCGAAAAGATGTAGGGATACTGCAGTGACAAAAATTTGGAAACTGCAGCCTCAGTCTCTAGCTCCCCGAATGGTCCACTGATTTTGACTTTGGCCATGGGCAGACACACGCTGTGTTCTTCTACAACCTGTTTTATCCATGCTACTTCTCCGGTGAAGTCATCTACCATCACGTAAGACGGATGGACAATGTCCAGCGTGGCGGCACTGTCTCTTAGCACTCGGCATGGTTTTCCATTAACTTGCAGGTCATGGAGATATGGACTTAAAAGTTCCATATTCTCATCTTTTTCCTCCACGCAGGAAAAAACTACGCTAGACTTCTCGCAGTTTACAGCTATATGTCCCAGTTTGTGGCATTTGTAACAGCGAATTGGTCTAACAGATTCGAATTTTCTTTTCTGTTCTTTTTGTGCGGTTTCTCCGTTAAGTTTCTCCTCGCTCTTTTCTGCGGGCTTTT
Organism: Dermacentor albipictus; assembly: GCF_038994185.2. NCBI lineage: Eukaryota > Metazoa > Arthropoda > Arachnida > Ixodida > Ixodidae > Dermacentor > Dermacentor albipictus. The sequence goes on along the minus strand of NC_091824.1, from coordinate 81,718,875 downwards.
CCGCCATGTCTACAGGCTCGGATCGTCTAGTTTGCGCACCCTTTTTGAACGGAAATGGTTTCCGCGGTCCATTTCGACCGTCCCAGTTTCCCTCCTCGGCGTTCAACTTTCTACGGGTTGCGTACTCTTCGGCTAATTCAGCCGCCCTTTCCACAGTGTTTACATTACCTCTGTCTTGCACCCACAGTTTCACAGCTTGGGGGATGGTTTTGTAAAACTGCTCTAAACACATGCATTCAATGATCATGTCTCTGCTGTCGTACGCTTCCGCGCTTTTAAGCCACTCGACTAGGTTGGCCTTTAAGCTATATGCAAACTCCGGATAGCCCTCGCTATCTTTCTTGCCTGTGCTCCTAAACCTTTGCCGAAAAGCTTCGGCTGAAAGGCGGTATTTCTTCAGGAGGCTAGCCTTAACTTTTGCATAATCATATGCATCCTGCACACTCAGTCTGGCGATTACTTCCGCCGCCTCACACGGCAACATAGACAGCAACCTCTGTGGCCATGTACTCGGGCCGAAGTTCATCTTTTCGCAAGTCCTTTCAAAATTGCTTAGGAACAAGCCTATGTCGGTCCCGACCTCAAATGGCTTTAATAGCCTGTCCATGCGGTATGATTCTGCCTCACTTGATCGTCCCAGAGCACCTTCACTTCCTTGAGACAACTCCAAACGTTTGCTTTCAAGTTCAAGTTGCATTTTTCTTAACTCGCGATCTTTATCGCGTTCCTCCCTTTCTTTATCGCGTTCCTCCCTTTCTTTTCTCTCTCGTTCTTCTCTCTTTTTCAAAAGTTCAAACCCCAGTTCAACTTCTTCCTCACTGGCCTGTTCGGAAATGATATGCAATAATTCTGATTTTAGCATTTCCTTACGTACATCTAGGCCCAGTTCCTCACCAACAATCAACAACTCGTCTCTCAGCAGTGTCCTTAATACCATGACTGCTGCTTTACTGCCTTGATTCTGCTCTCTAAATCTAGCTAGGAAAACACAACCTAGCTAACACAAAACAATCTAGCTTCCCTACTGTTCTAAACAGAACAACCACAAAATGAAGCCTAGAGAGTCAAAGCAAAAACCAAGCACTCACCGCAGATACAGCGCCATGTCGCAAAGTCCATCTCACCGCTGTCAGCCAGTTGTCAGGATTGGGGGCTCAATCCCATCGTCCCTGGTCCTTTGCCAAGATTGGAGTACGGCATGAATTCGAAGGTAGCTGGCCCATGCCGTCGTCCAACCTATTTACGCTGAGATCGTTGATGAAGTGAAGAACTGTTTCTCATCGAGAACGAGGAAAAGGGTTTATTTACAGAAATTAAATCAATCTAACATGACTGCTTGAGAAAAAGAGTATCAGTCCAACATGACTGCATGAGAGAAGTGAATCAGTCTAACATGACTGCTCAAGAGAAGTGTCCTCAGCATTCGCACAACCACAGTTTTTATACACTCGATCCGCCGGTCATACGACGTGGCGACTGTTCGTTTACTCATCACCAACTCGCCGCTGCTCTGCAGATCAGTTTACAGACACAAAGGCACACACATTCCGATGCCCAAACGACGGTGTTGGATGGGTGCCGTTCCGGGAATTATCGGTGCCGATCGAGGGTCGCTCGTTGTTCCGTGCCACGCCGAAGCGTGAGAAGCACAAAAATACGTCGTTCCCGCGGCAGCTTGTCCATGCGTGTCAAATCAGCTCCGCGTTGGGGAACTCCGGAATCATTGTTCACGCACCGAACTAGTTCCGTCACAATGTCGAAGGGGCTGGAGGAAGGCGGCGGATTCCAGCGCAAAGGCCGCTTCTTCGAACGCCTCCCAGCTGCAGCGACGGAGAGGGAGAGGTGCGCGTCGTGTCGCCCTGTCGTAACTGTGTGGCAATCTTGTTTCGCAGCTCGCCATTCTTAACAGCCTGCGCAGGCGTGTAGTAAAATTGTCGCCTTTCTATCGTCTCGGTCTGGGGTCTGTCTTCGTTGTTCTAATGAGTGATTGCGTAATATTATAGATTCGAACAGCCTGTCATTCAGAGTGTGTCTATGTATACGACGACAACGACACCCTATAACCTGTCTCTCTCTATCCTTCCCTGTCCCCATCCCCTTTCTCTTTCGATACTGCAGGCGTGTGCAGCAACAACACTGCGCCCAGCGTCAGCTCCATCAACCGGATTCTGCGCAACCGGGCCGCCGAGCGCGCCGCGGCCGAGTTCGCCCGCGCCGCCGGCTACTCCATGTACCACCCGTACGCGGCAGCCGCAGCGGCCTCGCTGCCGTGGCCGTCGCCCGCCGCAGCCGCCGCAGCCGCTGCCGCAGCGGCAGCCGGAGGACCGGCGGCCGCCGCCCTCTGGTCCCCCTTCCTCGCGGCGCCCATGGCCGGCAACGGACCGTCGCACCACGGGTCCGGCTCGGGCACCGGCGGCGGCATGGGGTCCAGTTCCGCCAACTCCAGCCCGGACCCGGCGGCGCTGGCGGCGGCGTTCAGGGCCCGCACGGGCGACGACCGTGAGTAGGCGCAATGTACACTTATAACGTGGGGCACCTGTCGTCTTTGATAGAAGACGCGGTGCGTCTTTGAGAGAAGAATGTACGCGAGAAGTACGCGCAACGCGAAGCTCAGCTGCTGTGGTGCCCTGCCGACAGACGCCATATCACCGCGGGTTCGATATCGTACACCACGCAGCCGCGGTCTTGTTCCGGTGGGGGTCGAACACGACACACTCTCGCGCTGAAATTTCAACAGGCGTTAAATATAGCCCCTGTAGGTATATAGCTAAGTTTATCGCGGGGTCCTCCACCCATGTGTCGCCTCACAACGTTTAGACGTGAACCACCGCGCCATGCAAGAAACAACCGACAATGGTGACTATGTTAACTGTGACTTCGTGTAGAAGCTTGAGAAAACATGTGTTGAACAAGGCATTGTGGCTATTCCGTTAACATTTCTTTTGTGGCGTGCTCCTCGCGCTGTCGTTTTCCTTGGTGCTGCAAAGCTCGCAATTCCCGATTGTCAAAAGCGGCAGCCGATTCCAATATATGTGTGTATCACTCGATACACTTCTTTTGGCGTTGATGATCAAATGCAAAATTCGCCACTATTGTGAAGGCCAGGGCAAGCGCGCAGTTTAGTATAGTGATAGTCCCATTGGCGGAGCGTACGAAAGACCGTTTCCGTCATGCAGGTATATAGTGTATGTGGCTAGCCGCGTCTGAAACACAGTCCCAGCCCAACCTCGCAACGTTGCATGTCTAATTATAGCATGACGCGTCATGTTATAGACTCCGGCCCTACTGCTGTTGCAAATCAAATTTGCCAGGTAATAACATGCATGCGTTGGACAAAGTAATAAAGGCACGGCTTAATCTGGACACGTTGAACAAACACTCACAGGAATTCATGCCATGAAGCATTTGTTAAGCTTCAAACGCGCTCTTCAGTGATTAAACGATATATGCATCCGCCTACTGCAACATATTATATACACGGAGACTATCGTAGTGTCTTATATTGCGTTGAACTCGCGATCGATGTACCGAAGTCGAACTCTACAACAAAAAACCCTTGGTCTTCGTGGGAAGCCCAGCTTAGCTCATCTCCTTAGCTGTATTGCACAAGCACGAAACACCGCAGGAATAACGAGTATACTGTATATTGTAACTCGTATGCTTTCCTTATTGGAATGGCCAACAGCCCCACGTGAGTCACATGCAACATATGAGTCGCTCGAACATATTATCTGTGTCTGTCTGCGACATAGTGCTCAGAGACAAGTGCTGTGCAGAGTACTGGACCAGTTGGACAATCGCCCACTATCAGAACTGAAAGCTTTAGGTCAGTACTCCCACAGAACATCCACGCTAAACTCGCGTTATTAAGGTTCCTGCGGTCTGCGGGGCTTCACGATAGCCAGTGAGAACGCCGCCCCCTACCGCTCTGTAGTGTACGCGGTTTGGTCGTGCTCGTCTCTATTTCTTTCTATCTTCCCCTTCCGCTCTCTTTCTCTTTTTATCCCCCCTTCACCCTTCCCCCGTGCAGGGTAGCCAACCGGAACTGCCTCTGGTTAACCTCCCTGCCTTTCTATGCATCCTTCTCTCTCTCTCTCTCGCTGTATACCGTCTCAGGAAAATAAGCAGGATCACCCACACACGACTTTTTTTCGTCTTCTATACCATAGCAGGAAAGCGGATAACGAAAGCGAAACGTGGCTAACGTTGGAGGAACGTCCATGAAATCTCCCCAGCTTCGTGCAACTGAAAAAAACATATATAATAAAAAAAGCGATAACGAAGTGGCTTCTTGCATGCGTTAACGCGGCTCGTGTTAACGCCGGTGTTCTGAAACACGAAAACGTGTCTTAAAAGAAAGGAGCTCATGCAGAAAGGTGTCGCGCGAAAGTCTCCATACGTGCGCTGGTATATATTCTGGTTACATTTCGTGAAAGCCCAGAGGCGGTTAAGCCTCCACTAAATCACTCGCTAATGGCCGCTCAAAAGTGCGGTTCCGTGAAAGCTGTTCGTGTACATACGCAGCCGGCGACGTTTTTAGTTTGTCGTCTGTGACTGGAATCTTAACTACGCCCAGCCAGCTGACGACTCCAGACGCGCACGAATTGTCCGCACAGCTCGTCTTAACAGCTCGAGCGAAAGACGAGCTCCTGTGAACGTGCACGCTAACACTTTCTTCGTGTCTTAATTGCCTGCATGTAATATAGCGAGCATGTAATATAGCAAGCAAAAACTGACTGGTGAAATCTGTCTCTTTCTGGCTACTCTCTTTCTCGCCTATAGCTCGCTGTTCCGTTTGAGCAAGTTAAATTGGGTATCCTAGAAGTAAACTGCTTGCAACCTGTTCACACGATCCCCCAGCTAAACTCAGCTGCCTAATTTACGCGCATGACGGAACATAGTCTGTCCTGAAACTAATTCACTGTAAAATAAAGAGGCGATACCTTTTTGTGGGCTGCAAAATGCACTCGAGTTTGTGTTGATGGTTATGCATCATAATACAAGGATTTTCCTGAGCAACGCGTCTCCATTAATACTTACGCGAGTCCAGGCAGAGCACCGAAGTTCATTCGTTCTCACCTTCAATGGTGTCTCGCGTTTTGTCGTGATTTATTTGAAGGGCTGCGCCAGAGACGATCGGTGGCAATTGATTCGTGAGACCAATCAATCATGTGCGAAAAAGTTGGCGTGAGAACTAGAGATATGTTATACGGAAAATCGCGCCTACTCGGAGCATCTTTGTCTCGGTATGATGCTGACAAGGTGCATACAAAGTATTTTCTTCCATTTCCTTGCGTTTCAACCAAACAAAGCCCAGTGTATAAATTTATTGTTTGGGTTGACAATTGGCCAACGACGTGCACATCTCCTGCACATCTTTTCTTTAATGCAAACCCTCGGTACGAGGATCTGATTGCTCTAAGGGTGACGTCGACAAGGTGATCGAAAGCTCTTCTTGCACTTCTCAGTCACCGCCATAAACAGATCAGTGTGCTATCCCCTGTTTGCCGGCTACAAATAGAATATGAAAGATATACCATCATGCAGCATTGAGTTTTCTGACTCATGGGCAACGGTATGCAATGATAGAGTCCTTCAGTGTACGCACCGTCGTATACAATGAGGTGACAGAATTCGCCGCGTGAAAGGTCTATCTCCCCAATTCCCTTGTCAGCGACATGTATACACGAGGGCTGAAATCTCTGCCGTTCATTAAAGGGCTCTCTCTCTTTCCCTCTATCCGTCATGCAACTATGGCTTTGCAAATGCCGCATACACATTGTGAAGGCGAATGTGATAACGAAAGCAAACCTGGTATGCAGAACACTTATGTGCCCTTCATGCTTAAACGCGTTCGCATTAACAAAACACTTCCCAGCATTTCTCTTCGGCGCTATGCAGTCAGACGCCAGATCACGTGACCACACCGCGCCGCCATGCCGACGCTTACGTCTTCGCAATGTCGTCTCATTATTTTGTTGAAATTAAAACAGGTGCAGGAGACTGTCACCGCACGGTGGTGACGTCTTTAGCCCACCGTTTAGCGTGAGAAGAAAAAAAAAATGTCTGCGAACCTCATTAACGCAACCAACGGCACACCCGTCGCAACAGGGACATTGGAGGCCTTCATTTATGGGAGGCGCGCGCTCGGTGTAGCTGCCCAGGAAAAGAAAAGACGGAGGCGGTCTTTCGGGAACGGACTCGCGCACATCGCGGCCCTCCTCGTCGTCGTCGAACTGACTGTGCGAGCACGTGAATAAAAAGTGGCAGCGGGAGAGGCTCGCTTCGAAGGCGTGGTGTACGCTCGCGTACGCGTCGCGCTACGCGTGCACCGCCCGCGGCACAAAAATTTACGGCCCTTGACTATGCTAACCAAAAGTGAGCTGCGCGCGCACGCGCGCAGTCGTGATCGGCGCCACTCTCGCACGACGTGACACGCCGCGCGTGACGGCGGCGCGACAAGCCTGCCCCTGCGCAGCTCGACGCGAGCGCGCGCGAGCGTGCCAACGATGCCGCAACGCTTGAGGCATACGTGCACACACACGCCGCGTGGGTTGGGGGTTCACATGCAGGAGAAGAAGGGGAGGGGGGGAGGGGGGGGGAGTGTGTCCCGTCCTTGCTGGATGTACGCGGCGGCGCAGACCCTTAAGCGCGATGACTAGGCAACTTTGCCGAGTCAATCCGTGCGCGCAGCTGCTGTCGCGCGATCCCCGAAACACGCGCTCCGAGCCGTCGCGCGCGGAGTCAAATCGAAGTCGTGCTCGGGGCCCAGCTGTGCGCGCGTCGAGCGAGCCGTGCGGCAAAGCGCGCTGCGCGCGCTATTGCCGCCCTGCGCGCCGAATCCTGCGCTAACTAACCGATAATAGGCTGGCGGAGAGAAGGTATATATAGAGAGAAAGACAGAACGAGGAGAAACCCGGGAATGTGGCTGCTGCTGAATTATATACGAGCGACAGGTACACTGGGACGTCTGCGAGCGGCGCCCGTAGGGTAGGGTGGGAGGGGGGAGGGTTGCACACAGCCGGAAAAACAGAGAAAGGCGGAGCTGATCGAGGAACGGGCAATGGGAAGGCGGCTCGAGGCATTCGCGACGTGCAGTGATCGAAGTGACACAACGCGCCGCCGACGCTCATTGGGCCTTTCTCGTACAGGCACCCGAGGGCTCTCGCGTTCTTATCTTTAATTGGACGACAATGCGGCCCATTTGCGACACTATAACCTCCTTGAAGAGAGCGGTGGTGCTTCGCCCGTGTAGCGTGTATACGTGTACAAGCACAGTGGTATCACGATTGTGTCGGCGAAGTAAATGCCCGCCTGACGGAATCGAACGGTGTTGCTACACGTCTTGGCCTTTATTTCCATTTCCTCTTATCCTCCTCTCTTCACGGCAGGCGAGAAAGAAATGACTGAGGCCCATGTCAGATTCGTTTTACAATCGTCGTGATTATGAGTAACCGGTCCCCATTGAACATTACAACGAAATTCTCCGGTTCCGAAGACGTTGTGAAAAGATCCGCCTGTTCAGTATGGCCGATGCTGTCATCGGTGAATGGGAGCTCGTTTTGAACAAGGAAGACGTGAGCATAACATATATGCCAATAAAAATGGCCGAACACATTGCTTGGTTTGAATGGAGTAAGCAGTCATAGTGAGCTCGCGACGCAGCTGACAGTGACTTATATATTGCCGAAAGATGGCGTCGCGCTGAATGTTAGATTGACTGCGTTCACAATTTTGATCGGTATGTCGGCCCTTTTCGTGTCTCCATGCAGAGCCGGGACATTCAATAGAATCGAATGCTGCTGCTATACGTTCTCCTTCTCTTCTTTCTTCTCCTCCTTACTACTACTCCTAATACTATTTAGTAATAGCACTACTACCTATAAGTACTACTACAACTACTGCTATTAACTACTACTAATTCTGCTAAAGCACAACTATGCTACCACTACTACTGCTGCTCCATTCTTGTCATAATTTATTCCCGCAAAAGCAAAGACTGGGAGCAGTACGTACTTCCACCATGTCGCGCAACGGGAGAGCGATCAGGCAAGGGCCTCGGGACTATAACGTGGGCCGGTCTGCGTCCAATCGATCCTCATAAAACGACGACTTCACTCTTAATATAATACGTGTGATCTATACGTGTAATCCTGTACAACTTTTACCCATACACAACACGTCGATTTACTTTGACTGCATGCACTCGCCAACGTTTCCCAGAGCCATCATTTTGTATTCGTCGTCGGTGCTATAGGGCGCCACAACATCGCCGCGAGGGCATATATACCCTTCCGAGTGCTTCGGCACCTGCCTCAGCGCCCACCCCGACAACTCTCCCATAACCGGGCACGCAATGAAATATCGCGCTGGTCGTCAGACCTGTTGGGGACGGCGTGACGTTCGTTACGATTGTCGGCCCCTCGTGGCACGTCACGCCAGCCCGAAGGCGGTGAAAATCAGGGAAGGAAATGCACACCGAAAGCAAGAACACAGATATGAAGAGAGAGAGAGAGAGAGAGAGAGAGAGAGAGAGAGAGAGAGAGGGGGCAGTCTGACCGTCCGACTCGCAGCCAAGAGAGAGACTCCCGCGGGCGTATTCGTATTGTTCGCGCAAAAATGCAGTTTGGTTGACCGCGCTGGTAGAAGAGTCGGAAAGAGTATGCAAACGTGGATGGAAAAGTAATACGATGAAATACTTCACATGCAAAAAAAAAGGGGGGGGGGGAGATAAAAAGCAGAGTTAAGTTATAGGGTTGGGGGGGGGGGGTGTTCTGTAAGAGTCCACCTAGTGGACTGTCCATTTCGGCCGCTGCTGATTGGATGCAGCTCTGCGAGAGAGGAGGAGACGAGCGGCCTTAGCCAATCAGCAGCGGCCGAAATCGACATTCCAGTAGATGGACTCGTACCCCCTCCCCCCCTAATCTATATATGTATATATATAGCGCTCTTGCCCCTATGCCCATTCTATTAACATGCTAAGACGATTGACATTTTTTTGTGTGTATTGTCACCGTTTCCAATATTAAAAAGAAAAGAAAAAGAAAGAAAGGTAGGAAAGAGAAAACACTTTAGAGGTATACCTTTTCGACAACTTAGACTGAATTTATTTATTTCCGACTTTCTTTTTCTGGGAGCCTCCTCTTTTGCACACTGTCACATAGGTATGCATACTTAGCCGTTGAGGAACTTCTATACTTCTTTCATGGCGATTTTCTTGCTACATTCCTAGTACATTGAGGGAAAACATGGGTAAAGCGGGAGACGGAAATTCAATACGATGAGCAAAATGAGAACGAGGTAAAAGCGGGAGCCAACTTCTCGGCTATTCCACTTGTCTTTTTCAGCCTTGAGAAAGACAAGTCCACTTGTCGAAACGTTGGCATCCCGCTTTTAACTTGTTCTCCTTTTGCCTATCATTCATAGTACGTTGTTATTTTTAATTCATTTGAATTATATATATATATATATATATATATATATATATATATATATATATATATATATATATATATATATATATATATATATATATATATATATATATATATATATATATATATATATAGTATAATATAATATAATATACCGTCCTGTTTCAGTCTTCTATGCGGTCTCATCGCGGCGTGTAGGTATAAGAGCTTTGGAGGCAATTTAAGGAGGGAAACAAAAAAACAAAGTTAACTCAAAACTCTTGTCAAAGGGGCGCTACTTGTAGCAGCTGTAGTACGAGCAGAGTTCTTCATTACTTTTCACGTATGTAGTGCATGATTCCTGTTACAAATTTCGCCGCCTATCGGTTTAAACCATTCGAACTTAGAATGGCCAAATATGGATTCGGCCGAAGGAACGAACACAAGGCACGCTTAACGCCACATTGCGGAAACTCTGGCTCAGATCGAGACAGTCGATATAAAATGTCTTCATTTCAAAACAAACTGTAGTGCACTTTGGGATCCTATAACACAACTGCGCGATCGCGTACAGGTCAAGCTTTAATGCCAAGTAGCTTGCAGAGGAACGGTGCTAGCCATTTATCACAAATGCGTGATAAGACAACCTAGGAGTATACTAGAAACTAGAAAGCAAACTTCTCAAACCTAAGAAAAGAAAATTATGGGGTATTACGTTCCAAAAGCACTTTCTGATTATGAGGCACGCAGTAGTGGAGGACTCCGCAAAATTTGGACCACCTCGGGTTCTTTAACGCGCACCTAAATCTAAGTGCACGGATGTTTTCGTATTTCGCCAGCCTAAGAAAAAGGAAGCGCGCAACAGGTATTGTACGTGCTTTAGCCACACGCCAGCAGTGCCAACTAGATCCCGGCGAGGTTTCCTAGAATAGATATGTGATGGGGCGGTTTGACGGTGACGGAGCCAACTGTGTGTCACTACTACATCTCTGATTTCGCCCCATTTAGTTCAATCAACAATTTTATTAGAACCATATTACCCACTCTTAATGACCTACTTGATTATCGTGGTATCCGATGGAAGGTTAGGCAAAGTTACTGGCCATGCTTAGAAGTGCTTAATGAAGAGTTTCTTACAACGTATATTTGCCGCAGTTTTCTGATTTACGCCTGTCATATAGTTAGCTAGAATTGCTGAGCGGAAGCTTAGCTACCTGGCGTTTTCTTAGTTTCATGAACTCGTGGCGTAAGAACGCGAAAAAAAGAAAGAACCGCGCAATGCATAAGTAGCAGTTTGTGTGGACATGCCGAACAATTTTGACACTGTCGTCGCGGCTGTCTAATAACTAATTTGTAGTAATAATAAACAAGTGATTGCGACAAAACATTAAAGACATTAAAGATACGAACTACGACAGATTGGCCACCTGCTGTGGCTCTGCCCAAAAACAAATAATACCCGAGAGAGGATTCTAAGATCTGCCAAGCTACGAACGAATCAGACAAGACAGTTGCAGGCGTTGACTCAGGGAGGATAAGTGCGGTAAGCCACTAATTTCTACACGAGGAGGGCTTCCACTCTTTTACTTAATGATCAAAAATAAAAATATTAAAGAGAGCTGCGAAAGACAACCAATAGCAACACAGGGTTTGTTCCATTGGCGAAGTATCTCCCATTGCTATATTCCTTCAACTGCCGGTAATATTTAGCTCGAACATGCCGATGCGTTTCAGCCAACGCCGGGACAAATGTTAGGGCGAACGTTAGAGCTATAACGACGCGCAGTTACTCCGACGCACTGAATGATATCTTTGTTTTTTTTTTTAAAGGCACCTAAATGTGCGCAAATAAATGCTTCTACAGACGTTTCTACATAGGCAAAGAAAGCAAAAAAGCAACCTCTCGCGTTGGCCACTGATTCGCAGTGGACAAGGACGGCCTGGGTGGCTGCGACGAAGGCGCCAGCTCGGACTCGGCCGACCGGCCCAAGTTCCGGCGCAACCGCACCACCTTCAGTCCCGATCAGCTGGAGGTGCTCGAGGAGGAGTTTGAGAAGACCCACTACCCGTGCGTCAGCACCCGCGAACGCCTGGCAGCCAAGACGAACCTCTCTGAAGCACGCGTGCAGGTCAGCACTCTTTGTACGCTCCCATATCGCATATACCGCACTCTCTCAAAAAGAAAACAAAAACTTCATTGCCATGCGCAAAGAAAATATATATATATCGTGCAGGAGTTTGTCACGTGAGCTGCTCAAGGCCTGTCAGTGATCCCAACACAGGCAAAGTGAGAAATTGAGGAGAGAGCGAAAGCCCTGTTGTGAACCACACCGGTTGCTACAGGGGGCGAAAAGGGGAAGCCTCGGCCAGAGCCAATGTTGCATGCTGTTAGCCATCCCCTAGTCATAAAGCTCTCCAATAACGTACCTTATCTTCATCCAATTAAGCGCCCTAGCGTTATCGGCACATTCGCCCAAAAGGTCATTTTAAGTACTTGAGAAGAAAGCTTCACCAATACGCTCCCATCTCTGACATCTCATTCGCATCTTTTATAGCTAACATCGCAATTTCACACTATTACAAAAGTCGTTCGGCTAATTATTTGTCGGTATGACAGCAGGTTGTTGGCGTGTTGCGCTGAACTTGGTAATCTGGGAATAAGCAAAACAATGAAAAAATAAATTGAGCAATAAATTCAGCTCGTGTAGCGCAAGCCCAATAATGATGATATTGTTTTGACACAATGTCATACATACAAGGCTTACGCGATCTCGAACTGAAAGGAGGACATGCTACATTCAACTCGAAATTCATATTTCTTGTTATTTTCTTTAACTGACGAAGCTATTGCAGCTGCCCGTTACTTCGCGCTGATCGACCTGAAACGTGAAGGCGAAGCTTCCACATGCGGGAATGTCCGTTTTCCCGAAAGATCGCTGTTCTCCAGCTTCTTGAGGTACACCTTGGCCAGGGCAGGTCGTTTACTAGCGGCAACGACCTACCATCTTTCTGACGTTTTGGTGGTTCACATTTGCCGTTTCGTCGTTAGTTCTCCTTTTTCCTTCTTTTTCCACACGCCGTCACAGTGACATATACGCTCTTTTCTACCAGTGGCGCTGCCTTGTCAAGAGTGGGCAAAGTCGTAAAAATGTCACGCTCGTCGTGCCAGCCCCGGTGGGCGCCGAGTCAGCAGCCGCGCGGTCTACGCGAAGCGTCCGCACTCGCTCACGAAGAGGGGCCCCAATTCTCACGAGTCTCGTGGCTCCATCTATCAGCCGACGGAAGCACTCGCCAGTTCCAAGGCTCGTGATGGCGGTTAGCAGCTCTCGCGAGAAAGAGCGAGCGAGCGTCGCGTTGCTGCTTGCTCCGGGAGCGCGCAAAGCCAGTGAGCCTCGCCTCGCTTCACGGCGAGCGCAAAACTAGCAGCAGCAGCAGCAGACGCAGGCAGCACACGTCAAGGTGGCCGTCCCCTGCGGGACGCGACAGGAAGCGTCAATTGTTCTTGGCAGGCGGCAAGAAAAACGGCCGAGCTCGCTCGCGCGTTCCCTCTCTCGCTCGGTCGCTTGGCGGAGTCGGTTCGTTGCCCCTTCCTCCCTTCGTTGGGTGCACCGCCTTGAACAAACCTGTTCCCCCCCTCCATCAGCTCGTGACTAGCTGCGGTCGCCTGCTCGAAGTCGTCGTCGTCGTCGTTGTGGACGCCGTCGCGTCACCCATTGCCGAGGGCAGGGCAAAAGGGGGTTAGTCCCCGCGCCGCTGCGAAAAGGTGGGCCTGCGCGTGCCCGCGGACGCTGTTGCGGCCTCTCGACTCATCGCCGCCCCCTTTCCTGTCTGCCAGGTCGTGCACGCGACGATGGGCGCGCGCGCTCTGTGGCGCTCAGCCGGCCGCCGTTTCCGTCGCCACGCAGCGTCTAGGCAAAGGTCGCGTGAAGTTGGTTGCCCGTACGCGCACACTCACGAGGAGAGAGAGAGAGAGAGAGACGTTCAAATAAAGCCTGTTCTCGACAGAGGATGACATTTTTTATTTAGAAGATCATTAACGTTCACATCTAGGGCTTCTTTTCTATTGCCCGCCCAACTTTTTAATGCGTGTGACACAAAGCTCTAGCCTCCTTATGTCTGGCACATCTATATAGCATGCCCATTTGCTACCTATGTTGCATCTAGTAGTCTAAGCTACAAACTGTATTTCGGCAAACTTCCCGTTGTTCGTCTTCAAAACACTTCCTCGAATGAACGCGCTGATTAGTTGTTCAGCATATCTTACTTGTACGTCTTACTTTGTCGTTAACTCAAGGACCCCCTTTGTTGCAATGCCAAAATGTAAGGCGAAGAAGAAAATTGGGAACGGCGTGATAAACTTCGGTTATATACGACCGTCACCCAACTTCCAGCTAAAGCAAACCCGTAGCTTTTTGGGGCAGTTGTGTCTCGTTACTGTACCCACCTCATATATTGACACGAATGGCTTATGGTGCCGTCGTGTTTTGCTCGCAGTTGTTTATCAGAGGGCTGCCATTTGTTATTCTTCAATAAGGTCCTTACCGCGTCGCTCCAATAACAGTAATATTTTTGCTAGATTATAACGAAAACGAAGATATTGTAGGAGGCGGCGGGAAGAGGTAGCCGCCGTAGCCACATTTTATTTAGGCTGGTCAGCCATGGTACAGCGGGATCTAGGGAGCGGTCGACACCGCGGCCACTCAGGTTGAGCGCGCTAGCGTGTTCTATTCTCGCGCTACCTGCACATGAGCCCATCTTCTTTGCCTGCTATGGAGGCGATAGTCGCGCCGCTACAGGAACCTCCTCCTAGTGCGAAGCGCGATTGAAATGGAAATAGTCCAACGGTAAAGCCCAGATAAAGTGTGCAGATCGTGTAGTCGTTGGTAGTGTCAGGTTCACGCTATCCTAGAGAGATGTACTAGGTAGTAGCGGCAGCATAAGGTGTGAGCGAGGCTCACCCAGTGATGCGGTAGTGCGAAATCGCGACCTGCCCCAGATTCTCGTAGATGCCAGGGCCTGCACAAGTTGGAGTTCCAAAAGTAGACCATCTGGCATCTCTGTACTTGCGTGGAGATAGCGCAAGTGTTGGTCGCTCACCTTGTTGGCGTAGAAGTGATTTTCGAGATGAAGAAACCAGATGGCGGAGTGGCTCACGTGAAACTTCCGTAGGCCAGGCATTCGCGGAAGATGTGAGCACTGGACATCGGAAGGCTCGCCTGCTGCTTCTTGCGGTGAAATCTCGAATGCCGATAGCATCAGGGTTGCGGTGGTCGCTGAATGTATCGCGAAGGTTATGCTTGTGGCGTCGCCGTACCCGCAAGAGTGAAATTTCAGTTGGCTTACGAACCGAGTAGAGGTTTGATGCTGGGGCCGGCGCGTGCTGACGATCGGCACGGGTGGACGCAGGCAATGTGGGACGGCAAGACACAGAATGACGCAATGGTCCACATGGCGAGAGCTGCAGTAAGGGAGCGTCCACTGGAGGAGAGTGAGCGCTCGAGATGACGTAGTGAGCAAGTACGGCCGCTCGCAAGTCCTCGCAGAATTCAAGGCCGGGGGATGACAACCGGAGCCTGGAACGTAGCCAGAGCCTGGAACCTTGTTGAGAAGGAAGTGCCTGTCCAGCCGGATGAACCAGATGCCTGACATGTCATGTAGAATTCCCGGACACCCTAAACCGTGTGACGTCTGCCGGACCTCGTGAGGCCACATCACTCGCCTTGACAGAGCCCGTGCGCTCACGTTGGCATGGCTGGGCTATGTCGTCCGGGTCACCAATTTGTGGGAAGGCGGCGCGAAAAGGTAGCCGCCGTAGCCATAGTTTATTTAGGCCGGCCAACTATAGTTAAGCGGGAACCAGGGAGCACACTGCGGCCACTCAGGTCAAGCGCGCTATAGCGTGTTGTATTCTCGCGTTACCTGCACGTGCATGAGCCCATCTTCTTCTTCGCCTGCTTTGGATGCGATAGTGGCACCGCTACAATTGTTATAATTCATGCTGAACAATAATTTGACAATATGCTTTTACTTTCCTCACACACAAGTTAGCTTTTCAGCGAATATCAACATTAACAGTGGTGAATTCTTGGCACAGCTGCAACAGTATATATCTTATTTGAGTATAGTGGATTTGGGTGGGCGGTCTCCCGAGCCACTTTATTAAAAGAAAGAAGTGAACGAGGAAAGAAAGAACAGGTGAATAAAGGGGCCGGAGGAAGCATTCCTGCATAGTGTGGCAACATACGCTCGACGAACCCAGCTGCATGTATCACGGCTTGATTACTGCTACAAAAGAAAAAAGAAAAGAAAAGAAAGGAGAAAAAAGAAAGCGCCAGAAACAGAAACGAAACAGACAACGAAAGACGGACCCCGCTTTACCGCGCGCTCCCTCGATGTCAAGAGGACCGCCTCCTCTTCCAAAAGCCTCGGCCCGTTTAGGCAAGAGCTCTCTCGAAATAACGCCGAGCGACCGCGGGCTGCCGTCGTCATCTGAGCCGCTTCCTCTTTCGCGAAGCAGCGCGATCCGGGCACGCAGCGCACGATAACGACCCAAAGCCGCGCGTCCGCGCACGTGGTAATGACGCGAGCAAACCAGGTACCACCACCACCGCCGCAGGCGTGCCTCCATCGCGCCGCCCGGCGGCGTCGTTATGGCCCCGCGCGCCCTCGATCCTCAGCGCGGCGCTTCTTCGGCTCGGGGACAAAGGAGTCGGTGGCGCGCGGCGCGAGCTCGGCGCTTCGCGGCCTAGGAAATGGATCCGCAGCCATAGAGATGCGCCAGTACGCCGGCGCCGAAATGATCGTGGGACAGCCCCATCGATGGAAGAAGCGCTCGCTCCCCCCCACTCCGCACTACACACCGCGACGGCAGTCAACGCTACTGCTGCTGCTGCTGCGTGTAGGCCACCCGTCGCCGTGGCCCGTTTCCGTACGCGCGTTCATTCTCGCATGTCCATTCTTGCAGGATCTGCAGCCTCCTCGATCAGAGACATTTCGGTCCGGGTTGTTTCTTGATGCCCGTGCCGGTCCTGTATATAGCCTTCGTCCTTCTGAGGACGAAGCCCGTCGGACGTATGGTAGCTCCACGCGCAAACGGCGAGATATCGGGAGCGGAGCAGGGGTTAAAGGCTTTCCGGTGCACGGGCTAGCCGCTCTGAGCACTGGGTTCTATTGTGCGCATTTGAGCGCTCCGAGGATGCCACGTTAAGCAGCCCCACAGCGATTGTGTTCTGGTGCTCCTCTCTGACGGTGTCGTTGCTCTAGTAGTGGCACATTTGCCGGAGCCCGAAAAGTGCCGAGTGGTCCATGGCGGGAGCAGGACGTGACTGTGACCTGTTTGGCACGGCGTGATAAAAACTGCACCATTCCGAGAGACAAAAGGATTGGTCTCGCAATGCGAACATAGCCTTGTGCTCTAGAATACGTATTGTATGTGTTGTAAGAGTTCCAGAGCAGTGCTCTTATAACCGTGCTCCGCGACCGACCAGAGGTCTCGATGAGTGTTCAAGGGGGCCGGGTCTTCGGAGATCACTCTATAGAGACGCACCGTTAGGGAAATTTATCAATTGAAAGATCGTATCATGTGTCTGACCAAGCATTTTGAGCCATGTACCCATACGCAACTGCTCTCTCCCCGATCAAAAAAGGAAAAAAAGCTACATGGTTGGCTTTGAACTGCTTGAGGCTTCGACTGTCTTTATTTGAACCTGACTTCGGAACACTGATACAACAATGGATGACTTTTTTTTTTTTTTTTACTGATCTCAGATAATGAAGGACACGCGAAAATACCTATACGTCATGGTGCGAGCTTCCATTATAGCCGACTTTTGGTTGTGTTAGGTAAACTTTGGTGACTTTTTCCTATGCACGCTACAGTTATGTTCACACCCCAAAAATTGAATGTACTAAGGTGGTGCATGAGAGGTGTGCGAGAGCGCAAACGTACAACAATAGTTGAGCTAAACCATAGCTCTATAGGATGTTCTGGTTCTATCGTGTCTTACAAAGAGTTTATAAGAGTGTAATTCGGATTTGTGCATTGTTGAGTTGAGATTATCGAGTTCTGTCGGGCAAAACTTCCTGCTCTAGGATGTTCTGGTTTTATCGTGCCTTACATAGACCTTATTAGAGTGTAATTCAAATTTATGCATTGCGTAGTTGAGATCATTGAGTTCTGTCGGGCAAAACTTCCTGCTTACAAAAGATACCTTGAAATTAGCCGAGATGTTTAATATGTTGTAGCTGTGCATTTAAATACGACATTATGCGACGTGCTTCGTCATGTGCATGTTCGTTTTTATGTTATTATTGTGCGTTACTTCCCGTCGTACGAGTCACAATGATGAAAAAAAAAAGATATTTTGTCAAGGTGTATCTAGTACCAGTGTCCTTTGTAAATCAAAAGTTTCACACGACCGTACAGAGTCTCGTAAGAACACACAACCATCGAGATCAGAAATTTTCTCGTCACACATGTTTCACTCGCTGCACATTGAAATTGCACACTTCTGGCTAAGGTGCTAAGTCACGCGATAAAGGCATCAAACGCTGAAAGATCTGCGTACATATACAAGTCCACTGGAGACGGCTTAGCTTTTTAGTTACTCATTACGGAAACCGAACTCAGATTGAAATCAAGTCAGTTTGCCCATTGAATTACCTATTACAGATAACACGGTAGATAGCACGCCAACGTAAACGCAGCTGGGAGCGCACGAACACAAAGAATTACAAAATGCCTCATTTGGCTTCCGCATTTGTGGATGTCTGTCCGTGAATGCATGTGCTAATCATACATCAGCAACCTTACAAAGCGCATATTTCGAGACCTAATATTGGTGGACGAGCGACGAGCACGCGGATATGGTGCAAATCATTGTCTGTGATCGTTGCAGGCCTAACAAGGTGCCGATTTGGGCGAGTTGAAATTGCGTATCTCTGACAGGCTTTCAGCGCAGAACACGGGAAGGAACAAACTTGGGCGGAGCGCTCGCTGTATATACCTATTTTGGTTTTGTTTCGTTTCCTCTTCGTTGCCGTGTTGTTGCGTAACTCTGCGTTGAAAGCCCGTCACGGCATCAGACGTTCTCTGTCCACCGACACACACGCACACACGCACCGCGAGCAGGACCGCGCGCACTTGCACGTGCTTGCTTGAGATGCGCAAGCGCGCGCGTCTTGTGCGGAGCGCCTACCAACGCTTCGTTGTCGGAAAAACACAGGTGTGGTTTTCCAACAGACGGGCGAAGTGGCGCCGGCACCAGCGCATGAACCTGCTCAAGCCCGGAGCCGAAATGCCGGCCTCGCCAAGCAGCTCGGTCCCGTCCTCGCCGGAGCCGGCCGGGCCGCCAGCCACGCCACCGCTCGCTAGCCGCCTGTCGCCGCCGCCCCTGCAGCCGCCCTCCCGGCCGCTGGTCATGCCGCGCATGGGCGGCGAGAACTCGGCCTTCTCCAATCCGGCGGCCTCCCGGCAGCAGTCGGTCACGCCGGTGTCCGAGTACGCCGGCTGACCGCACCGGTCGGCCAGCTGCGTGTGCCGGTCCCCCCGAACCCATCCCGGTGGACCACCGTGAAGAAAAAAGCTCAACCAAATTGGGACTCTCGATCGCGCCTCCCCCAGGGCGCAGGTATCCCAGGGCTGCATGCATTGCTCCAGGCTCTCCAAGCGCCGTGAGCACGCTACTCTCGTGTCCCGGGTACGGACACAATCCGGTTGTGCGCGGCTCGGAGCCTGTGACTGCTTTCGGGCCAGGTCACACCGACTCAGACCATCGGCTGCAGAAGGGAGTTCGGCAGAGTGTGATATGAATTCCCCGTCCAGGACGAGACGAGCTAACCCGTCAGTGCAGTGTTCAGTGAACTGTGACAAGCGTTGACGCTTCATTCGTCGGCTGTACACTGCGAAAGAAGCCGTACTGCTACGCGGACTTTGGTTATTCCGTGCTTCGTTCCGGACACCCTTGACAAAAGTGTGTGAGTGACGCCCTGTGCCACGCGGTATGGAGACCGACGCGCCACGGCGAAGTGCGCTATTTTGCTGCGCAGTGTCTCGACGTCGCGCTGTGGTTCGCGCCCCGTACGAGTGGGCGGTTGGCGAGGGACGGTGTCGCGTGTGGCGCGGTGCGCATGCGCAGGTCGTGCCTGCGACGTCTACTGTGCTGCGGACATGCTCGCCCTAGTCCAGCAACTCCACATCTCTGTCCACGGCGTTCACCAAAGGCCCCTTCGTGAAAGAGAGGACACGCCTTGTGCTTGCTTTATTTCATTCATTTTTATTTTCCCTACTCAAAGCAGCATTTCTGTACAGTTATACGCAGTGACGCTACCGGTGTATCTGCTGCGTCTGCAAGGAGTTCTCGTGATCGTTTGTTTTTGCGTGTGTTTCACTGTCGCGTAAATTTTGTGGCAAATCCACGTGCTTTCTCTGGCGCGCATTGGACAATCGAGACTGCGAGATTACCCCCTCGACTACATTGACGACACCAGATCCATCGGCAGACTTCTATCACCAAGGACAGTATTGCGGCGGCCTCATTGCTGTGATAGCCCAGTAGCATCGCGTCTTGCACCGATCTCAAGGCCAGCCATACTTAACGGCTCGGTGGTCTTAACAGTGGCATTTGACGCCAGCTGTAACGATGCACGACGGTTGCGTCTGTTTGTCGTCGGTATTTTTTTTATTATTGTTTAGCCAGACCGATATTCCGCTCGTAATTGTACGAAGGTAATTTTTCCGACACGCGGTACCAAAGAGGTATTGCATGAATGAGAATCTCAAACTGCGGTCTCTATTTTCCTTTTCTAATGTGCTGCCTCTTGGTGCGAGTAAAACGATAAGTTGAAAAAAAGAAACATGAACCGAAAGCTGTAAATATTCATCACTTCGTGGAATTGTTCGCATTATACTTCTGTTAGCCTCATCTGCAAATGACTCGCGCTTAAGAACGAAGGCATCGAAAGTAACGGCACGTCACCCAGAGTATAACGTCGTGTTTCTGTCTTTTCGAAGTGTCACTGAAAGGTGTCTCATCAACGCAAAATTTGCTACTAATGACACCGCGACTCATTTGTGTGACCCAAGAGCCTGCATGCACACATAAATTTGAAACAGTACGTGTTGACTGTTGACAGACAGTTGACGCAAGAAATTTAGCTGGTTTTCGTTTTCATCCACGCTTCGATATTTATGGCAACACACACAAGAAAGGGTCTAAAAATGAAATCGCGTTCTGAGCTGTTGTTTAGGTCTGCGGTAAGCCAACATGCACGCTGTCGGGAGTTATTTGGAGTCGTCCCGAGATAGTCGTGTCGCGAGTGTAGCAAGCAATCGCGAGGTAAAATGACGCTGTGACGGCTCACGCGAGACGAGGACATTACATGCGGTGCCCGGAAGCACCCGCGCGTGTGTGTGTGTTTCTTTCAGCCTTGTACCGGCCGCTGCGAGAATCAGAGTCCAGCCGGTGCTACAGTTTGGGCAAGGCGCGTCCAGTACTCACTATATACGACGACTCCGTCCATTAATTGTTTCACCTTGAAATGCGTTGTCTACGCTACGAATAAAATATTCTCATCCCGAAACCGTTGCCATTCGCATTCGTGAAAAACAAGCCCGTCGTCGAAAGACGCTGTCACAGGAAACGCGCACCCAAGGAACACACTCGAACAAGAGGCGATGCCGGCACGATGCCCGCCATATCCATTTTGTTCTCTCGCCTCTTCCTTGCGTAAGTAAGTGTCTCAAAGGGGCACTGACAGAAAAATATGTTCAGATGTATTTGAACATCATCCTTATAAAATACCGCAAAGCCTATATTATTCCTTGTTTTATTTCATGCATACAGCAAGCCGCCATAGGAAGGCTGTTGCAGGACATGGGAAAATACACTGCATCAAAATAGGAATGACAAACTATTGTGCACTTGTTTATACTGCAGCTAATAACGAAACGTAGTTAAGCAGTACAGTAGGAGGGTGTCACCTTCCTGGGCCAGCCCTTAACGAAGAAGCAGGCAGAACAACAACAACAAAAACGTACATCGAAACCAATTTAAAACAAAATCCGGCTCTGTAATCGGTGTTTAAAATCACGATACACATTGACAGAAAACATTAAGGAAATCAGAAGGCGAGAGGAATAGGAGGCCTTGCTCTCCAAAGAGGCGGAGGTTGCCCGGAGGGCTGCCATACTCCATACTCCGGAGCCCTATAATAGGGGCCCCGACCAGCCTGAAGATCGCTCGTCATTATTTGTACAGTAAACGTTTTCTGCTACTACTTAGCAAATTATAATATCCTTGGACAACGAATTTCAATATCTGATCGTCTGTGGAAAGAATGAATGCCTGAGTGGTGTCAGTGAACGTGAATCCTAGAGTCAATTAAATGTTTAGGAGGTTTAATTCTAGTGTTTCGCCATTCAGAGAAATATACAAATGTGCGGCTGTTTAAGTTGTAGCCCCCATTAACGAGCAGAAATAAAAAGGAGGCTTGGTAACCAAAGAAAAATACGCAAAAGGAAAGTTCGGGTGGCCCGCGACGTCACCTTGAAGTTCACGCACAAACTCGCCATGACGTCACGTGACGTCACACATTTTGACAGCATCTGCTCGCGCCTATTTAATTTTTTTAGATCCCTAAATATAGACTACAGTGTATTCTAAAGAAGCCAAAAAGTGAACTTAGCAAGTTTAGAGAACTTTCGCAGTGCCACGATGGCTCAAATACGGAAAATTATAAAAAGAAAGATACTTTCGTATCTGTGACGCGTCACACTGACGTGCAGCGGTACAAGCACCAATATTCCCGCGCGAGATAAGAACAAGTAATAAGAAAACGGAGCTTTGGCATTTATTTTCTTTCCTAATAATTAGCCTATCGGCGCGAAATTAACGAAATTGGTGTTTTGAAGGCTACTTCATCAGTCTAAATTGACCTATTGTTTCTCTTCAGTGTCCCATTAAGATTAAAGGCAGCAGCTATGCTCGTTCCAACAGTTGAAGACCTCCACTGAAGAATACACCCGACAGCGTGGTGACTGCCGGAATGCCCACTTAAAACACTTGAACAGGTGCAGTCAAGTGGAACTGGCATCCCAATCGAGATCCAGCTTTACTCACAGTACGACGACTCGGGCTGTGAGTCACTTCACTGCCAATGTTTTCCTCTCTACATTGACAATGGGCCCCGTTGAGAACGCTACGGTGAATACCACTTACAAATATCGAATACACCTCATTTGAAGCGTATCAAAATTTATAGAACAATTTAGTGACAGAACTGGCGCAAAAACAAAAGTGGTATAGCGTCTAATTTCTTATTTGCTTATTGGCTCTATGGACTTCTCGTTCGCACATACAAGTTAATTTTCGCAATACACAGGTAATGTGCACATTTTTATATAAATTGCAGAATTTCGGTAACAAACGAGTCTGCTGAAAAAAAAATGACTTGTGCAGTAATGTCATCTGTCCAAAGAGCACACGGCACAGCAGATGTACATCATAAAATAGTTTCGTGAACTGTTGACACTGAAGGTGCCTGCCCCAAATCTGTCCGTTGAACACATGACCAAGCACGATTTCTCGACCGTAGAAATACCCGTAGGACGCAGAACACAACGAATTCATGGCGGAAACCTGCAAAGAGACTGTTGTCGATAATTTTTCACGTGACGTCACGGATGCAGCTTCTCACGGTTGCTAATCCTCAAACATGGTGGCCAATGTGACGTTAGTTCGCCATATTATCACGCGCGCATTTAGTTTTTGACGGCAACCAGTGACCGTTTTTCACCGTATTGTCGATGTCATTGATTTGTCGCTCGGCAAAAGACGCGCCTAGCTGTTGTGCGGTCACGTTTCTCGTTTAAGCAGCTTCTGGGCGTGATTGATTTTGGCGTGCGAGTACCCAAAGACCAGCAGGCCCCCTCTATTTTGAGGCGTTGCCAAGACAGTGCCCAAGATGACGTAAATTCAGCAGATCCGAGCATGCAGGTCCGTGGACCTGCGATGACAGGAGGAAGAATTAGTTTCGAGAGAAGTTCAAAAATAACAAAAAAAAAAGAAGTGAGAAAGGCCGTGTCCTTACCTGAGAATACGCCTAACGAGCCAGATGTCGACGGCAGAACGTGAGCATCGATTTCGTTCAAAAGGTTTTCTCGGGCTAATTTTCGATAGGACGCTTGAAACCACAATCTCAGTAAGAGCCTGAAACGACGCTGGCGAAATCTATGTCAAAGCACCTTTGCTGCAACGAAAACACGTCGTGTCGCGAGCCGCAAGTAACTTCTGTTTTTTAGACGTCGCAAGACAACACTGTCGAGAGGTCTGAATGCCGCGTACAAGAGCCCATTTCCGCGCCAGGGCGTTTCTTGACACAATAACGCGGTCATCTAGGCCGCGAAGGCATCAGAACGGGCCCCTGTGACGCAAACGTAAAAGAGCAATAATGATGATGTACGCATGGTGTTTTATGGCGCAAGGACCAATGATGGTCAAAAAGCGCCAATAAAGGAGCAATGCTATAGCGGTTATAAGCTATAGTTTTCGCTAAACGCACCCGTGAAGGCCCCATTGTTGCCGTCTCGGGCCGGATGAGACACGAGGACGAAAAAAAAAAAATCTTCCGCTAATGTTTGAATTCGAGCTAGTTGGTAATGAAACATCTGTGAGCGAACTAGCGCGAATGAAAGGACAAGCGAGTAGCAAACACACACGTGCGTGCTTGCCACAGTTTAAAACCAGTTCACTTTGGTTTAGTAAACTCGGTTGCAAGGAGCACTCCCGTGGCCTCGGCTAAATTAACTAACAGAAAAGCCTAATCTTCAAAAACTGCCAAATGCAATATAAGCTTCAACTTGTCAGTCACTGCTAAAAGAATAACGCCAATTATAATGGATCCAAGCAGCCACTTTCCTAACGCCAGTCGCTTTTGCCAAGAGACAGCCTTATGGCTTACACTTCGCCGCTAATGCCTCGTTGCTCGAAGGCTGTACGTAGCTCGAAGATTGTTGTTGACCTCAGTTCATAGCGATGGTACGATGTTGCGGTTTCCGGGCTTCTCTGTGCACGAGCGGCACAGGCAGAATACTTGCAAAGGACGGGGGCATGCAGTCTCTTGCGTAGAAGCGTCACACTTCAACTGGTTCAGCTCACAGTTTCTTGCACAGAGCGCACAGCTAGAAGGCAACCTTTAACGCAAAGTGACTGCCCGTGTTACAAGTTACTAATTTTCAAAGCCGGAAATGGATGATCGCGCAGGCGAGCACAGTCTGTGGCTGGTCATGGAACTTTCCAGAAGCTCCCTTTGCGGCAAGCAACAAAGGAAGGCACGCTTGCAGCAGTACGAACAGCGACACAGCATTTCGCTCCCGTGCAGAGGTGTTCGTTCGTCTAGTTTCCATTTTCGCGGTGTTAATAATAATGTGTGTGCTTTTCTTGCGCAACGCTGAAGTGCAAGCGGGCGACGCTTCCGGTTTGCCACTGGCATCGTGATGACGTGTATAGTAGAGGCCGCTGGACTACGTACGTGTGCGGCCGCATAGATAAATCTACGCTACGCTCTTTCTCTCTAACCGATCGGCGATTTTGGTAAAACATGAGCAACGCATGAGCGACGAAAGCGGCGACGACGGCGCTCCTTCCTCCGGCACGCCACATCGGATTGTGTTATGGCGCCGCAGGTAGCGAGCCATCGCCGCCGCTTTTGTTGCTCTGTGGCCGCCAACTTCGCGGTCAGCTAGACGCAAGAAACCTAGTGCAAGACAAGTATCTTGTATCGATTCAAAAAAATTTTTTTTTCGAAATCACTTGACGCTGCGGGTCACAAGAAATGAATTATACGCTGCATCCCATTGGCAGAACAGTAGCGGAGGCAAAGCGCAGAGAGGTGCCCAACAGAGTGCGACGGCTTGCTCTCCCGTTGAAACGTTCCATGCGCTCCAAGAGGAGGCGCGAGGAAAAAAAAAAAGACATAGGACTGCCAACGTCTTCTAAGACAAGCCACTGCCAGTAATTTTCACGCATAACGGTCTCCACCTCCCCAGTCCTGTGTGACGAAGGGACTGGTGAGGTGGATGCAACAGGAAGGCCAGATGACTTCCTGTTGAATCGCCTCTGCACAGGGTCGGCGCGTGATCAGGCATGACTAAACCTGATAGGAATCTCCGCGTTCGTCGTGCGTGATACTGAACGTTATTTGTTGCAGTGTCCTATATTCGCTACAGAGCGCTGTGGAATATTTGTAAATAAAGGTAATTTTTTTTTACTTTTCTTGTGGAGTACCAAGGTAGCTGTGGAATATTTGTAGATATTTCCCAAGATATTCACCTATGCCTCCTGTACTCCTTGATAAAGCAATGCCTCTATGACTGCTGGTATCTCAACTGAATTAATCGCCTTTTCACAATCTATGAAAGCCATATAGAGAGGTTAATTGTAATCCGCAGATTTCTCGATTACCATATTGATGACATTGATATGGTCCATTGTATAATATTCCTTTCTGAAGCCAGCCTGTCATATTAGTTGACTGAAGTCGAGTGTTGCCCTGGACTCTATTGGAAAGTATCTTGGCGAATATTTTATGCAATACTGCATAAAAGCGGCCCTCAGCTTCGTTTCTACATTGGCTGGCTTATCTTCTACCACCTTCCTCTGCTTCTGCTCGCTCTTGGGTTAATTTTCCAGATTTTCGACCCACTTGATCATTCTTCTCCTGCTCTAGGCATGACCTTCCACACGTCACCCCACATTCTGCAAACAAAATCTGCCACATGTGACTCGCCTATACCGACTGAAACCGAGTTTCTTCCAATGGGCGGAGACGCTTGCACTCCACATAGCGCCAATTAGGCCTCCTCCTACCACCACTATCTTGTACTAACAAGGCTTTGATTAAAAATAACCCTACTTATAAGATTTAATAACAAATATACTAAATAAAATATATTTTTAATTACCTCCCTACACTTACAAAAGAAGACAAGAACTGAAAAATATGAAACAAATTAAAAAATAAAAAGCCAGATGGGTCGTTTAACCTAACACTTCTAACAACCAAATGAGCAAAAATCAAATGGGAAGCTTATCACTTTGATGAACCCTGCTGGGCTGAGAAGGCACTCCTAGTGGGCACACCTGTTCCCTTCGGCGTCACTTGAGAGAATGAACGGTAAGGACACGCTTTGTTGACGTTTTTCTAAATTTACAACAGCGGACACCAGCGCAACGCTCTTTCCTAGCACAAAGAAAACACTGACAATGCTGCGCACAGGACGCGTGAAGTCACCCAATCGTTCTCTTTCACTCAGCGCAAAACCACGTGAGCTAGCGCACGCACTAATTGGAGACAGGGCGCGCCGCAAAGGAGTGGGAATCGGATGTCTCTAAGCCACACCGCTTCACGTACGCAGAGGTGAAAGGGGGAATCCCAGTTTTCTGCCGAGCGGCTACGTAATTCGGTCCGATTCAGGAAATTAGCGCGGTAGTCAAAGAAAGTCATTCGCATTAATAAGAGAAGGAATTGCAGGAGTGAGCTTCTCCTTACATCTAATCTTACAGCGGATAAACAAGCTTTCAGGGATGTTTTTACGCGCATGCAGACACGCTCGAAAGAGCGTCCAAGTAAGCAGGCTGCAAACGAAAAAAAAAAAACCAGAAAAGATTCAGTGCCATTCCACTCTGTGAAGGTGGATGACTAGCGAAGCTGTGTGTAGTGATGGCTATACTGATTTAATATATGGTGATTACTATATTTATTGAATAAAGGCATATACACGTGACTTCTAGATCCCACCTTCTGTTATTTTGTTTTGCTATCATAGTGATCATCGCTTTATGGTCATTATGGTAGACGGCCATGGGCTGAACGACCATGCCGGAAAGATTTTTAGGAAACGTGCTCTATACGTGGCCGATGACGCGTAGTTGGCGCATTGACATGTGTATAGCATTGAATGCCGAACCTATCCGGCGGGAACGACACTAACCACTTTCCGTTCGGTCGGGTCAGATCGATGTTGAAATTGCCTATAATGACGATGGGCCATAGTCCATAGGAGTGTTACAACCGTATTTCGTACTGGTAGTCACAAAATTCAATAGATGCGTGTCACTAGCCAGATACTGTGGCGGTGCGCCAGTATCAAAAACAATGGGCCCTGGGGGCTTGGCAACGACTTACATTACTTTCTTCCGTTACCATGGGGGGCGCTCCACGTTATGCTCCCAAATGAGCACTTTCAAATACACTATCTGAAAAAAAAAAAGAAAAAAGAAATCGGAAGCGGACTTCTCCTAACATGGAGTCTTCTTACGGAAAAGCCAGCTTTCAAGGCTGTTACTTATCTGCAGACACTCTTAATTAAAGAGCGTTGAAAAAAAAAAATATGAGGGGAGGGGGAGGGAGGAAGGAAGTGCTTTTGTGTCAGCGGCGTCACACATGGTCAATAGTTGCAGAAGAGTAGATGTTTAGATGGTATTCTTACTAGTCAGCTGGTAGAGCTGAAAGTTAAAATAGCGCGATACACACAAGACTAAAATAATAGTTCTGTGCGCCTCCAAACGTTTGTCTAGTTCTATTCTTTCAGTCCTATGTCTACAGCGCTATTTTAAATTTAAGTGAATAGTTGTTTGTCCCTTTCGCGGCTTTTCACGCTCCTTGGTTATTCCTAGAAAGTTGGAAGCTTCGCTTTTCCGCTATCGTGTCCTCCGCTGTCGAGCGTGGCGCTCTATCTAGAAACAAAATGTGGCCAACACGATGCGCTCCTCTTGGCTCTTTTCCACGCGGCTAAGACTAGGCCGGTTTCGGCTGCACAAATCGCCGCAGTGTCTCATTTATTTCGCAGCCGCATTTCTGTAGGATCCGACTAATCATAGCCCCAAATTAAACACGGACAATAAACTGTAGCATTGCCTGTAGCGCCTATGAGCGGCCAAAACGTTACGTCGCGTTATTGGAAGTCGCGCAGCGTCTAGAACCCGCCGACCTTCGAGCCTCTTATGTTTCCGCGGCCTCGCTTTTTCGGTTCTCTGACATTATGCAAAATATTATACAAGCATACATGTCCCTAGGTGATCCTATTCTGCATTACTCCGTAGAATTATTATCGTAAACGAATCCCCCGTCGTCACGCGGCCGCCATAGCCTCCAGCATAACTGGCGACCTTGTAGTGCGAACTTATGCCTAACGCAGTCTCAGCGACTGTTGCGTTCCGATGCCTAGGTCACGCGTTGAATTTCCGGCCGCGGCAACTTCGTTTCATTGCGATAGCAATTATGTGGACACTCCAGGCGGATCTCTACCGTCGCCGTCGCCGTCAGGTTCCGTGTAAAGTCCAAGTGCGAGAAGATCGCGGCCACGCGCCGTGTGCTGTAGGTGCGAGGAAAAGCATACGAGGGTGAGCCGAGGAGGATGGTGGCTTGATGCGGCGGCGTATTCTCGCGGTGGAGGGGGCAGGCGAGCGCGCATCTCTTCGGCTCCGGTGACAGCTGCGCATCGCGCGGCTGGGCGCCCTGTCTGCGAGGTAATATGTGATGGGTTCGAAGGCCAGCAGACCCCGAGATAGCTGATGGCTTCGTGTGCGCCGTGTCCTCGCGCACCGAGTTCGCGTTGAAGCGAGAGGAAGCACGAAGGGGAATTCGCTCGTCGCTGCGGCCGCTCTTCGTGACGCTAGCGTTCTGACAGCGACGGCCCGTGGTCATCGAATGGGATGTGTTCATGTTTGCCTGTGCACGCCTTGCTTGTTAATTCAGTAAGCGAATGTCTGCAGCAGTTCATACGGTCGGTAAAACTGCCAACCTTACTTCATCCAAAACCAGTCACATCGTGAACAGATCACTCATTTATCAACGCAATAAAATATCAACGCGGGGATCTTCCGTGGTCGCCGTTCAAGCCTCATAGGATGCCAAGCGTACCGTGCCTACATTTTATTGTTCTAATTTGTATATTTCCAAGAAGCCCTTGCGCTTTGAGTTCACTTTACAACCCTGTCACAGAGTTGCATGCCCGCGCCCGTCTCAAGATGGACGCCATTGCCGCAGCAGCAGCAACGCCGCTTGCACGGCGATGGGGAAGAAAGCTTCCTATTGTCCCTGAGCTCGCCAGACCGGTTTGGTCACGTGTGTCGCCTCAGCGCGGCGGAGGGACGAGGCGGCTCGGCGAGCGGCAGAGCAGCTTGGAGGACGAAGCAGCGGGGTCGTGCACCGGGAGACAGCTGAAGATGTGGTCGGCAGGCTGAAACCTCCAGGCCGAAGTCTTCGCCGTTCGACCGACAGACGGTGCAAGTCCGTCAGGATCTTCGGCAGCGAGGTACCAGCAGCCCGACGCTCTTCAGATCGGGATCTCGGCAAGCACGCCCCAGATAAGCCTCGTGTTCCCGGCCGCTCTCAGAACTTTCCGCCGGACTCTCTTTTCTAATCGCGTTTAATCTTTCATCTATTTATCCATCGCGTGTTGATTCTTATATGTTCTCTTAGTGTAGCGTTTGCCCTATTTATTGTCGCGTGTATTTTGTATTTATGTCGCGTATTTTATTTGTTTTCGCGAGTGTAGGATTTCCCACGTGGTGGGCTTAGTGTCGCGCGAGTGGCGTCAGGGCGTGTGCTGTGTGACCTGCACGCCTTCCGCGAGCTAGGACCCACTACTGGAAGTTGTATGTTCTTTTTCTTTCATTATGTCTCGCGCATGATTTTATTGTATTAAATTGAGTGTGTGTGTTGTACGACGTCGCCTCCCGTCTCATGCCTCTGGTTCACGGTCGATCAGGCGTGGACCTTATCGCCGGTCAGCAGTCGAACCCTCAATAAACGCACGCGGGGTGGGTTTGTTGTCGTCCCATCCCCTCCGGTTCGGAGAGTGCGAATTAACCTCACCGCCAATTTTTGACAAACCCCTATTAATTTATTTTCAATGAGCTTATGCACGCTATTGCGGTTCAAAAGGTGGCGGGCTTTTCTCTCAGTCATTTTCCTCATTATCCCTTTAGTAGTGGGAACGAGATTAAATAAAAAGGGCAGAATTCCAAAATTCTCATGTGCCGACCTTTAAACACACATTAAACACGAGTTAACGCAACTCAGAATGCACTCGAGCGAAAACTGAAGTCTGTGCGAGGAATATACTATCCCGCCACTGGCAGAATTGTCGAAGGTGTTCAATACAAGAACTGTACAATAAATACCACACAGGGATGCTCGGGCTTGCTCGTTCACAGGAACCACACAGACTAAGTTTTCCCTTATCAAAGCTGCGCAGTCTTCTAAGATTTGGTCGACTAGCTGTGTGTGTAGCATATTGCGTGTGGCTGCCGGAATTCGCACTCTCCGCGAATTCAAGTAGACAAAAAGAACGCCATGAAGCTATGCGTGTGCCTAGACTCTTTTATTATTCCGTCTTGGAAAAAATAGAGCTCTCTGTACAAACGCAGTGACAAACTACATCTTTGCACCCGAGTGCACAAAACATGAACAATGCAGGTCAACATGAACGGAGATGTCTTATCATTTTTTTTCTTTTTTTCATCTCTATATGACTGACCATAAAACAGACCCTCTTTAACCGATGACGTACGGCATACACCACAAAAGCGACAGACACCGGCAATGAACAAACAATAAAAAGAAAAAGAACGTACCAGGGCGTCAACCACGCGCTTCTGGAGTAAGTAAAGGACACTTCAATGGTGTCACATTGGTGAAGTGAACAATACCATGCACAACTACAACTAAGCAATAGAAACTTGTGTATAAAAAAGATCAAAGATGCTAAAGATCAAAGGCTGCCATTGATAAAAAAAAAAGAAGAAACCATTGTGAAATTCGCTAGATTGACAAGCATAAAAAACCAGGAGCTGTACATTCAGCCCACCCATCAGGCACAATGAAGTTCTTCAGGCGAGATCCCCAACATGAAACGACGCAAAATAAATGAAATTGAGCACCACCAGATGATCAAAAAAAGTGACTGAGCCAAGCTGTGAAAAAAAAAAAAATCAATGATGGAAGTACAGAAAAACAAACAAAAACACGATGGAAATATTTTCCCTGCAGGCCTTACCAGTTATCCCTCCCCATAATGGACCAAAAAGTAACAACTTATTGCACAATGCCATGCCACGAAAAAACGATACCTTCCACTGCCTATGTAATTCCGAACTGCACCTATGATACAGACGTAGAAGAAATAAGCATTTTGAATAGCTGTATAACTCAAACCACTTGTAACAGTATGCAGAGGCATATATACAATACTTTGTATCTTACAGCTGCAATATGCTCGCAGCTCTTTCATCTTGTGATGGCCGGCTCATTAGAACACCGCATTTCTTTGTTTTCACTCTGCTTCTAAGTACAATCCACTGCGCAAGCATCACATAAAAAATGCTACATATCAACTACAGTCAAAACGTGACAATCTTTCTATTATCAGCACTTCTCTTGCACCCAAAGCAAGTTGGTTACTCACAAGACGACAATGCTATGAAGTCATTAAACCAAAAGCAAAAACAGAGAGGGGCAATATATATTGGGAATGCCACAAACCACAAAGGTGACTAAGACAGACATTGTTAAGTAGTGGTATTTGTTAGCTTCCTACCATAATACATCAGCAGTGAAATGGATAAACCATCAGCAGCCACAAAATACTAGAGATAACTCTATCTCACGACATTTCAACCAAGAATCCAACTCGAGTAGCCTTTCCACACAGGAGGCCAGTTAATAGCCCAGCAAGCCAGACAAAGGCATGATTCATTCATTTATGCTGGAGGAAGGAGATTGAATATTTTTAACGAAATAATAACAGAGAAATACGTAGAGACAGAACACTGCAGCTGTTGAGAAAAGCCCTCCATCCACTGGATGGGGGTATAGTCAAGATAACAGCAGTGGCCCAATGACGGTAGTGATTTGATGGAGCAAGTCGACAGTCAGGTAACCTAGGCAGAAAAGTGCAACAGGCCTTGTAACGCTAGTAGTTCTGTTGACTCTTTAGAGAGCCGAGATGAGGCTACATGTTTCTTTCTCACTCTTCTCAATGCATGAGCTACACATATGTTCCTTTTTGTGCTAAAATGAGGAAATGCTCTATGTATTCTTGACTGTGCACCAAATGTCAATGGCACCCTAGCATACCTTGGAAAATACTACAAATGAGTTGTACACAAGCAAAAGAGAATGAAGATGTCTTTGTACCATTTCAGAATGCTTTCCCCCAAAACTGAAAGAGTAAAAACAACTAACATTGAATTCTAAGCAAAAACAAATGAAATAAAAAAAATGACAGTACAGTGTGAAAAGAAATGTAAATGCACAAGAAACTATGGCTTTACACTTGAAGCTAAAGGACCAACTGGTGTAATGTTGCATGGGCACATAAACATGGAAGCAACTGCTTTAAATGATGAGCTACACGTATAACGGTCATTGCAGGTGCACAGAGTTCTAGGTCTGCAGACCTGCTTCTTCAGCGTCAACTACCGACTTGCTCATGAAAAACACATTCGCTGTTGTCTGTGTCCCTCTGTTTGTCCTGTTGTTTAGTGCTGTCTACTGCTCGTAATGCATTACCATGTCCATTTTCAAAGGCTTTGGCATGGTTAAAACAGCTCTACCTTAAGTGCCCATTATACAAATCCAGTGAAAGCTCCTGTTAGCAGCAAAAGGCCAAAAACAAAATGCCAAATACAAAACTAAAATCACAAACGATTGCTAAAAAATGAACCAGTCATGACCCCTTCAATCAGTCACACTCTGCTGCTGAGATAACAACACATGCCTTGCAACTGTGCTGGACAAAAAATTAGTAGGGTCCCACCATAATAAAAAAAAAAAACAGTGTGTACAACGAAATGATTGTGCCTCTTCCTAAAAGCTGCACGGCAGAACATCTATATAACTTTAACAAATGAATGACAGAAAAGAAATATTAAAATTCTGCACCACGCAAGAGTCCTTACAACACTGCAAACAAGACAGCACATACTGGTCTTGACGAAATACTGATACAAGTGATGGAACTGTTAACATCTGCCCACATCTCCAGCAGAAGGAAGCACTTAGGAGGACAGTCTCATTAGTGGCAGCCCTAATAGGCAACTAGACATCACACAGTGAAAAACATGTATAGAAAAGTGGGGGAGGAGGTTTCGTAAGCGACATCTAATGGCAGATTATGGCACTTAATAAAATGGAATGCAAGCAAGTTCTGTCATTAGGTCACTGTGGCAACCATGGTGACAGAACACCGACGGGACAGCAACAAGCACGTTGCCCATTTCAGTCACTAGGTGAAGTCAGCATCCGACGTGCCTCAAGTTGTCTACAGTGCTAGTGAAGTTATGTGTATGTGGGACAACACAATGTTTCTCCTCCTAATTGCTTCTTGCTGCGATTTCCAGTGATAACCAATGTCTGAGCACATTCAATTGTTTGGAGCATCTCACAGTTTGGTTTTCTATGAATCAGTGACAGCATTTTAGCAGAAGTTAACATACATTGCAGGCAACAATTTATGCCACACAGTTACAAAGCAATAACTTGAAAGATAAGTCAGTTCAACACATTTGCCAGGTACACAAGAGGCTCAAGGCAAGAATGCTGGCAAATCCTTGCATGCTGCATATAAAACAGCATCACTGCGCAGAATGGTCATAATACATTGACTGAGGGCACAGAACAAAATCAAAATTAATATCTATTCTTTCTCCTTGAGAAACAGTGATATCTGTAGAATACTACCCTCAACTGGCTCAATTCACTGCATACAATAGTATTTTTGGCTCCCATTGTGCATAACCGAACAGACCCGATAATATGTGTTTAAGGCACTGAGATAAAACAACACAGCACGTCGTTCTACATCAATGCAAATCAAAGGTCAGGTAAGTAAAAAGGAAGAAAAGGAAGGATCAAAGTCTGTAGAGTGCAGCTTCATATGCAGGAGCACTGGGACACTGCCGCCAGCAGCTCTCGACAACAGCCACGTTTTAAAGTGACAATCGGACAATTTTGTGTACAGACTTTCAGCACGTACAAGAACCATTTAACACCATACTCATAGCCACAGTCACGTGGGCAATTATTATACATACATAGCATTAACAAACTATACAGTTTCCTCCTAACCCCGTATTCAGAAACAGGCCTTGACTTGAAGCTCTTCAATTCTGCCAAGCATAAGACAGTGCCCTGTCTCATCCT
Organism: Dermacentor albipictus; assembly: GCF_038994185.2. Lineage (NCBI taxonomy): Eukaryota > Metazoa > Arthropoda > Arachnida > Ixodida > Ixodidae > Dermacentor > Dermacentor albipictus. The sequence goes on along the minus strand of NC_091824.1, from coordinate 81,684,256 downwards.
GGCTGCAAATAATGCAAAGGACATCGACTAACTATGTGAGAAATCATACCTTAAGAAAGAAAATTATTGGAATTTTGGACCAATGCGGGAAAGGCACAGGTTGGAAGATATGTTAAAAACTAGATAGCAATTTTCATGACATCCGTGGGACCCAAGCCTCAACCCTTTGTGTGGGAAGCCAGTGTATCAACTACAGCACCTACTGTGTTTTCTCAGTCAAATAGCACGCATGGGTGTTCATGCAATGTACAGCTGTGAGGATATAAGTTTGCAGACTATGCTGTAGCCCTCAAAACTGACATTTCAAGGTTTACAGGCTGTAGGCTCTGTAAACAAGATTTGGCCGTTTCGCTACAAGGGCAAAGCACTGACAGTGATTGAAAGCAGCATTGACATTTGACAGCCTTATGCTGGACTCCTCAGATGATGTTATAACTATATGCAAGAGCAACATGTTGGCATGATGCAGCGCACAGGGCAACTCCTGCCTGATAGGAAACAGTGCCCTGGCAGCTACCATGCGTCTAATGCTGATGTGATGAGCATTAGCGTGCACCCAGTGAAATATTAGTTAACATTAGCTTGACATTTACAGCCCATTCCACTCCGAACAGTGCATACACACAGCAGTTCAGCAGGAACTATGCCCTGGCTCCACCACCAAAGCAATTGAGCATAGCACTGACAGTGCGTTGATTTCGCTTCACTGATGTTGCAGCCAAATAGACTTCACGTCCCAGGAGGCGCTCTAACTCACCGTGCCAGAGCCAGGCATGTGCCATTGAGCGGGATGGCATGACAATGGTGGTGACGACCGTGTTTTGGGCTTCAAGCATAATTGCTATTGCAATAAAAGTTTAATTGAGGCCCTGTAGTCAGTAAAACAATACAACACTAGGCTCGTCACATGTCCTGCCAGGACTCATAGGCACCTCAATCACTTTGCAAGTCAGTTTTTGTTACTGAATGGTATGTGATGAATGCAAGACCAATTTTTTGTTTAAATGTACTTGTTAGACGCCTGAATCTGGACCACCATGCACATGGACAAAGTGACCATCTTGTCATGTCAGATATGGCCAAACTGCTTTGTTTGTATAAGCAAAAAGATAAAGATGCAACATTGTGTGGTGGGTTGCTACATTTGGCAAGCATCCTGAATTTTTATGTCATTTCACAGTAATCAAAACACGGATCATGGTTGCTATTCACTGTTAATGGCCACACAATGGCCTATTTCAAATGAGTGCCCCTTTATTTCTTAATTTTCAGTTTTTTTTAAGAGTTGGTGTCAAGAATACAAGTAATACACTTTGATACACTTCTACAGAGAGATTTCATATTCAGCATGGATATTTTACGTAATAATTTCCTAACTTTGAGAAAGCCAATGTGCAATATATTGTACGAGAGGTCTCGGGAGGATTCTAATACAAGATTACGAGCTCAGGCTACAGAAATATTCAGCTTTTTCTCAGATCCCAACACCATATAAGTTTTTGACAACTATAGTACATGAGCCTGTGATCTCAGGCTATGTGTACACTGCACTGGCACCCTATGGCATACCATATAGAAACAAAAACCTTTTTCCCATTCCTTTTTGTCACAGAAACATTAAGCTGCTTTCACAGAGAGTACCTTAACAGCTGCAATGATGTGACAGTTACTGGTGCTGCAAGTATAAGTGGCAGACAGAGACACTACCACTAACACGTCCATTCTGAAGTTTAGCTTACAAGCAGTTAAACAAACAGCTGCAACAGTTACTACTAGGTTTCATGCAACAGACACCACAAAGGAAGTACAGCAAAAGCCAACATCTGGAATACAGTCAAACCTTGATATAACAGGCTGGAAGTACGAGAAGTTGTGGTACTTTCTCACGCCAAGAATTAAAAAAAAATTTAGTTAAAGGTAATGCTTTTATTCTTCAGCAAATGAAAAATTCACAGTTCCACCCGAAAGGTGAAGCACCGATTGCGATAGGAAGTTAGTAGATAGCTGTACGAAGTAAGGACAGTAGTTTTATTGGCTGTGTAAACTTGTAAACATTTGCTTACTAAACTATAACTAAATTAACAATGACAGAATGTGCAAGCATGACTCAACGAGGACATAGAAAGAAACAGACACATAGAGACAGCACTGTGTTTGTGTGCCTGCTTTGTTCTACGTCCTCGTTCAGTCGCGCTTCCATATTCTATCATAGATTCAAACCAACTAGCAAGTCAACGTGTTTTAGCTAAATTAACCAGCACGGTGTCACGCACACACAGGTAAACATGAACACATCTCGCTCGATGAGTGCAGAAACTTGCTGTGAAAATTCTGGAGTGAGGAATCACGGCAACAGCAATTGAATTAACCTTCATGCATATCTCGCTTCACTGAGAACGAAACGTTGAATGCACATCGCATACAAAGCCTACCGGCACTATGTGCACTCTGTAAACATCACAGATCGCTTTGAAGATGAGGCCTGCGTGGGTGCGTACTTAAGCCACGTTGCAGACTGCTTTCATGACATACGAGCGCCAGCAATGTGCCCCTACGGAGTTCACCAAAGTCGTCTACTATGGCGTCAGCGATTTGCATGGCCAACACTGTTGTAGACGCTGCGGTTGTCTCCACTCTATGCAGAGTGGTGGGCGAGGAGGACATGGAGGCAGCATAGAAGCCGCCGGAGAAGAACGCCCCTCCTCCCTTGCCACAGGAGAGGGCATGCATCCGGGCCACGTTGCTCACTCGCCCACACGAGGCTTAATCGCATTCACTGGCTCACCCTCACATGCTTTCACTCATACAGAACCTCACGGCGACAGTGACGGCAGAAATGTGCCTGGAGTCTTGGTCTTGCTTGTGTGCAGAAAGGCTCATAGAAGTAAGTCTATCTGAGCCCGCTGTTTTTATTTCATGCTTGTCATTAAATGCTTCAGAGCATGCAGACAACGCATGAGAACTTCATTAAATGGAAGTAACAGACAAAATCATTTAGCTAAATCGTAAGGAAAAATATGTAAATGGTATAAAGATTGGATAATAAAGTAACTGTAAATTGTCTCAAATCAAGAATCATATCAAGGTTCAACTGTACCCCTGCTGGCTGGCTGATGCATTCATCATAGCTGAAGCACAGCATTACAGTATTCTGTCTCATCTTGATGTGCTTACATTCACTCAGCAGCAAGGCAGAAAGACCTCTTGGCAACAAAGACATATCAAAGTCACATATGAGCGTTCAACATGCGAGTCTTTGATATGCCTTCAGTATAGATACATTTCCTAAGCGCAGACATTGCATTTGTGTAAGTAAAACATACCAAAATACTGACTGCACACAGCTGTTCCATCAAAAACAAACTGAATGCACTCCCAATTGCAAAAGCTTTTTGAGCATGGGATTCTTGAAAAAACTAAATTTCATCACAGATAATTTATCCTGCTGCAAAGAGAAAAGTTAAGTATACACCACAGTCAAACCTCATTATAACGGAGTCCCATATGAAAAGACAATAACTTCTTTATACTATTTTATATTTCTTATAAGTGTACACATAAAAAAAAAGTTCGCGATCAAGCGTATGCAAAACAATCACAAATGACAGGTCAGCAGAGGGTCTCCTGAAAATTGGAAATGCCTGTTTGTCGCTTGCCATGCTGATACATTGTATGTGAACAATGCTAAATTATAAGCATGCACCTTGTGAATGTTTGGATGAGCATTCAGACTGTGCCATATTAAGGTGTTCTTGCCAACTATTTAACATTTTAATGCGATTAGCATTCTTAGCCAACTTCAGCCATCTCATGTCTATGTATGTACGTATATGCGCGCATGTGTGTGTGTGTGTGTGTATATATATATATCCTCCTTACAGCACTTTCTCTTCAACAAAAAAAGAACTTTAAAATTTCTCCAATGTTCCACTGGATTCGAACCTGTGTCTCATGGGTTCCTGAAGCACAGCAGCCTGACACTTCAGCACTGCGTCACAAATGACGGGAATAAATTCTCAGAATTAGCAAGCGCCGGTGCAATCTCAGAAAAGGAGACTTTGCCTGTCTGCCGCTATATGACCCAACATGTCCAAAGGGACGCATGAGAGGGGCGCCTGGATGCAGTATATGTAGGGTCCTTCGCTATGGTGAAACTCGATAATTACTGTTTTTGCACCCTGAACAAAATTAATACAAAGCGGGTTAAACCCGGCCTCTCCACAATGACTTTAATTTCATTTGGGATAATGATAAATGCAGGTGTTACAAAACTAATGAACACTTTTTGCATTTTGTGAGACATATCTTATTACAAATATTATATATGAATATGGTGTATGCATCGTTTGCTTTAATAATTTGTGAAAGTTACTAGAAAAATCACGAACTTTGGGCAGCCAGACAACAAAACACCCAATTTCTCCCCAGCTTTAATTTTAAAAGATAACGGATTTTTACAGCCAAACTTCAAGAAGCATATAACCCAGAAACGAAGGACCCCAAGTATACGGCTCATATGTGATGTGTTTCGGCGGTGGCAACATGGTGTGCCACTACATTGCTTGAATGCTAAGTGCATTAACGGGCTGCATATGCGCTCAGCCACACTGATAGCCATGCTTGCCGTAAGCTCCGAGATCTATGACAATTGGAGAAGTTTGTGTGCTGTGTGCGTGCCATCATGAGTTTAGAGAGCGCAGAGCGCAGGTCAGTGGCTTATGGTCAGCCGCGCTAGAAAAGGACATGTGCAAGAGATGCGTTCACAAGCAGCCGAATGTAGTTCAACTATTTGATCTTCTGGTCTACGGAAGTTTCCATTTATTGTCTCGTTATTTGTTAGTGGCAGAATGGCAGTGGCAGTGAAATTTCGTTTTACTGAAATTATGTATAAATACACCTCGTTATATTGAGGCTCAAAGTAAACGGTGTGCAATGGACAAGAAGTTATAAAAATTAAATACTTTGATATATTGAGAATTTTATTGAGAACTGAAGTTTGTTATATTGACATTTAACTGTTCTTCATCATATGTGATAATTCTTTACATCAGTGTTCACTATATAAATGTACGACTGTACTTCTCTTTGCAACCATCACCTCTGAATTCCAGGTTCAGTGACGAAAATGCAACAAGACTAAGCTTTTATTCTATGCTCCAAAAGCTTTTGCAGTCAGCCGTACAGCAGTTTGAAAATCCCGAAGGGGGGGGGGGGGGCAATCAGCGTTTTCATCATTCCCGTGTGCTCCCTCCTGCACACGAAGTTCTGCGCAAACCACATGCCTAACCCACATGAAAAAAAAAAAAAAAAACCAAGAAAGCAGTGCACAGGCTCGAAAAGCTAGAAACCATGCCCACATGGTTGAAACAAGGTAGGCTATTGCAAGTTATGTTTCAGTGTTTGCACTTATCAACAACTGCTGTCCTTATCGTCAGCTCCAATGCCAATTCCCTGCACATCACCCGAAGGAAGAAAGGTGCACCTTTTATGAGGCGTAATTGCAAATGAATGAACATTTTTCACCACTTGACATCATGGGAACAAATTTATCTACGACTGATTTTCATCACTTCTGATAAGGCATCACCTCTAAAAGCAAAGGCTCATTGGGAAGCCATTTTTTAAACAAGACTTGTTACAGTCCCTTTGAGTGAACTTTGTAGCGATCTATAGCAAACTGTACACACTCATATTCACATGTACTTAAATAGGTGGGGCAGATATGACTTCGTGGTTAAGAAATTAATGTATCTTTAAACGATGTGAAACAGTTGTACACAGTAAATCATTTGAAAAATCACGTCAGAACAATGCTTCCAACCACTCTTGTCACATGTTGATGCTGCAAGGCTCATTTCACAAAACAAGTTCACGTCCCTATAGCACAGCATCCCAAAGCATTTGTTTGCTGCAAGTTCAGCAGATTCTGTTGTCCAAAATAGATGCGCTTGATGTACCGGGCTTCAATGAAAGTTTTGAAGAAATTCCTGGCAGATGGAACTGGAGAGAATGAAGCCAGTGAGGCCAGAACCAGTATGCAAACCAATGCAACTAATGATGGAAAAGGTAGCTACACAGGCAATTCATCATGTCCTCGTGTTGGTTCCATAAGACTTGAGAAGCAGGCTGTAGACTTCGTCGTCTGGACCTATTGAAGAGACAGATGTAATGTAATTAGAAAATGATGCACCGTAACAATAAATGACACATTTGACTAACGCCCATAATTTTTTTCTGCTAAAATTAGATTGCCCTACGTAGGGAGCCACAGAAGCAATGTAAACGCAACACTCTGTGCTTTAACAGGATGTCTACTAAATTACTTTATATTCCGTGAATTTTCCAGGTTCTCCCTGATAATGTAAGTAAAAATTCCCTGAACAGTTAAAAAAAAGAAAAAACATTTTGCATGTCAAACAGAGGCATGATTCATAGATGATTCCATGCACAAAACTGTTTATTGCAGCACCAAAACAAGATTATGAGGATATTTATTAATTGCTTTAAAGGGTCAATTTCCTCCTGGAGAAGCGAAGCCTTATTCTGTGTTTGAATGATGAGCTTTCGCTTCTATTGTTGGAGCTCCTTGATGCAGATGGCCAGTCCTTTCCTGTTTTGTTCAGCCTCAGATGCATCCAGCCTGTCTTGCTTTTTTTTCTTGAGTCCTCCTTCCACCGAATGTTTGCACCACGTACCATTTCCACCATACTGTCTGTAATGTCAACACTGTCTACACCACCTGCTGCTGAAACTCCATCATACACTATTTTCTTTGCAATCAGAGATTTTTCTTTCAGGTTCTTTATGAGGCACTCTTTATTTACAGAAAAACCTCTTTTGACAGCAGCGCCGCGCAACATGTTGAGGGTGATCTTGACAAAAATAAACAACTCCGTATGCTATCGTGAGCACAGCTCAAACACAAGGTGCCCAGTCTCTGTGCTGTCCTATCAAAGTTCTTCAGAAGCAGCTGTCCAGAGCTCAGCGAACAGACCTGCACGTGAGATCGGTGCACCTGTTCTGCTTCCAAGCTGGTCAGCCACCGGTGCTCTGCGAGTATTTCCAGTGCAATTGCTATTCGTTTTTTGGCAACCTCCACTGACAAGGTGCAGGCCGGATCCAAGCAACTTACTCCAGTCATTAGACTGCATTTTAGAGGCGACCTTTCCATAACCTTCTGCGAGCACACCTTCCAAAAAGAAATGGATTCCCTTTTGAAAGTAAGCAGCGCAAGTTGAGATGGTTTTGCAGCTTTTCAAAGTTCATTCTTGGCAGAAAAACTCAAAAGCGTTGAAAGAAACAATTTCTCAGGCATTTCCAAATCTATTTTAAGCAACTAGAAGGGCATGTCAGCATCGTGCAAGATTTCTTGCTTAATTATACTTCCGAGCAGCGATTGTAAGACAGCCTCCAATGCTGTGGAAAGGAAAAAGACTATCGGATTGTCAGTTTGCAATTCGGCCAGAAATGGCTTCAATTCCTCAGCCACTGATAGCATGAAAGTCAGTTTTGCCGGCAGCATTGTGTCAGCTACTATCGTCTCAACTGTGGTGTAGCTGGCACACTTTGGCTTGCTCTTGGCTTTAGCTGAACACTGTACATACTTTACCAAGTTTGGTAGTACTTGAAGAGCTCTTGAAATCACCGTGCTATTTTGAAGCTATCGAACTGCACAGAACTAGAGAGAAAACAATGTGCTCGCTGTGGTGCAAATGTAATCAGCACGGCACGTTGTAACACACTTGAAAAGATTATAACTGCTACACAGAAAGGCTACCAAATTCCAGCCAGATGCTGCATGGCCTGTTTTGAAAGCACCATGAACCACATGCAGGCCACAGCTTCCAATGTCCAGGATTTGTTGACTGTCACGACAACCGAGTTCTTCCTTAAGCGATCTAAGAAACTTTAAATTCACATTTGGTCCATCCATTGACACTTTCAATATCTTGTGCTTTTTGTCCGCTGTGGCTTTCTTGAAAGTGGGTCAGGTCTTCACAACAGGTGTGGCTGAGAAAACGAAGTCAGGTATCGAGTTTTTACAGTAGCATCAGTCTAATCCCAGCATCTGACCACCACATCCATTTGTTCTTTCTGCGCTACTTTTTTAGTGATTCATCAAATGCTACAGCTATGTATGGTGCTTCAGCAAGAGCTGATAGCAGCTTCTTTCAAAAGAACGAAATGAGCCATGACGGATAGTATATTCGACTTCGTCTTTTCCCATTTGCATTTTCATGGCAATTTCACAAGACTGGAACATCAATGGAAAGAGCACTGCCGATGATGCCACAGAACGGAGGGATACACAAGTCATTACAGCATTCATGCACCATATGATGTCAGCCTTCGCAACATCAGTCAATAGAAAGCCACACACCAAGATGTGTGTAGGAGCTGGTGTAACAGAAGGCACCGATAAGGGACCTGCTCTCTTCACTCCTTCGTCGACAGTCATCAATCGCACTTGACAGGGCTGCACTGCTGGCTTGAAGAATGAGAGTACACGTGTCTGGGAGCCACTTTCTAGCCCCTCACTGGCATTCTTATGCTTTATGCTTGCAGCGTGTCTAGACACTGCAGTTCTTTCCAACTTGCTCAAGTGTCTTGTGGCATACAGTGCATTGTGTGCTATAGAGATCATTGGGCATAAGCTTAATGCAGCTCAAGAAGTTGGATACATTGGCAATCGTTCAGTCAGCATTGAATGAGCACTTCGTTGACTCGGACATGGTCGATTTCAAGTATCTTCAAATGTAGCTTGGATAAGCTCACCGCAAAACAAAATGATAAAATTGCCCCAGCCACGAACAAAGCACAACATACACAAGCACACCCACGGGCACACCTCAGATTACCACAGAATTCAGATATGGCGATGCTCATCCAATGATGATTATGACAGTTGCGTTTGAGACCGTTTGCAGCTGGCTGGTTATTGGCGCCACTTACTGGCAATCAGAAAAACTGCAGAGTGAGCGACGATGCACAGAGTCGGGGTTCTACAGTACAATCTCGGTTGTGTGTAGCAGCACCATTGCTGCATAGAGCCTGCTGTTCTTGGCGATATTCGTGACGGTCTCGGACACTGTGTGCATCAACGGGACTGCTGCACGTGGCCTCTGAGATTATGCTGTAGATCGCGTTCATTGCTCCGTCGATCTCACCAGCCACTTTCCCTGATTTGGCCATGTTTTTTGTAATTTCCCTGACAATTCCCAGAATTTTCCAGACATATCAAGAATCCCTGATAATTCTCGGTTTTCCCAGTTGGTAGACCCTGTTTAAGTATGAAAGCCTATATACAAGACACCTTTAGTTTCAGGTGTGCGGAGGCTTTGCAAATGCAATGTAGAGAACATTACGTGTGCCACACACCAGATGCCCACAGCACTTATACTTTAACACATGCAAAACTTGTTGCTTGAAAACATCAAATGCTTGTGATTTAATCCTGCATGTTTCTCAGTGATGCAAGGTTGATGCGATACAACCCACTCCTGCAGTTTAAAATTCAACTTGAGCTCCTCAAGGCGCTCACACTATGCGAATCGGGTGTGGAATACAATGTTTCCAGTCAAGATAATCAGGGATGAAAGGCCAGAGTCAAGCGATAGCCTTTCCCCAGTGAAACGTATGTAGCCAAAAGGAGGCCACGGCAATCAGCAGCCAAAGTAAAAAATTGGCTTCCTGTAGAGATTTCGAGCCTGCTACGAAAAGGTGGAGTACTCACGTAGTACAGTGCTTGAGAACCGACCCTAGCGTAATCCATGAAGGCTTATGCAAAGTTTTTGCACATTTGAGAAACTCGCTACTTAAGATTTTTTTTTCCCCCTTATGTGTCAATTACAACATATTTTGGGCTCGAAAGATATGTGCTGAGAAAACTGAGTGGTAGGCTAAATGTTTAGTGCCATGGTCATCATTCACACAAACCCAAACAGGCAAGATCACAGCGAATGCTACTGACAACATGCAACTGCAGTCTTAAAGTGGCCATACCTCTCAGAAGCTCCATGGCATACATTGACTCGTCAGGCATGTTGCGGACCACCTGCAAAGTGACTTCAATATACTGTTGACCTCGAAAACAATACTATGTTGCACTTTATCATTCATTAAACCCAATAATAAACTGAAGCTAGACGGCTGGTTGCATGGTGGAGAAAAGGAACCACTGAGCTGTGCCACAGTCAGATGACATGAACAACCTTGACAACGACAAAGATATCAGCCTTCACACTGGACTCCAGCATGCTTCCTCACTGCAACAACATAAAATATCTTATGGCTTCTTTGGCAGTCACAGCTCATGAACTTGTCTTACCCGTGATCATAAAAGAAAGGGTATTCAGATAACTAACAATTTTTTCAAATAATGTGCATAGTGTTCAAACCAGAGGATGCTTTGAATCTATATCCCTAAATTCAGATAAACGGTAGTTCAACCAAAATTTTACTACACTGTGTTTCACTGAAAACTAATGCCAACTCTGTACTAAAAAAAAACTTTAAAAAAAATCTTTTTTTCTTTTTTCAATAAAGAAGTGTAATAGTCCCCCTCATCATAAAGCAGTCATCAGCAAAATTTCACTTGTCATCTGGCCACCACGGGTCAAGGAAACAAAGAAAAGAGAAGGTGTCACCATTTTCATTGTTGCTGACAGTGCATGCACAAACTTTGCAAACAATGTGCAGAAGTGCGTTACTGCTGTCTTAGAGAGCTAAATTAGCAGGCCTCTGCTCGACTTCAGCACTGCATTTGTAAACAATGTAATAGAATACGTGGAAGTAAACAGGAGCATGGCGGCATTGCACCATTTTGTTTCTATGAACAGAAAGTGAAACAGTGCAAGCATAATAAATGCAATTGTTAACTTTTACTAAAAACTTTGTTCCACGACCACAACATTGTTTATATGAGCCTGAAGGCACTGCAGTGGAATTTATTTGTGAGACTATCCATCGTGCGAGGTTGCCTACAGTTAGCGACAGCAATCGCCTGTGTGCACCTTGGGTGCCCAGTGCATGACGCTCATTGCCCGATAATTATTGCACTGGCCTAGCCCTGCACAACAAACGCCTCAGGCAGCACCGATTATGTGCTGTGGTAAATCATAAGGGACTAGCAGCTGCCTCAGACAAGAATCCTGGCAATTGACATGCAGCTTTAGTCTCTGATATTGAACTAGCATATCGACCGAATAAAATACGTTCCGTAGTTAACTGCACTGAATTTTTCCTTTTTTGATGCAAAAGCGTGAAATGGCCTACTGAATGAAAAAGGCGGTATCTGTAGGACAGAAATGACACCTCATTTCCTATTGGCTGCAATGCCACATCATGAGCTCGCCTCAGCGGAGCAGAGCGAGTGAAGGGAAACACCTGCTGCTGCCAGGTGTTAGCGCTCCAGGTGTTGCATGAGGGGAGAGGGTATCGCCATGATGCTCCTTCACCCTTACTCTTGAAAGCCTGTGTTACCCACATGTTTCTTGACCGTGCAAGCTCTCGCCTGCATTCTAACTGCACCTCGGTAAGACCAAATCAAAATGCACCAAGTGTCTCAATGTGCTCGCTTGACCGCGAGGAGTTCCTAACTCGAAGGACCGCTAAGCGGCATTCCCGTGGACATTAATGCTTTTGCATTCACAACTCAAGAATGCTTAAGTGTCCTCAGACTTTGACTCCCTTGTGAACTACTCTTTACACTTTAACATAGCTGGACTGTTTGTATTACTGCATGATTTCCTCCACATATTGCAAAATATTTTGTTGCCAGGATCGTCAAAACGGAACTTTTTCTCTTTTATTTTTCAGTTTTGTTAACCTCAAAGCCAGGGGTTGGCCCATATTCTGTATTGACCTATATTCCAGTTTTGTACGGTAAGTCAAACACAAGCACGAGCTCAACACCCGCTCAGCAGCTGGCCCAGATCTCGTTACAAACAAGATGCTACGCAACCTGGACGACGCTTCGATAGAGGCCCTAACCGACTACTTCAATGAATGCTGGCATTCGGGCAAGCTCCCCCGACAGTGGAAAACGGCTAGAACGATCCTGATTCCGAAACCGGGCAAACCACTGGACATCGGCAACCTGCGTCCCATCTCGCTGACGTCCTGCGTGGGCAAGGTGCTGGAGCACGTGGTCGCCAACCGTTGGCAGGAATACCTAGAGAAGGAAGGCCTCTATCCTGACACGATGATCGGCTTCCGGCGCAGACTCAGCACACAAGATGCCATGTTACAGCTCAAACAAGAAATCGTCGACAACAAGACACAAGACAGCAAAGTAATTCTGGGTCTCGATTTACAAAGTGCATTCGACAAAGTCAAACACTCAGCCATATTAGGACAAGTATCAAGGCTCAACATGGGGGTAACGAGCTACAATTACATTCAAGACTTCTTGACCAACCGCACGGTGGAACTGCACGCCGGAGACCTCAAGCTCCCTGAACACAAGCTCGGCAGTACGGGTACTCCACAGGGTTCGGTTATATCGCCATTGCTCTTTAACCTCGTCATGATCGGGGTAGCGAGGGCAGTAGCGGGGACCGGCGTCCGGCATACGATCTACGCCGACGACATTACCCTGTGGGCGGCCGGCGGCACCGACGCCAGCATCGAGCAACAGCTGCAAGCGGCAGTTACCGCCATCGAGCAGCACCTTGATGGCACAGGCCTCATGTGCTCGCCCGCCAAATCCGAGCTGTTCGTCCTCACACCACTTCGACCGGGACGGAAGCGCGCTCCTCTTCGCGAATGTGATCACATCAAAATTGTGACTGCATCGGGGCAACGCATCCCCGAAGTTCCCAAGATCAGGGTCCTGGGCCTGCTGCTCAACAAGAGCGGCCGCAACGACGAGACCATCAACAAGCTTACCACCAAGGCAATGGACGCCATCCGGCTCATACATCGAGTCTCTGCACGACGGGCGGGCATGCGTGAAGACAGTCTCGTGCGCCTTGTCCAGTCGTTCGTGATCAGTCACATCGCCTACGTTGCGGCCTACCTTAACTGGCACGTCACTGACAGGACCAAGATCAACACGCTGATCAGACGGGCTTACAAGGCGGCGCTGGGTTTAATGGAGACCACGAGTACGGCTCGGCTCTTGCAGCTCGGCGTCCATAACACCCTAGAAGAAATAGCCGAGGCGCAGCTCAGCGCGCAATTCGAGCGGCTCTCTACCACCAAGACGGGCCGCAGTATACTAACGTCCCTGGGTTACAGCCCCCAAGCTCCCAGCCGGCAACCGTGCGAGATCACAGATGAGGCGCGGGCCCACATTTACGTGGACCCCATCCCGAAGAACATGCACCCAGAATACAATCAAGAACGGCGGCAGGCGCGGGCCAAGACCCTCACTGAACAACACGCCCAAGACCCGCACGCCCGGTATGTGGACGCCGCGGAATACAAGCGGGAAGGCTTCGCGGTGATGGTCGTTGCGGCGGCTACCGGCACCAAGACAACGGCGGCGAGCGTGCGGTGCACGAACGCCACAGACGCTGAGGAGGTTGCCATCGCTCTGGCGATCACCGAGGCCGAGTGTCGCACCGTGCTCAGCGACTCGAGGAATGCCGTGCGCAACTTTGCCAAGGGGCGAATATGCGCGCCGGCGGCCGCCATCATCGGCAAGCTCCAACTTAAAGACCGCGGCAGCACCGTCCGTATCAAGTGGTTCCCGGCGCACGCCGGCGAATGTTCATCCTCACCGAACCACAACGAGACGGCTCATTCGGCGGCACGAGCGCTTACCTTCCGTGCCCCCGAGAGTGACCGTTCCGTGTGGTGGTTCGAAACCAAGGACAGATTGACTAGTTATGCCGAAGTAACCAAGTGTTACCGCTTAGCTCGACGGACAATGCCGCCTCCCCACCCGGCACTCAGTCGGGAGGAGGCCGTAATACTATGACAAATACAGACCGCGTCACTCCTCGCCCCCGCAATGCTGCACGTGCTTCACCCAGAGCTCTATCCGAGTGGGCTGTGCGGTGTTTGTGCGGCGGGTCCGGCGGACCAATGGCATATCACGTGGGACTGTGCCAGGTTCCCGACGGCAGCTACCTCCAGGACTTACCCGCCAGAACTTCAAGGTGCACTGCAGTCTGCAGACAAGGAATCGCAACTATGGGCCGTCCAGCAGGCCCGGGGTGCGCTCGAAAAGCACAAGCCTCATGACCCACTACAAACGGGCCCAACTGGGCTAGTGCAGAGTAGGGTATAACCCCGTGTCGACGCTTGGCCAGCGTCACGACACGTTAAATCGTCGTATGCCGGCACCTCATTAAAGTTATCCCTATCCTATCCTATCAAACACATGTATTGGCGACCTCCACAAATGCAAATACAAACAAGAAACTGCAAATGTAAATTACAGTTTTAAGGCATGTGAATACTCAAATACATGAATGCGAATCTGACGGTGAACATTTGAATACTAATTCTATCGGTGAATCTATGGTCGCACTTGGCCTTGATACACAACATTTGTCAGTGCAAGGTTCATACAGGTCAACAGGACAGACAGCAATGATTTTCATATACAACATGAAAAGAGAGAATGACAACAAATGCGTTTATGGAAAGTGTGAAACAATGGTGAAGACTGGGCCGATAAGCCACCTAAAGCCACACAGGTGGTATCAGAGATGCATGTTTTCCGCTTTCTGTCTACATATGAGCTTGAGCATACGCTCATGGTTGTTGCTGATTACTCAACCACGGACCCAAATGCCGCTTTAACAGCTGCCAGTCTAACCCCCATGTATGATAGTGGAAATGATCATCAATGAGCTATCCATATGAACATATGGATAGCTCAGTGATGATCATATGACTGGCAAGCTTTCCGCAATGAATTAAGGCACGTTAGCCCATCAGCCAGCAGCTGAAGTTTGGTCAAATACAGTCTTGTGCCACACTGCCTAGATCACTACTCTTAATCAGTGCTGCTTCATCGAGTGTCGGTGACTGAAGGTACAGCTTGTGGCTGAGCCGATGCAGAACTATTCGCGGCAGCTGCACGACACATGAAACTTTTTATTTGTTTTTTGAAGTATCTAGATTTCACGGTATCAATTACAACAAAGTAAATATTTCACTTGCAGCTGAAAATATGCATACTGGTAGCAAAATTGTGCAGTATTCAGTAAAAGCAACTTGAAATGGTACATTTTAGATGCTTTTAGAAATTTTGTCATATTGAAATCGTGTATACGCACTTTGTTATATTGAAGCTCCAAATACGTGGTGTTTGATGGGCAAGAAGCTATAAAACATTAAATGCTTGGTTATATTGAGAATTTCATTACATCGAGGTTTACCTGTACTTCATTTCATACATTGCAGGCAACACTACAAAGGCCAGAGAGGCTTTTCTTACTGCTTGCGTTCTCAACCAAAAATATTGCGGCACATATTAAAGAAAGATATAGGTATCCATCGTGCAATTTTATGTAAGATTAGGTCTAATTCTATGGAAGGTGTCGCAGGTACAAAACGATTTACCCCTGAATGAGCAAAGTGACACGTTTCTGAAAGCTGTGGCCACAGCACACAGCTTTTGCTCACTGCCGAAACATAGTATCTTGCGTACTGGAACCGCAAAAATGAAAATTTGTAATTTGACATAACCTTACATCCACAAGTTGGAGCTGTAATATAGTCAGTAGTAGTTATTCTATAGGAAATATTGCAGATCAACAACAAATACACAGTGATACATGTGGAGCGAGACTTCTATGGCCGCACTACTACTTGCGGGTCCACAGCATTGCCCGGCAGAGTACAGCATGTGCCAACCAATCGCAGTGCAGAAAATGCCCACCTCATCAGTGACCAGCACATGAATTCCAGATGGACCGTCGATGTAGATGTCATGAACGGTGAAAGGGGAGACATTGCACAGTGATGTCAACTTGCTCAGCAGTTCCAGCACAGTCAGGCTCCTCAGGTACACAGCCCGGAACACTGTGTGGTCCAAAGACAGGCAACAACCACGTTGAAACACCACAGAATTTGGACCTGTGTCAGTGACAGTGAATATTTCCCAAAAAGCAGCACTAAATATACCCCTAAGCAGCCTTAAACACACTAGGTGATGAAAGAGAGCATATAAGTATTTAGTAACCAACATGTAGAATGTTACAGCTTCACACATCTAAGAGCATCCACAAATTCAAAAAAGGACCATGTGCTTGCTACCTAAAGGTATCATGAGAAGCAAACAAAGACACCAAGGAAAACATAGAGGAATTTACTTGTACTTACCAATTGAATTAAAGAAATAATAAATTCATTCCAATGAAATTGGATGAAAAACCATCTTGCTGCAGATGGGGAACGATCCCACGTCTTTACATTATGCGCGCAATGCTCTCACCAAATGAGCTACCAATTGCTTTTTCATCCACTTTCATTTACATTGATTTATCGTTTAATTCACTTATTAAGTACAAGTAATTTCCCCTATGTTTTCCTTATGGTGCTTTTGTTTGTTGGCTTTTCATGATATGATTAATAAAAATCAGGCACCCGATTAACTTCCTCTCTTCTCATTCTTACATAACCAGGGTCTTGAATCCGGCAACATTGATGCCTTCAGGTAGCATGTGCGGGTTTATTGGCTAGTTGATTTCACCCAGAAAGATCATGTACTCGTGACGCCTGCGGCAGAAAGGATGTTCCAGATCCGCCGCCAAGGTTTAAGGTTTGTGAGTGGTGGCGCTGGCTAGCACTCCCAAGGTTAGTTCTAGTAGTAACACATAAATACCCAAGAAAGTGGATGGGGAAACCGTGCCGCAGTAGCTCAATTGGTTAGAGCACCGCACGCGTGATGCAAAGACATGGGATCATTGCCCACCTGCGGCAAGTTGTTTTTTCATCCTCTTTCATTGACATTAATTTACCATTTCTTTAATTCAATTATTAAGTACAAGTAATTTCCCCTATGTTTTCCTTGGTGTCTTTGTTTGTAGGCTTCTCGTGATATGAATAATAAAAATTGGGCCCCTAGGTTAACCGCCTCTCTTCTCGTTACTACCTAAACGTGTCTCTTTTGAATCCTCAGATTCTCTGTGTCAGTATCCCAACATTAGCAGAAAGGATGCTCTGTCACTGGTCATAAGAAGCGTAAGCTGACACTTACAGCAGAGATTCAGCAGAAAGAACAAAAGGGTAGAGGTGAGCCGTGCAGCAAAAACAACAAAAAGGAGGACCTCCAATACAGGACTCTTAATTCAGTCGCATTTTTATGCAGGGCTACCAAAGGCAAGGGTAAAGGTGAGTTCAAATAATGGACAATCACACTATCACCAACACGGCTCCTTAGGATGCCCTGCCATGCAGCCCAGATGCACCAAATCATGTAAAGCTGCAAGCAAGCTAGTCAGTTGCATACAGTCTGTGCTCTGATCATATTTACCAACCTGTGAGATTCAAAATTCATGAAATCCTGTGGGCACGATACCAAGAATAAGGGGAATAGGGTGCATCTTTTTTTCATGTTTACATTGAGCACACAGATTTTGAAGGATGCCTAGGCACTTTATTAATGTTGATTTACTCTTAGACACAACACACAAGCGGCAGCAAACTTGGAACAGCGAGGATTCACAACCAACACATCATTTTAAGATGACAGTCACTATTTCAGCGACCATGCTGTTGCCAGCTTCAGGAACTTGCAAAAACTTGCTCAAAATACCCCACTTGCATCCTTTCAGAATCAGGAGGTAAAGAAAAGCTCAGAGAGCAACAAATGAAACTTTTTGATAGCAGAATTCATTATTCTAACTTTACGAAACATTAGTATAGCATAATTCCGTTAATTCGATTTTTTGGTTAATTCAATTCCAACCAAAAATCTCGGCTGGTGTCTATGCATTTCTATGGGCCCAAACTTTCGTTATATCGATCCTTAATTCGAACTTGGCCAGTCAGCACGCACATGGCTGACTCCTATGATGACCCCAATAGTGATGCTTTTAGTGGCAGTGTCTCACTGGAAGAGCTTAGGGGACAGTGAATGTGCCTAGCACATGTCATCTCCAATTGAAAACTCCTATTTTCAGCCTGCCCTAAGAAGATCTTCAAGCAATAAGCATTGCTCACAATGTCTGATTATAGTATTTACGCAATTCTAAGCATTGCTCACAATGTCTGATTACGGTATTTACCCAATTCTATCACGCACCTTTTCTTTTCATGAACATTGGACCAAACATTGCCTGCGTGGTGCAATCGGTTACGAAACCAAAACCGCCTTTGTGATGTTTGTATGCCGTACCGTATAACGCGAGTGTATTGCAGCAAAGCTAATTTTAGAAAACCGGCCGTCATTGTGCAACGCGTATTTTAACGCGATAGCGTTATGGGCTCCGCGCCGCAGAAAATCCGGTGTTGGACGTCGGTGGGCAAAAAGATTTTCGAATCGTCCATACCCTGGCCTTCATTGCGGCACAAGGAAGCTACTGAAATAACTGAATTTCTTAAGCTAAAATACGTAGAAAAATCGCAAAGTACAATTTAAGAGGAAGCTTTAGCTCAGGCCTAACTATGAATCAGCCTATCCAAATGCATGGAAAACGCAAAAACGCTTTTCTGAGATAACTCCTGGACTGATTTTAATGAAATTTGTTGCATCTGAGAGAGAAAGTTGAATTCTAGTGACTGTTGGAAGCAGAATTTCAATCTAGGGCCTGAATTTTGTTAAATAAATTTTTTTAAATCTGCAAGTTTGAAAAATTAGAAGCACGAAGTTTATAAATTAATAGCTCTGCATTAAGAAGAGATTTCGTGGTTCTGTAAATGGCATCCATTAGATCATTCAAAGTGGACAAGTTCCATATGTCAATTTATGTCTTATGTGAATTTGTTACGTTGTGTACCAGGGCTCTGCAAAAGCTGCATTTCCATATTACCCATTTTTTTTAGATTCATGTGTAACATTTCAATTTTGTCCGCTTAAATGTGCTATCAGATGCAATTCCCATAATTGTGATATGATTTTTCCTTACCGAGTTACACAGTTGTAAACTTGATAGTAGTTTCGTTTTCAGAAAAATTTTGATTTTGGCCAATTTTTAATAAAAAATTGGCAACCTAAATAAAAAATATGAAACCAACAGTCCCTAGATGTCAAGGTTTTCTTTTAAATGCAACAAACCTCGCCAAATTTGGTGCAGTGGTTGCCAAGAAAAACGACTTCTATTTCTGCATGAATTTAGATAGGAGCACCCAAAGCTAGAGCTTCCTCTTAAAGGAGTACTGACACAAAAATTTGAAGTCGAGATAACTTGTGAGATTGATTTAGTGGGTCACACACACATCATGTGTAAAATATCAGCGGTGAATATCGCTTAGAACATATTTAAAATCAATTTTAAAGTACGTGCGCGCAGCCGGCCGTAAAACAGAGCCCCTCGCGACATTGACATCACCCGGGTCTGTAAATAGCCAAGAAAACGCTACGTCATTTGGCTACGTCACGAATTTTTGTTGGCTGCCATGCGGCTTCACACGTGCTCTTTACACGTGCTCGCCGTCGCCGGCCGCAATATCCGAGTCACTGCTCTCCAGTGGGTAAAATTGAAAGTGATTGGCCACGTCTAATACGGCGGCGACTCCCACATGCAGGAAATCGTCGCCGCTGGACGACGAAAACGAGGACGACGACGACGATGATGGCGAGGACATGGCAAACCACGTGCAGGCGTAGCAGACGACTAGCAACACGAAGCTCGCGTGCCGGCGCGCCGCACGCTGGCTGCGCGGCAGAGCATACGTCATGGCTTTTTGCGAACACGTGACCACTTTGTTTACACTCCCGGTGGACCGTTTCGTTGCTCTCTGAAACCGAAACTTGGACTGGTCGCTACAAAAAAGACTGCAGATAATTACCTGTCGCGCTCTGAAGTAAATGAGGTCTCGTGCCGTGATTACTGGGTCATTGACTACTTATTAAAGCAGAAAAAACCACATGGGTTTTTTTTGTGTCAGTACTCCTTTAAGCACAACCTACAGACATGACAGCGTCAGATTATAATGTGACTATACTAGAAAACACACACATCGCAGCCCACGCAAGAGGCCGCATTTCTGCCTGTAAGCCTGCTTTCGTGCATAGCATTTGTGGCCGGTGTTTCCCGGTAAACATTACGGTTACATACGCTCCAGCTGCCGGGAAGCGTGCGCAGCAGTCAGGGATCTTTGAATGCGATCATGTTGCACTCTTAAAGGCGAAGCTTAAGTGTCCTACATCTTTTTCTTGCTAAAAAATTGGGTGCTCGTTAGATGTCTACTTTGTTTAAGAGCTTTAATATAATGTCTGTTAGTTTTCTGCTTTAGACACATAGAAAGTGGAGGCGCGATTGAGTGGGGACGTGTTCACTTTGGAAAATACTGCTAAATTTGCAATGTGTTTCGACATTTCTCATACATCCTGTTTAATTCAACACGCCTGATAATTAGATGATTTTGTCGGTCCCGTCAAGGTTAAAATAATGAAAGTCCACTGTAAAATTGAAAAGTGAGGCTCAATTCATAAACTTTGTGGAGTCACATGTCAAATTTTTTTGTCATGTGACTCCACCAATGTGAGAAGGCTGCTGTTCGGGCCCCAATGAAAGATTTACGGCTTCAAATGTGTATTCCTCGATAACTATATGATGTGCACAGGGCACTTTTTTGTGTCTTTATTAAACAGTCACATTTCAGCATCAAATGTCAGAAACTTGAGCAGATGACTTTTGAAAACTTTTTCTGGAAAATTTTCATCTTGGGTTGGGTCTCAAAAGCACTTACTTTTTGGACAAAGCTAGGACCAGTTGGGCAGGTGGGCTATATGCTTAAGCATCTAGGCACTGCTCTGCAGTATGCGTTATATAGTCAAGCCTTGTTATAACAGAGCTGCATCTGATGCAAAAATACTTGTTATACAGCAGAACCTTGCTCATACATTTAAGAAGATGAAAAAAAAAAAACGCACGGATGGGGGAAAACATATGATTTGTAGCAACTAAAAATTTGACAGACTTGACTGTAGTTGACATCTACGTAATTCGAAACGTTGTGCGAATGAATCGTTGCGGCGCGAGGTACAAGACGCTGACGTGTGTCGAGCTTGGCTTCAGTGACCCAGGGCGCTCTTTGTTGTTTTCCTATTGCATAACATTTTAAACAATGATGGGAAATTCAAACGAAATTGAGCTGGTAGGTGACACCGGATGCCCCCATAGCAAAACATGGCACTAACATCGCGCTGCCTGAAGCAGTAAACGGTGGCAAGCAGGGAACGGCAGCGTGCAGTACACTTCGAACAGCACTATGCCCCACACTCGGTAAAACAGATAGGTGAAGATGTTTATCACAATATGTTTGGTGGCGATAGCTGTGAATGCGGCGTGCAGTGACTCAGAAGGAGATTTGATGGCACTGGAATAAGAAACTGAGTGCGCGCTGGCATTTTCACGTGAGATGGGTGGTCGAGTATTGTGAGGAAGCTGATGCGGCGGGCGGCTACTTTTCTCAATCGCGTGTGCCTCTTCATGTCTGCGTGGGATCTACCGGCTGAAAAAGTTATCATATGGTCGCAGTTTAGCAATGTGCTGAATGCTGGTGCCGAAAGATAGCGTTTTTCAGGAACATATGAACCATTAAAATATAAGCGAAACTGTATTGGGTAACTTTTTGTGTTCTCAATTGCTAATGTTGGTGCTGAGAAATCATATGGAATGGGATCATATAAACGAGATACTCCTTTATTCGATATTCATTATAAACAGGTATTCATTAGATGCTGATACTGGCAGGAAATATTTTACATTTACATGGTCATAGCCGATGATTTGATATACAGTTGACTCTCATTACAACGGACCTTGATAATACAACAAAAAACTTCCATTTTATGCGAAGTCTGTAATATCCGAAACGCCTCAGTTCTGAAACTTTCATCACGATGTCTAACAACTTTATTACAAAGAGAGCGACTAATATTTAAAGCAAAAAACAAACAAAAAGGTTGCAGTTTCACCCGAAAGACGAAGCATGAATTACAATAGCAAATTAAGCAAGATAAGTGCGGCGGCAGCAGCAGCGAGCATCGACTTCGTGTTGTCTCTCGCTTTAATGCGAACTAAACGTCAAAAGCACAGCACATACGAAGCTACGGCACTGGGCGCACTTTATCCACATCCCAGATCGCTTTGAAAATGAGGCCAGTGCGGGCACACACTTTGTTCACATCGCTGATCGCCTTCAAGATACGGCACCCATGCAGGCGAGCACTTTGTCCACATCGCATATTGCTTTCAAGATAGGCAGCCACACCGTAAGCAACACCTCCCTTCAAGTGCCTCGTGCGTGAAAGAAGACGGCACGTTTCCGCCCCGCCTTTCTCCCTGGCGTGCGCGATAATGAGCCGCAATCATTGGTTGGCTCTCGCAAGTCAGTTGTCAGCCTGAGTCAATGTGGCAAAAGTATGTTTTATACGCTCAATCTTGAAAAAAATTGCAGCTAATTTCGTACGCTGTAACTGATAGTCCGTTGTAGCTTGGTCCGTTAAAAGCAAACTTTGTTGCATTAATAAAACAGGTAGGTAGAACAAACTAAGGCTGAAATATGGTCCCTTATATCCAGAAGTCTGTTGTACGTGGGTCTGTTGTAATGAGCGTAGAATGTATCCATGCCCGTTATATTAAGATTTGACTGCACCGAACCTTTCTTTACCTTTGAATATCCTGTAATGACATGCCTGCTGACACTGACATCCTGCATAAATTTTCTAAGCAGACCATGGCTATCCCAACAACCTTCTCACATGACACTAAATTTCTCAGTCTATGGTCACGTGCATTCAACATGTAATTAAACCACATCACACAAGAGAATAGCACTGAAAGTATACCTGGGCTAGAAGACTTTCCAGCTGATGCATTAAAAAAGAAAAAAAAAAAAAGGTCAAAGAGGCTTCTTGCGTGAGCACCAGGAAATGCAGGTGTATTTCAAATGAACATTACTGTTCAGCCTTGACAGGTTCGTCCAGCACCATGCCTTACCTTGTTCCGTAGGCAGACAGACATAAGCAGTCAGCCGTGGCCGAATAGTCCTGAAAGATTTTTAAGAATTGTTAACTGAAAATGTTCTGCACATCAGAGTCAAGTGCAATCATCACAGGTGCTAAATAGGATGAATTTTGAACTTGGCATGCACAGGCAATACAGGAAATTGCTTTAACTACCAAGCAAAACAAAGACTAACTGTTTTACATGAAAGACAGAGAAGACTATGGCAACACAAACAACAAAGTCTGAGAACACTCACTTTGAGTGTAAGGCATTAAAAAGCCGAATGCCGTCAGCGAGACCACATATTTGGATGAGATCGTCTCTTGTGAGTCTCAGAATGTCAGCACCTGAAACAACACAACAGGTGGTTGGACAGCGAAATCAGTGTTGGACTCCATGACAATGAACCTCATCATCAGCCCATATTAAGTCCAGTGCAAGACAAACACTTCTCCCAGCAATCTGCACTTATCCTTGTCATGCATCAGCTGACCGCATCATATGCCTGCAAATTTTCTAATTTAATCACAACACCCAATTCTCTATCGTCCTCAACTGCACTTTCTTCACCTTGGCCCCGAATCTGCAACTAGACCACCTGTTACGTGCTCTATGATTCACATGGCCAGCCCAAATCAATTTAATTTTAACCTCAACTACAATACTGGCACCAGTGCCTTTCTATTTGTTAACATTGTGCCCATTATTGTTCATTCACTGCTCGTTGCACAGTGATTAGCAAATGCCATGTTTTGCCATAGCGATGAAAGATTGTGCCACTGTTCCATTTGAAACTGATGTTTTATCAGCGGTGTCACCACAAACGATGCACACTTAGGATTTGTTGTGGATGAAGGAAGGCAAGTAATTGGCACAAATGTGGTGTTAAGCTAAACCTGCTGGAACATGCTATCTCTGTGTGGAATCTCAGAGCGAACAAGCCAGCAGTTTAGCTGGAAGAATAAAAACTAATGGTCAATTATGATGATTGGTTGATCCAACGAAAATGCATCAGCATTAACTCAAACATGCACCTTCACAAGACATATCTGAATCTGTCAAACATCACACGCAATCTGTAAAGTCTACCACAGCGTGCGACAGCACGATTCCGTCCTCTACCCAGGCGGTCTGCCAGCTGTGAGCAGCGAAGCGCGTTGCATGCCACCTGTGTTCCTATTGGCTTCTAAGGTGTGATGTCACACACCCTCTCTCCCCTCTTGCCCCTCCTTGATTCTCCTCTGCACTTGTGATGTCACACACTGCCCTCCAGCTCTACACCCTTTGCTCCTCTGCCACGCCACAAGTTAAATGACGGATACCACAGGGTTCTCACTTGTATGAGTGTTCTAATGCTGATACATCATTACACTTGGTGCTCCTATAAGGAACACTCAGTACTTTATGCTGCTAGAACATTGAGCCAAAGGCCCCTTTCACGAAATTTGGTAACTGCATCAGCACTGAAATCTAGACACAAGCATCGGTGCATTAGATGTAACAAGGCTCATTTTAAATTAGTTTTCTTGAGAAGTTGACCTATGTGAAAAGAAGATTGATCAAGTTCAGTCACTTCTCTATATGTTTAGTAGGCTTTGCCTGTTGAGTTACTAGCCTGACGCAGGTTTCTAGGAAATGCTCTTCTATCTCTATAATGAAGACCCTGTAACACATACTCTTCATATAGACAGCATACTATTATTGTTTGATTTGAACAAATACATGTAATGGACAGCGAAGAAAGTGAGGAAAGAAGCAGGCTGACAACTGCCACTGATTGGTAGGGTTGCCAATCATCCCAAATTGAGTGGGACAGTTGCAACCTTATGTGTCATAAACACTAAACTCTGCAAGTAGTAAACGTTATTGTGCCCCGACTTAACCCAGTTAGGAAAGACAAATGTCCTGACCTTTCCCTTTTCTTTCTAATGTGTAACAATAACTTGACCACATTTCTTTTTTATAATGCTTGACAGCTAACTTGTTTACACATTGTTTTTTATGATCTGTTGCATTGTCATAAACATAGACGGTTTCATTTTTTTCGTGATTTTAATTGTTTTGTAGGCATTAACCGTTCACAGCAACCCTTTCCATATTGGTAGCCATGCTAGTCAGGCAAATGTATTGCAGCTTTTTTCTTAGTGAATCACAACACAGTAGGTCGCACAAAATTTTTTCATGTTTTTTGCACGTGCATATTGGTGGCTCCTGGCAATGACAGGGTAAGTCATCGCCAACCTGCCTGACCCCCACCACCACCACCACCCTGAATTCATTAACTCGAAAGTTCCCAGCCCAGCTGAGAAGGGCATAATGCCTGCCTACTCTTCAGGATGGAGGGAACAGAAACAAAATAGAAACATAAGAAAAGCAAAGAGGAAAGAAAGAACAAGATAGATTACAAAGACTAAAGTAAAAAAAACTGCAAAGAACAGAGTCGCTATTTTGTAGCAATGCCCTTTTCAATGCTAATGTCTTTTAGTCCTTTTCACTTTCATGAGTAATCAGAGCAACATTCTGCCCCAGGAGCAGCATGGAACCTGACCGCTCATCAATGTGAAAAACACGAAAAGGCATCGCTACAAAATAGTGGCACAGACTGCGGCAGTAGGAACAGAAAGAAATCCCAGTTTCATATCAGATTCATGCATGCAAGCTCTCTTATAAAACATTGCTTTTGGTGCACATCGAGTGTGGCACTGTGACACAGTCAGAGAGACAGCATATTCACATGACATCTTTTTCACGTCTGCCACTTTACAGCTATCATCATTCATGCATAAATTAATTTTGCAAGGTAACACTCTCACTGAATGCTCTCGCTTGCAGTACACAGAGAGGAAAGGAAAAAATTTAAAAATGCAGAAGATGACCGAGAAAGACACTAGAGTGGCTCACCAGAAAAACTAGCAAAGGTCCGGGTGAAGTTTGCGAAGCGGTTCTGCTGTAGCCAGTGGGATGTTTCATTGGCGCTGGCTTCCGATGACAACTGGGAGCTGGGGGACTGATAATTCTGCTGGTAAAACAGAGTAATCCCTGTCAGTACCATTCCGAGCGTGTTGCTAAGCAACAAACTAGCGTAGAGCTGTTCTGAATTTTTTTTAGGCTATATCTCTTTGACACTTCATATCAGAGCAATAATAAAGGGTTTTAGCCAATACATGCATATGTCTCAGAATTACCTTTCTTGAGAACTATACTAGAAACGGAACCCCAAATAGTAGTGCTGGCAGCAAAATCTTTTTACACTGTGTGTTGAAGCGGGTCTTGTGGTATTCTGTGGCTGTGTTTGCTTGTTTGATTTATTTTCATCACCTACTTTTACTTACTTTACTCAATCACTCATTTATTTATAGGTGGCAAGTAATCAAACCCAATATGTTGTATTCAGTAGCAGAGTGCCATAGCTACTCAGCCATCACAGCATGTCTGTGGCTGTAAACTCTTATATGCCGTCATAAACGTGTTTGCAGTAACAGCAACTTCCTTGTAAAATAGACTTTATTTAATTCGACTCCAGTTAATTCGATTTTTTGGTTAATTCAATCCCAACCAAAGGTCCTGGCCGGCACCCAGGCATTTCCATGGGACTGAACTTTCTTTATTTCTATTCTGAAATTGGCCCTTGCCAAATGATTCAAACTTGGCCAGTCAGCACCCATGCGCCTGACCCCTACAACGAACCCAACAGCAGTGCCTCTGGTGGCAGTGTCTGTCTCGGTGGAGCTTAGGGGAACAGTGGATGTGTTAAACACATGTCACCACCTGTTGAAAACACTTATTTTCGGCCAGCCCTATGAACGTTTTCAATCAATAATCATAGCTTACAATGTCCTATTATGGTATTTACCCAGTTCTAATGTGCACATTTTTTTTCTTTAAGGATATTGGGCTGGAAATTGCCCACGCAGTGCAAGCAGATACGAAACCAAACTGCTTTAGCAGAGTTTGTGTGCTTTACCGCCTCACACAAATATACTGCGGCGGAGCTCACTTCCGAGAACATGTGGCAAAGCCGACATGAGAAAACCTGCTGCCATTGTGCAGCACATTTTTCTTGCTAAAAAATCAGGCGCACATTACGTTTCTACTTTGTTTAGGAACTTTAATGTAATTTCTACGTTAGTTTTCTACTTTGCACACATAGAAAGTTGCCGCATAAAATTGATTTGCGGCACATGTTAGTATGGAAAATACTGCCCAATAGATTTGCCGTATGTTTTGCCATTTTTTATGCAACTTGTTTAATTCAACCTACCGGATAATTCAATCTATTTCTTCAATCTTGTCAGGGTCGAATTAACAGAAGTTGACAGTGTCATACTCTTCCTTGCCTAATAGTATCCCAGAACAGACAAGTGTGCTAGCACATTCTGGTTTGAAACAGTGTTGCCAGATATTACTGACATTTCTGTGTTGTTTGTATTTCCACGACTGTGTTCTGCTGAAATGGCAGCGCTAAAATGTACCGTATAATGCGCAATATAGGTCGAGGCGGAATATAGGTCGACCCCCTTATATTGAAGCAAAGAAGTCAACATAAAAATTATAAGGCACAAAACTTTGTTTTATTTAGTGGTGCCGCCAGACTCATCACCTGCTAATTCGTCTGAGCTGTCTGAACTCTCGTCCAAAGACGGCTACTTTTCGCTGGCTGCGTCCCACAACATGTCATCCTTGGTGCCGTCCAAGGAGTTGCTAATGCAACACTTCTTGAATGCCCGCACCGCCATATCGTTAGGCAGCGAGCGCCAAGCCTGCGACACCCATGTGGCCACAAGGGCGAGAGGCGGCCTGCGCAGCCGGCCGGTTGGGGTTGTCGGGTTGTTGCTGGCCATCCACTGATTATATTGTTCACGGACACGGTCTTTAAAGGGTTTGTTCAGCATGACGTCCAGTGGCTGAAGTGTTGAGGTCATGCCTCCTGGAATGACGGCGAGTTCTGTCCTCCCGTCGCAGAGTGCCTGCTTCACACCTGCGGTCAAGTGATCGCGAAAGACATCCAAGACGAGCATGCTCGGACACCACAGGGGTGCGCCGGGTTGCCGATTATAGACGGTCTTAATCCAATTAAGCATGAGGGCCTTGTCCATATAGCCCTTTTCATTCACACGAACGACAACATCCCGCAGGAAAGCCTCTTTCGGCGTCGGACACCAAGGGGGCGATAACGATGTGGATGCCGAAAGGTCTGCGCTCCTACGTGTTGCCAGATGACTATTCAAGTTGTGCCAAGGGCCGGTATATAGGTCGAGGGGTGACCTTTTAGTAATATTTTTCTGAAAAAACCTCGACCTATATTCCACACTACACGGTATACTACATGCCAGCTAAAGTTTTCTAACAGAAGCCTTGCTCAATGATGAGCTCCTGAAACATTCTTAGTCCTACACATTTTACCTCAAAGGTCCTACCAATTACACATTTTCATACTTCACATACACTGATATGAAGCTTCAAATTGGAGACACTACTATACATGCTAAACATACACTCTCAATGCACTAAACAAATGTAAGTACTATTCTAACAAACAGTAAGGCTCATTTGAAATTTACAGATCTTGTGAATACATGATAGTATTGTAGTATTGTAGTATAGAAGTACTATTGATAGCACTGAAGCATGAAGCTTCAATGTGATGCTTAAAACTGCTGTAGCATTGAGTCCCCAGTGGAGCCATACATTGCGAGAAGTACAGTTGACGCTCATCTTACCGGTGATGAAAGGGATGCATCTGAAACTTCAAGTATGTCACTAGTTGAGCTGCCTGGGGTTCCAGGGTTCCTGCAAAGCGCATGCACAAAAAAAGAAAGCAACAAAATGTATATTGACGGCAAACAGCATCTAGGCTCTCTTGGAGTCACTCCTTAGTATGTTCAAGTTCTTTTAAGGAAGGTAACTAAAATAATACAAGCGTGTTGTGGCAACATGACTTTGCCTTGATCCTACAGAGGAATATTAGGGTAAAAAGCTTTAGTAAATTACGCCCCCGCGATAGCAAAACTGCCATGTTGCTGTGAGAGGAGGCTTAGCAAACCAGAAATGATGCAAAAGTGGAAGACAGTGCGATAGTGCCCTGAAATTGCTGCATCAGCTTACTGTTACAATATGGGATTTGACAGTGCCTACTCAAGTCTCGTCGATCGAAAGCTGCGACCAGAAATCAAACCTGAGACCTCGTGTTCTCCAGCAGAATGCCAGTCACTGGGCCACTGCAGCAGGTGGCTAAACTAGGTGGCAAGTCGGCAATGCTATGCCTATTCTGAAAATTCTTGCTCGAACACGTTCACAAAAGAAAGCCCTGGGATCACCAGTAAATACAGTTCACGCCCGTTCCAATAGATCTGTGTACACCATATGTTCGGATATAACAGACCATTATTCTCACTTTGTTTGGTCTTCCTATATTATCTGTGCCATGAATTCCGCTTTTGATGGACCCGGCTATTTACGGACTATTGGCTACAACAGATAAAGGTTTTTCCCTAATTTTGTGCAGATGGTGTAAATACAATGTACTTCGTTGCGGCGATGCTTGCGTGCGGTAATTTACTGCACGCAACTAGTTTCGGCAGCTTGCGGAAGTTACAAAAATGCCATTCTTCTTAAGAAACCAATAACTAGTGGCAAGCTCTCCACAACGATGTGCCACGTGATGCCCCACTGGCAGAAAGTTTTCATGTGACTATGTGAGCAGACCATCACCGCCTATCACTGTCAGCTCAGTGCCGAACAAGTGCCGAGGGTACCACTAGGCCTAACCAACTTCGAAGTCAAACTTTAGCTTAAAGCACTTCAGAGACAAACAGCAACGATTGCAAAAGGCACTGTTTTGAGAGTGCTTCAATTCTCGTGGCATCATTCAGCATATAGATCAAGATAGGCATCTACACATAGCATCCAGACTGCAAGGCGCGTGATGCGATCGAGCCATCTTGCATGCAGTGCAGTGGCAGTCAGATGCGGGCTCTGAGTTGGACTTGCCTCGTACCACGGATCTTGCTCAGGTTACAGATTTTACAGTGGTTGTTCTTTGTCACGAAAGATAAAACTGAGACATCAGTTTATTGTACCGGACACTGTGTTGTGTGAAAAGCAAGCTGTAGGTGAGGTTTGTGTCAGCGGTGGCGACACACTCAGACCAGACGGCTGGCACTGTAGCACTGATTGGCTATCTCTCCACCGTTCTGCCGGTCATTAATCCTGTGTTATGTAGGTGTATATATGCTCTAATGCGGGGAAACTGCCATTTGTCAACAACTAGCGTCCGAAAAAAAAAGCGAACAGGAAAGTACCTATGTGGCTGTATGATCATTGCGTACCCGTTTATCTATAGTTATTTATCTTAATTTCAATGTTTTTATCATTCATGGTCACCTGCAGGTGAGACGGCGGTACGTGTGAAGTTCTGCCATTTCACAACATACCGCAACTCAAAGTTTGGATAGAACAGACTTGGGATATGACAGACCTCTTTCACTGGATTGTCCCCGTCCATTGTAACAAGCATCGATTGTAGTAACATGCCTTTCAGCAGTCTTTATTTAAGGCTCCTTTTAATCTCGAACAAAATGCATTGTCGAGCTTCTAGTTCGTTTGTCACAGCTTGCAAACGGTGCCAGGGAACATAAAGGACAAATAGGAAATAGACATCCAGAAGGTCACAAGACAACTTGTGATCATCTGGATGACTCTTTAGTATTTGTCCTTTGTGACTTTTGGTCCCGTTTACAACTTAATCTTAAGTGCAACTCACTGGTCAGGAATGGCGGTGCTTGCAGCAGGAGGAGGGAAGCTGTCGCCGCTCCCCTGAGGTGAGTAGTTGCTGGTGCTGCTAGGTCGCTGCTGGATGGGCTGAGGAGGAGACACAGGTATGGGAGGCAGCGGCGGGACGCTGGCCACAGGTGGTGGCTTAGTAGTGGGCGCGCTGGACACAACAGGCAACAGACTGGTTGGTGTGGTCGGAGACGGACCCTGCGCTCCGACTGGAATAGCAGCAGGACCTTGGGCCCCAACTGCTAATGCTGCAGAAGGGCTTGTGGCTCCACTGTTGCTGTTGCCACTGGCACTCAGGGGAGGGCTGGCAGGTGCAAATGCTGGCTCGGAAATGCACTGAGTGAAAAAGGAGTGAAAAAGGAGTAAGAGGAGCAACTCCATTTGAACAGAATCAAGCCTCAATGAGCCAGGTTTGAAAAAGTAGGAAAAGGTTTCAGACACACTGAATCTGAGTTACCTGAGAAGCTGGGCTGGCAAGTCCTTTTTATTGCTGATAAGTGTAAAACATTTAGTTAATAATGCAGTATAATCAAAACAACACTGCTACTGACTACTGTATATTATTTATGACGTAATGAGGCCCCCTTAACCCATATGAATCACGGAGCCTTGATACATTTCTTGAGACACCTAGGCGACTATGCACTTTGCGAGAAAATGTACAATCCAAAACTGATAATAAATATAAAATATGACCCAAGAACCTTGTTCAGGGGTAATAAGTGGCGTCTACACTTGCTCAGAACCATGGGAGGCTCCTGCTAGCTTATGCTCTGTCATTTTGTAGAAATTAAAAACCTCTACTTCCACTGCACCCTCAAGCATGGAAGAAACTTCAAAGCTAATCTTGCCCATAGATTGCCTCCCCGACACAGCACCGCACGCTTCATGCAGAAGATGTGGGTTTGGCTTGCACAGGTGGCAAGTTTTTTTTTTGTCCACTTTCATTTCCCTTAATCTTATCATTTAGTATACATTCCCATTAAACCACAGTCAATTTCCCCTATGGCTTTCCTTTATTAATGAAACCTGCCAGCTTCACATGGTTGCATTTCGCATTGCAATGGTAATACAGTCGACGACTCCTGTTAGTTCCAACCTAGGTTAATTTGACTTTTCACTTAAATCAAATGCACTGAAAAGCCCCGGCGAGGAACCATACATTGCTATGAAACAATAACTTGTTTACTTTGAACTTGAAAGGATGCCGCTTCGGTTATTTTGATGTCCAACGATCCTCATCAGCACCCCCTCACAGTTACTACACTCGAACCCTGTTATAACAAAATTAGGCACAGTTAAACCTCGATATAATGAAGTTGGTACAATCGGTAATTTGCTTCGTTATGTCAAAATTTTTTTCTAGTGAAATTTGACTTTTTGTACAAATAAGTACAGTCGCCAATCAATTTTTCTCATATGGAAAGGGGCGGCAGAATTTTCCAAACAATAGGGCAATCGAAAAAAAGAAGCAAATTTGAAAGAGAAAACAATTTATTTTGACAAATTTGGGAGTCGGCGATGAGTGATACGATTTCGTGCCACCTATGTCGTCAATATCTTCTCGGCGATACGAATTAAGCAAAGCCAGCCATGCTTTTGCAGGCAATCTGCCCCCGCAGCTGACAGCTTCGCCTGTGCCGGGACGACAGTAATGGGAGAAGCACTGGCAGTGGGGAGCGAATGCTTGGTTTGCCTCTCGCTCCAACGGGTCATCGAAACTACTCGAGTTTACGCAACGTCCAGTACTAAACGCGCAGTAAGACGGCTTACATGGTGTCACGCTGTCTTAGCACGCCAACTCTTCGCACACGCAGCAAATTACCTCTAAAGCAGGGTGCGCGGGTGTGTATGCACTCAGCCGTGCTTGCAGAGATGCGCAGCCACAGCTGAGGTGTGCGCCAGAAACCGAGACATGAGCCAACTTACCCTCCCTCTGCCTCCCCGCCTCCTCGCAAACGCTTGATTGTGTTACTGTGAGCTGATCAGGCGGCATGGGCACTGGGTCATTTTTCCGCATTAGCCCTAATCTCCCTCTTATTCTTCAAGATGGTGCTGAGAGTGCCCCTCGGAATCTTGACATTGCGGCGACATCCGACTTTTTACCGTGTCCAACTCGGTTTATGATTTCTAGCTTCACAGCAAAAGGCGAATTCTGCTGCTTCGCGCTAGCCATCATGGCAACACTGGAGGAGAAGGCCCACAATGCACGAACACAATGGACAAAAAAAGCAGCAACTCAGACTTGCATCATCTTGCACGATGAGGGCACAAGAGCCTCTGATTGGCTGTCTGAGCAAGCACTGTGGGTTGGCCAGGATAAGTTTTTGCAGCGGGGTGTCGCCGACCCGCCCGATGTGGCGCGGTCATGGTAGGGAGAGCGGGTGGATGGTGCCGTGCTGCCAGGCTAAACCCCTTTTGAGATGTGTCGGCGGGTTTCTCCGCCGCCACAAGGGAACGGGATCTTCTGAGTGCACTTTTGCGCCGCTTGACATTCAATATATTGGGAGTCACTGCTACCTTTGTTCGATGTAAGCATAATTCTTGCTATATATACTCATTGTAACTATACCATATTCAGAAATGCTTAGATATACGGGATAATTCTATGTAAACTGGTTCGATATAGTAGGGTTCGACTGCATATAGATTGAAAGTAGAAAATCAAAAACAAACATTTAATTTTGATGTTTCAGCAGGGCACCAGCCTTCATCATGAGTACGATTGCAAGAACCCAGAACTCAATTTATACATTTTCTATGTAAGAGCGAAACATATTAAAATTAAGAAATGTACAGTATCATGAATACATTCACTCGAGTCAAAAAGAAAAAGAAAGAGCAGGTAGCTTATGAACACAAACATGCGTACATACCTATGCTTTCAGTAATTCCCCTAGAAATTGTGCTGAACTTGTGCATTAGATGATTTGCAAGCTTCTCTGTCATGGTGAGTGGAGAATCCTAATATCAAAATAGTGGCCTTAAATTTTTCAAAAGGTTGGCCTAGTGTGTTCACACATTTGCAGAGGGCAAGTGCAGTATAGATTTTACATGTGATTTGTGATTATTAACGCATAGCCTAAAAGGGGTTTCCATTTGTCCAACATATTGTGCACAGCAAATGGTGCATTAAAGGAGATATACAATGTTACAAGTCTCACAGTTGTAATCCCCTTGTATTTTGAATGAAAAAGAAGAAGCGGTGCTCTTGGCAACATTAGCGGTACTCATCATGGGGCAGAGTTGCCATCTAAGTTTTCTGCATGGTGCAGAGCCTTTGAAGTTAGCCGAGTTTTCAAGGACGTGACATCTCTGAAGTTGGTGGCCCATCTGTATACCACCCGTGGAGGTTCAGGAACAATTCAGTGCATTTCTTCACTCTGCAATGTATAAACTGCTTGCAATCGCACTCATGATGAAGGCCAGACCCTGACCGAAACGTCGAAATTAAACGTTTGTTTTCGCTTTTCTATGCATTCCTGCACTTATTTCAACTTATTAAACACCGGATCCGAAGAACTACTTCCTTCACACACACACACACACACACACACACACACACACACACACACACACACACACACACACACGCACACACACACACACACACACACACTTGTTTGCACTTTGACAATCCTAACGCGAACGCACTCAGAAATACCAACCGTTGCACAACAAGCATATAACTTTCTGCTGAGTGCACTCATTTAGTGTGGGAGCTGATCCTGCGATGCATGTGCCGTCGAGCAACACTGATATTCCTCTGAGATCGCAATCAGAAATGCCATGCCTAGCTACACCACGCCACATATCGATGGCGCTGCTTGCGCATGTTGTGCTAAATGTTAGTGCCTCCACTTCTCTCTGAGGCATGCTGCTCTAGCTAGCAGGGCTTCGGGGCGTGCGGAACCACGAGAGAGTGGCGTATCAGATTTTTGCAGGTTGAATGCATCGGCCTGTACGACAAACAGCGTTCCTAGTGCTGGGCCAAGCTCTTTTGGCCCTATACTACGATGGGTTAACGACATATCACAAAAGTGAAACTATCTCTGAAAGTCATGGAGGTCGCCCAAAAATACTGTTCTAACTGTGTAGTCAGCGCACCGTGTTGTGTGCTACGTGCTGCTCAAACACAACAGATTTCGTTTGCATCACAGCATGCTAGCTGTTCTCTTTGACCATGTAGCTGTTTCACTGATTTCCCGGCAATATGAGCTAGCCAAGTGGAAAGCGGAAGCAAAACACTATCACAATGGAACAGAAGGAGGCTATCGTAATGGCTGTTGCATAAGGTGCTTGTGCTTTAGCAGGCCTCGGAGCCATGGTTTTCTTGCATGTTTAAAGCTGTGCGCACCGTTGGGCATATACTGCAGTAAAGGGCAATAATCAATACAGACTCAACGACTGATTTTCCGGATGCCTGACCTTTGAAACATGCCTGACAATTCGGATGCCTTCGTGGCACTGCCCTGTACCCCATAGAGTCAACGTATAGGAACTCCAGACGTCTGAAATTTCGGATGCAAAACACCTTTACCGTTTGATTTTCCGAACTTTTTGCCATGACTGCAGGTCCGAAATGGCAATAAATGAAGCCACCACTGTCACTATTTAAATTATTTGCCGCTTCGCACTGGCGCTCTCGCAGGCGGATCTGCTGGCAGCTGTAGACACCACCGCGGCAACGCTATGCCTAGCTACTTCAATATTCGTTATGAAGTTTGTTGCTGATCGGTCGCAGCTTTTCAATTAAAACGTTCTCCACTGTTGGCAATGGCGTCGACTCTGCTCATGTAATCCTCGCCAATGGCTTCGAAGCTTGGAAACCACGACACGTTGCATAATGCCAGGTTTCGAAAGTCAGCTTCGCCTCAATGCAGCAGTGTTATGTGGTGAAGCATAGCAAGAGGGGGGGGGAAAGCAATTTTCACAGGACACAGTACGTATTCTTTAATTATACACACGTTCACCCGCTGTCTCCTATCATAGTACGAGCACCAATATGCCTAATAAGTGCACTGGGAGGCCTTTAGAGCTATTTCATACGTGCCTATGGCGATTAGAGCCCTTGGAGGCAGTAAAAGGCATGCATTCATTGTTTCAAACTGCCTGATTTTTCGGTCGTTTTAACGCGATAGCGTTAAGGAGCTCGTGTCGCAGAAAAGCCGGTGTCGTCGGCGTCGGTGTCGGCGTCGGTGTCGGCGTCAGCGTTTTGCGGCGTTGACCGTGAGCGATAAATCACGGCAGGCACTCCATAAATAAAAAGCAACTTCAAAGATGGGCTGGGTGGGAATCGAACCAGGGTCTCCGGAGTGTGAGGCGGAGACGCTACCACTCAGCCACGATTTCGATGCTTCCAAAAGGTACAAACGCGCCTCTAGTGAATGCGGTGTTGCCTTCGAAACGAGCCGTGGAAAGTTATACTGTGGTGTATATCGGTAATTATGAACATGTAACTTACAGAAGTCGCAATTACACGAGTAGCGAAGTGCGTTTCGCTGCATTTCTTCTGCGCTTTCCGCACATGGAGAGCCATCTTGCGGCAAACACAGAAGACCCCCTCCTCTCCATGTACGGCGCTGCCCCGACAGATGGCGCGCCACGCGCGCATTGGAGCTGTCGCGGCTCGGACTCTCTCCCCTGACAACGCTTCGCCTGGCTCCCTCTGTAGAATCAAGCGTCCTTCCTTTCTTTAG
The DNA here is from genome assembly GCF_038994185.2 of Dermacentor albipictus. NCBI lineage: Eukaryota > Metazoa > Arthropoda > Arachnida > Ixodida > Ixodidae > Dermacentor > Dermacentor albipictus. The sequence continues at coordinate 81,647,697 of NC_091824.1, read as the reverse complement.
ATCACTATCTCTCTATCTCTCTGCCCGTGCCGATCACGGCGTTTGGCTGGCGTGCATCATTTCCCCCTCCGGGATACCGAGTTCTTTGGTTCGCTCCGCTTGCTCAGGCGCACGTTTCGTTGCTGCGCCGAACGCCGCGTTGCTCGACCATATGGCTCGACGCTCACCGCGTCTGATGCGGGGCGCCTCGTAAGTGATGGCTGCCCTGTAGCCCATTGTCTTACACCCATTGGCGGGTCGACGGGAACGCTATCGCGTTCCACTCTTGAAGGCGAAGCTTAAGCGTCCTCCAATTTTTTGCAACCCCCAGGGAGTCCGAAAAATTGGGTGCTGACTGTACGAGGTAATCAATATAACAAAAACATTTCGGCTTCTCCTTCGTTATAAAGAGGCTCGAGTGTATAAGCTTAAAAAGAAAATAAATTCAGCAGATCATGGCACTGCTTCTCTAAGCTTACGTAAAGCTGTTTTACATAAATTAAGTTTTATCCTTTAGTGGTCAACGCTCCATCTGCCTGTGAAGCAATCTGCTGCTGTTTTTTTGTGTCATGTCACACAGTCATATAGACATACTCCTTGCCTCATGCCAATTGAGTCATGCTTCAAGAGCAAGGAATATAGACTAATTAATGAAACCAAAAAGGTTTCAGTTCATTCATTTTGCTGCTGTTTGTTAATTTGACCTTTGGAATAATTCGATCAAATTTGGCAGTCTCGCAAGGTCAAATTATTTGGAGCCAATTATATCAGTTCTTTCATCTCATTTTCTTGATCTTCAAAAGATGTCCTTGCGTTATATTCAGTCACATTATATTTGTGCAAATACAGTATGTTAGCTATGGACAAGGCAAAGAATGTAGGTCATAAGCAGTATGCAAGCACTACAAGTCAGCTGACACTGACGTATGCTCAGATTAAACGAACTACATTTAAGCAGTAAATACAAAGAATACTGCTACATTTGATTCGGAAGAAAAGTGCTCCCAATTTTTTTTTTCATGCCACCTACTCCTTTCCTTGTGCCCACACCTGAGCAAGCCTTTCTCCTGGTTTTCTGCCCTAGATAACTGATACCACAACAATAAAATTCCTCACAATGCTTAGTGACCAATGTTACTCACCTCGGTAAACACCGTGCAATCGTACGAAGGCTGATGTTTTTCCTGGAGAAGAAAGAAGAAGCAACATTTAAAGGCCAAGTGTAAACACAGCACACAGAACCTGCATGTTCCCATGAATTTCAAATAATTAAATTAAATTATGGGGTTTTACGTGCCAAAACCACTTCCTGATTATGAGGCACACCGTAGTGGAGGACAATCCCGCGACCTCGTGCTCAGCAGCCTAACACCATAGCCACGGAGAAACCCCGGTGGATTTTCAAATAATGCAACAACACAGAGCTATGGAAAGCTGTGGAGCTTTAAAATAGTGCAGTAACCTGTTTTAATGTAGTACCAGTGTGGGCTCCTTTCAATGGCTGCTGGGGATTAAAAACTTTGAAGACCTTCTACTTTTGAAACACGAAGGAATATTACAATTGACCCTCCACATAATGAACACAGATATAACAAATGACCAGGCATAATGAAGCAAATAAAAAAGAATTATCAATATCAGTGTCACAAATGTATGTTTATATTAGATGCCAGATATAAGCAAAGATATCTGCGTAACAGATGCAATGTGATTTGTTGTAACGAGATTTGACCGTAACGCTACATTACAAAGCTATGATACCTCTGTATTCGACACCAAGTTCTTGTGACAGCTCCATCGCCAGCAACAGTTCTGTATCACAACAAGCAGCCAGCATTGAATGCAACTATAAATTAAACAGAAAGCATTTTTATTATTGCTAAACTGTTTTTACTTCTGAAGAATTAACATTAGGTTTCTGCTTGCAGTTTTTCAGACTAGAATCAAATTTTTCTTGATGTTCCGGCAACACTGATGATGATGGCTACAGTATTTTTGTTACAGTGTGGGTAAATACCTTTCTTTGAAGCAAGAGTATAAATTACTTTAATGCACTATACATAGCCCATTAACATAACCATGCTGCAGACAAGAGCTGTATGCCTCTGCTGCTTGAAGGACTCCAAGATTTAAACAGAGTTCTTGGGCCAACTTCATTGGTTCTACAGACTACATATTCGACAGCCACTAAAACCTCCAGCAGGCCTTCAAGTAAAAAAATTACTGATTTCAAGGGACAGTAAAGGCAAATATTGAGTCAAGCTAAAGTGATAGATTAGTGCTTTAGAATCTATAAGGTGTCAATATTATCGTGAATAGGACCTTAAAAATCAAGATATTGAGGTAAACACAGGACATGATTAGTGACTGCCACGGGACATTCAAGTACTTGCACGATGACGAAAGCACTCCTAAGTTAAATTGTCACTAGTACTGAACCACTCGTTGCAAAAAACATAATTGTATTGTATTATAGGTTGAAATAAGATGGTACTTGTCCAGTTCTATTTAACTTTTAGAAAAAAGAGCTCATTTTAAATATCCTCAACAACGACGTGGGACGCCGAAAGGCTTCGTTTTCGCTCAACTCTGAGCCACCCATGCTTTCACGTTTCAGCAGTTTCATTATCGCGTAGTGCTGTGCTAGCTTTGCTGGTTCGCGAAACTTGCACAAACTGCAAGTAGCAGAGAATTCAACTTCCATGTTATATCGCGGGATGCTTGAATGGTCTACGTCGCTTGACCAAAAAGCAGCTGCAGCGGCGAATCCACCGCCCTGTCTTGACTCTGTGCCGCTGTCTGTCGGGCACCGTTTTGCTCACCGAGGGCAGCAAAGGGTGGTGATGGCGTATGCAACATCACCACTCCCCCGGTTAGGTGGCGGAAGATTTGAGTTTCAAAAAAGGTATTCAGATCCTTCAGATGCAATTTTCTTGTAAACTAATTCCTTTCTTGGCCCGAAACAAGCGTTGCAAGGTTTATGGAATGGTATTTAAACAATCCACGTCGACTTATTATTTACCTTCAGTGTCCCTTTAAGCGTCCTTGCATCGAGCATGTGACACCAACAAAATAGTGACGGACTTTTAACGCTAAGCACCACATTTGTGCATTATGTACACTGCACAAGAATGTTTGAACTTTTTAGCCTTTCTTTAATATATTGCACATGACTTGCATGAAAACAAAGATAATTACATGCTCGGCGTGGAGATCTCTAGTGTGTGTGTGTGTGTGTGTGTTAACATGCAGGTGTGTGACACATCTACACCTCAGTGTTTTCAGATAAACAAAGAAATATGAGGACATGGATATTGAAATTATTTCCCGATGTTTGATTTTAGTGACAGAGATTAAAGTACAAAGGGAAAGCATAGAAAATATAAAAATAATCTGCAGACAGCAGTGTCGTAGAAATGACCGCAAGCAAGCATGCTCATCAGTTGAAAAAGTCATGTGCAGTATACAAACTTGATATTGCAATAATGAAAAGTAGCAACAGCATGACAGCGGTTGAGGTAAGGGCCCTGATTTTCTAGTGATGCCGTCCACTTGATTCTATGCCAACCTTAATGCCCCCTGTTCATGGCCGGCTGATGCCATTGATAATGCATATGGCAGTGGCATAGCCAGAAATTTATTTGGGGGGGGAGGAAGGTTCTCCGCCGACAACTACCACTCCTCCCCCTCCTTCACCTCTCTCTCTCTATGTGTGTGTGTGTGTGTGTGTGTGTGTGCGCACATGTGTGTGGAGGTTGTACACCAGACGAAGACAAACTCCTAACACTCCCTAGACAAGAATGCTTTAACAACAAGGACGCACGTTTTTTGCGTTGCCGAAACAATGCTTTGTTTACTTTCTGACAGAAGTTTCTCATTGCTAAGGCATTCAGCCACTTCACATCAAATTATGCTATCATCCTTATGCTATACTTAAAAGTGATTAAAAAAACAATTGTGTATGAATTATGTATGAATATAACGTATGTCGATAACCTAGCTGGTACATGACTTGGCAAAACGAACAGCGCTAAAAGCCAAACAAATCAAGACAGCGCACTATCATGTGTCTTCTTGTTTCCAGGCCAGACTTGTTGCAGACCAGGTAACAGTGGAGATACCCATTGTTTTGCAGCTAGATCTTCTAGTGAGTGGCATGGCCATCGCTACGTATGGAAAAGGGCACGCACTATTTTGCAGGTCATCTATCACTCAATCACACTTTTGGCATTGTTGGCGTGCTATATTATTCTAGATTTAAAAATATAGGAACGAAGCTTTGGGCTAGTACTTCAATAGTACGATGGGATGCAAGTTTCACTCACTTTTGGTAACCTGCTGTCTGACTTGTTTGAAGAGATGTTTGGAAGTAACTTGCGAGTATGGGTATTGCAGTCATCTTGCAACGCATATTGTTATTTGATCGCACTCGGAAACTGAGGCAGACAATTCGAAGCAAAGTTGCCTCCTATTTAGAAGCCTTTATGAAAATTACAGCACTCGTAATTCGCAGTACAGTAAGGGTTTGTAGCGCTGAGAGATTTGAAAATGTTGTGTCTCTTGACATCCGTCTATACTGAAAATTGCCGAAACATTTACATAGGATGAGCGCTCCGCAGCAAGCAGCATGCGTTACAATGGGGTAGGTGAGCCTCAGCTAGGCAACTGGTCACGGCCGTGAGGTGCTGATCGATTGGGCAGTGACAAGACACTCTCCCTATGTCAATAATTAACCGCCAACTTTGGTCTTGAGCCCTTGACCCCCCTCCTCCTGCCCATCCTCATACCCATCCTCCACTCCCCTTCTAAAAATTCTTTTCCTGCTAGTCACTGTCGCACTCTTCAACATTCACTGGGTTGCTGAACAGTGCAGCGGCCCCTAACATTTCTATATTTGTTTCTGCGTTGACTTCGAGGCCATTCACCTACCTGCCCTCCCGCCTGCTTGTTGTGGCAGTTTCTTAGCTTCCCTGGCCCAGCATGTGTGCAAACTAGCCTAACAGCAAGCTCTTCTCAAGTTTATTAACATAATGAAAGTCAGAGACAAGAGAAATAAACAGAACAAAAAAAAAATAAAGAGGGGGTGCTTATGTGTTTCCCAGACAAGCGAATTACAATGTTTTCGTAATACTTTTCTTCCCTGCAGCATGGTCTACGGTTTGGTCAAGAACCAGAAATAAGGAGCTCTTCGACGACACGAAGGACTGGTGGGAAGCAACAATGCCCCCAAGCTCTTATGCATGTGCTCGTCCTATCTTAACCTGTGTGTGGAATTTTTAGTGCTGATCCCCCCTCAGCAGTTACGGTTAACACGACCTGGAATGAGGTAGAGGTGCGTCATGACTGAGGCCACAATGTTCTGTGCGTGGGGAGGGGATCGCCCCCTTGACAGCCACCCACCACCCCTTGGGACCCCCACTAGCCATCACCTTGCTTTCACATTCAAGCTTGCCCTTTCATCCATGTCGCTCTTTCAGAGCCCACTTCCTGAAACTTTCTGTTCCGTGGGAAAGGAGGAAGGGGAAGTTCAAAAAATTTCGAGGGGGGGGGGTCGACACCCCATGGCTACACCAATGGCATATGGAGTGTAACCCCGACTACTAATGAAGTGCGAAAAGCATGAAAAGGAATAGCATAAAAGGCATTTCTAGAAAATCCCACCAACGGAATGTCGAGGCCAAGGGCAAGCATATGTGTGCACAGCAACAGGTGTTTACAAACTTGGGCCGTATTCACGAGCAATCACTTTGGAAAGATCCTTTCATTTTACGAGATATTGCGCATCGCTAGCATCGTATGTGTCCACGGCAGGCAGTGTTTCCGCACAGTAACAAGATAGTGTGCTTGGCACTGAGTCAAGAATGCTGTCACTCATAGACGTCAATGCGCCTTCCGCTATATCTACAGAAAATTGAAGGTATCTCTGAAAGTGATGATCCGAAAATGTGGCACGCTGTTTTTTTTTGGCAACTTGTGGAATAAATTTATTTATTTTGGGGAAAATTTGGTGTGTTTCAGACTCTCAATTATTCGGACGTTTTGGCAGTCCCCGTTGAGTCCAAATTATTGGTCGCCAACTGCATCCCTTAACATTACAACTACCATTTTACATGAAAAGACTTCGAAACGAAGTTCCCTTTTACAATTCCATACACGCAGGTAACTAATCCAGCAGTGCTAAGCCACATTTCTTCAACACCTTCTTAAAACAAGCATAAGCAATCTGGCAGTTACAGGAATCTGTTTCTGCACCCACCTGCTCAGCTAGGGGCCTCTTGATCATTTTCTCACGGTCAGTCTTGTGCTTGCGATCGGCACCTTTTGGCTGCAAAAGGACACAATGCAAAGGATTAATTTAAATGATAGCAACAATAAAGCAGCCTATGTATTTACTCTTTTGAATCCTACAAGAGTATATTAGCTAGAATAAATTGTGTGGGGAGAAGGAAGAGTTTTTTGACAGCTCATAAAACGAAAACAAGCAATATTTACAATGGTAAATATTAACCAACTAACAATGTCTAATGCAACCATAGCCCCGGGCTTTGAAATCAAGGACATTTTATGAGAGAGTGAAGCATGACGTGGCTGCAGTATTGAATTTCTGAGCTGGTCCACCCGCACGTGCACAACAGCATTCCTGGGCACATATAACAGTAAGCGATCACTTTTCATCATGTTATGCTGGGACATTAAAGGTAAACTGCAACAAAATTTCTCTTTGCCTAAATTGGTAACACATAAATGGATGGTATGTATATACAGACAAACTTCTATATATGGAACACCAATATATCAAGTTATTGCGTATATCGAACACTTTCTATACCACCTGGAAAATTGCATGCATTTTTAAATTTTTTATTTTGAATGGAGTCGGACGTAAAATGTATATATCTAACTTCGCCACACCAGACCACGTGTGCTCTGTTGACAGGTGGTCAGCTTTCCTGCAACACCCTCGAAAATAGTGGTGGCTTGGCTGGTTCGACAATGTCAACAATGCATTGCATTTGTCGCACTGACTCCTCGGTACCACGTTTTGTGAGGACTGGTAACTTGCATCCACAAAGATGTGCGACAGCGCACGCTCAATGGGCTCACTCATAGATGCCTTGGCAGACGCCACTTAATACTTCGTTATTGACAGTGTTTCAAGATGCTTCGATTGATGGATGTGCAGTTCGCTGCAGCAGTAGTGGCCAAACGAAGATGCCGCAAATGCTGATGTTGCCCCGCTCCCGACTTAACTGGGGCTGTAGCTGTTTTGGCCCTTCTACGCCACTACTGCAGTGCAATAGAGGACACCGGCTTATCGCTTGTGGATCGTTTAAACTGTGTTGAGGACTCCGTGTTTAAACACGCGGCTGCCAATAAGAAGCAGGCTACACTGCTGCAGTACTGTCAGCCAAATAAGTAAATACTTTGTGTGAAGCTTCGAGTGAGTATTTACTGAGTCATGATTGGGACGCGATCGTGGATTGTTGTTTGGAACGCACATTCCGTTGCGCCACGCGCGACTGGCCTAGGACGCACCGGCTTCACACGGCTGACAAAGTTGGCGCTGCCTAGGCTACTTGCGTGCGGCGCAATCGACCGCACGCTCACGGCTGATGAAGTCGGCACGACCTAGGCCAATTGCGTGTGGCGCAAATGAACGTGCGCTCCGAACAACGATCCACGATCACGCCCATGGTTCATTGGTTGATTTGCAGAAGTGTTTATTTATTTATTTATTTATTTATTCAAAATACCCCCAAAGGCCCTCATTACGAGGGTATTACATGGGGGGGGGGGGGGGTCAATCACAAGCACTGGTTGTAGTTTGTACATACTAAAAACAAGAGAGGTTAACAGAAGTAATAATACAGTGAAAGATAGTTAATATACAAGATAATTAGGTCACAATTATTACAGAGAAAACATTAGTACATATTAGGAGAACATAGGGCAACTGCACTAAAAAAACATCAACAAATATCGAAAAACACTGTAAAAGTCCCAAAAAAGAATAATAATACGATTAGTCGACAAGTCGTGAGCGAATTAAATGTTGAAACTTAGTCAAGTCTGGTTCCGTGGCAATGACTGATGGTAAGGCGTTCCATTCAGTTATTGTGCATGGTAAGAACGAAGATGCATAATGGGATGACTGGCAGTTAATGCGCTTGACTTTGTATGGATGGTCACGGCGTGGAAAAATAACTGTTGGTGACTGAAAGAAATCATCGTGAAGTGATGGATGGTGATAAAGCTTATGGAAAAGTGTTAGGCGAGAAATTTTACGGCGAAGTGCTAAGTTGTCCAAGTCAGCTTTATTCTTTAACGCGGTGATTTTTTTCGTTATTTTATATATTGAATTACGGCTATATCGAACTATTTCGCTATCACTGCACTGTTCAATATATCGAGGTTCAACTGTGTATACTACCCAAGCACTCTTGGCAAAACTGCAGGGCTGGTAATTGTTTAATTTTTTTTTTTCTTTAACAGATTTAACCCCTTATCTGCTGACAATGAGTAACTGACCATCACGAGCATCTGCTGGTGCCAATGACGAGTTGACTCATCGTGAATTTTTCGCGATCTTTGCAAATGGATGTGTTCAGTTTCTTGTAATTTTGATAAGAAAATACACAATGACTTTTGCCAATTTCTTTTTGCACTTCTAAGCATCTTTTAAGAATTTGTCTCAGCAGTTAAGCGGTTAAATACCAGTGCCTTAGCAGACACCGAAGGCACTTGGTGGTTAGTGGATATGACGCAGATCTGAGCCCATGAGCACCGAGATTTTCAGCGTGCCACCAATGCCACCCACCCTCAGAGGTCACACCCATGCACTGTGGAGGTTCTCAGTGTTCCAAGTTTCAAGCGAGCGGTAATGGCACTTTCTTTTGTTCAACATCAGAAACTTGCATCTTGGTGAGCTTTTCCTGATGCATCACAAACATATTTCCAATGTAACATTTTTAAGGCGGCTGCTCTAAATCCGCGTTATCTGAATGTAGGTTTTTCGTGCGGCTCAAGATGTTGTTGCAGTTGGCCTTTAACATGTAGACTACAGTTGCACATTTTGAATTCCCAATTTCTGCGCGTGATGACACACTGGTGGGTCACTCGTCACATGGTGTGTCGTGACCCACTGGTGAGTGTCCAGGGAGTTGTGCCACTTTAAAACTTCTTCAAGGTGCAGCGAGACGACGTCACAACCCGTCAAAGCAGAAAAAAACTGAATTTTTCCTCTTTGTTGATTTCTAGCAAAGACGTCGCTTGTGCACTGCAGGAAAGCTCTGCACAGCTTCACAAGGAGAAAAATTGCAGTGGCTCACCTGTGAACCATGTCGCAGTGAACGTGTTGAGGAGCTTTAGAAACAATGGTTTCTACTGAAGAATTCTTGACTGACTTTTTGGTAGACTGATTGTATTTAGCATCCCATAGTGACAATGAGGCTTTGAGGGATGATGCAATGGAGGGCTTCAGGTTACTGTAGTTTGTACATGTGATTCTTTGTAATACACTAATTATAGATACTGTGTACAGTCATGAGAAAAGGTATGTGGACCACAACCTCGCTAAAAGCTGAATTTATTCGTGATGTAGATGCACAAACTGAAAATGACGCACGCGCTGGAAAGCTCGCAGTGCCCAGTTTGGACTGCAGTTCTCATTTACAAGTAATGTTGATAGGCGGAAAAGAAAATCGGCTTTATTGCGGAATCCGTGATCTCTATCTTTTTTTTTCTTTTCTCAGGAGAGGACAACGCACTACTTCAGAATATGGCCAAGCTATGAACCCGTGCCTGCCAGTGTGGTCTTACCTTGAACACCTTGACTTGACAGGATGCTGAGTGTAACTTCTGTGGTGGCCCGGGCTCCCCGTGTGAATATGTCTCAATGACGATGCGGAAGGGCACACCTTTCTCACCTCCATGCTTCTTGGGAGTGAACTCTGTGCTGATGCAGTTGAGCTGTGGGAATAGGTCACCCCACATCATGCAAAAAGTTGCTATTAGGTTGCATCCAATTTGCATCCAACTTAATGTCACAATGCTACCTAGTGCTGAAAAAAATAAAAAATAAAAAATGGAAGTTGAATAGCCCATTTGTGTGGTGTTAATGAGTCACCTGACAATGAGAACAGAATGATAGCTTTTCTTCATCCTGTTTTCTCATTAGGTGTAAAATGGGGAGAATAGATAAGAGTAGGGAACTGAATAGTAAAGGTAAAGGTGCGCGAATATTCGAAACTTCGAATATTCGATTCGAATTATCGTTGATTCGAAAGACACTAACTATTTGAAACCCCCAAAATTGCTGTTGCCAGTTCTTTCAGCCAGTTTCGCCGCAGTACAAACATGTTACGCGGCGAAGTATACAAAATGTATTATGGTGAAGCATATTTGCAGTGCAGTGAAGCATACCAAAAGTAAAATGAGGGCACTGTCACTAGGGTGCTTCAATGGCAAACTGGGTTAAAAACCTGGCTTTAGAAGAAGCAAGAAAAATTTGAACACCAAGGAACCCAGTGATGTCTACAACAACGAAAGCTTTTGAAGAGGCTCCTTCCACATCAGCAATGTGGAAAGGTTTTGATAAGCTCGTTAACCTGCAGCAACTTTCACTGCCACAAGCACAGATTGAAAGGTATGTGCATGATGAAATTTTGAATGAAAGAGAATATTGTGAGTGTGGGTGCCCGCTGCTGGCTTGGCTTGTGAAGAGATACCTGCCGACGCCAGACACCAGTGAGCATAGTAAGCGACTTGTTTTGTTGTCTGAAGGAATTGTGACATGCAGGAGGGTGTCGCTGCTCCACGAACATGTTGAGTAGCTATCTTTCCTTCATAACATTGAATAACTGCAGTTGTGATAGCGTCAAGAAAAACTGCTGTACTAGAGAATTTTGTTGACAGCAAAGTATAATTTCCCTGTACATTATTTTCTGTAAAATAAGCTTGCCTTTCTTTCGCACCTCTGTTTGGTGAAAAAAATTGTATTTTTGCAAAACAAATAGTGTACGTAGTAGAAAAATATTTAATTCAATTTGCACTTGGTTACCATGATTTGAATTCGCTTCAAAATTGAAAATTTGCTATCTGCACACGCCTACAGATCAGCTTGTTAGGCCTTTCGCTACAATGCAGCCTTCAGAACATGACAGATGTCACAACATTAAAACACTGAAAATACTATTACATACTGCACAGTGTACAGCTATGTAAGCACTAGTACAACATGGAAATTTTCTTGCGCTCTTCTTACCCCCTTGCATACATCAACACATAAAGCAAGCTTAACAATAGACACTGTTGGGCTGGTCGGTTCATATTTAAGAGATTAAAATCACACTAGCAAATACAATGCCACAGAAAAGTACCAGACAGGACATGCAGTGCAGCCCAGTCTGCTTCATTGTTGTGTTTCTGCCTGCGCAATTTAAAGTTCAGGGCAAGCTTCGTCATAATTCTGATCCTGTCAGAACCCTGAATACAGACTACATGACAGCTGATAAATAAAAGTAACAATTAGTTTAACCCACTATGGCACCACATACTGGGAAAATAACTAATAACATTTATTACTGGCTCACTGCACTTACTAACTGGTTGTAAACCACTGTACAAGAATGAATTCATTTATTCCGGAAATAAAAAAAATTGGTATGTTATCATTTGGTAACATCGTACCATAGTGTTGTGCAAATCTATGCTCATCACTGTCCCTAGGTATGTACTGAATGTGTGCTAAAGGCTGTTTATAGCAAAGTGGCGTTGCACTATAAAAATTTATGAACAATCAATTCCGATTGCTACCGAAGAATGCATTTATCATGCTTTCAGAGGTGTTTGTTTGTGCTGCTATGTTGCGTTATGTGTTATGGGTGACTTATGGGCTTTATAGGTAGAGTATGATGGGTGGATTATTTGTTCATTTAGTGTGCAGACGCTCCACAGTGTTCGGAACTATCCTTGAAGAAGTAGTGCTCAAAGTAGTACCATTTGTTTTCTGCAGACAGGTCTGCTTAGACTCTGCGTGGGCTGACTGACCTCGCTTGGGCTGACCCTGAAGATAGCACAGTATACTGCATTGGGGTCAGCCCATAAAAATGATTAGACAGTCTCGTGAAATCAGGGTAAGCTCCCAGAGAATGCTAAATACAAATAAAACTGGACTGCAGTGACACCAAGGAGAGAGCCAAGTTGAAACATTTGAGGAAAAGTCTGAACGGTAGAACCACTAGCGCTCATGTTACAAAGCAGTCACAAACACAAATGCGAGTGCCTAGTTTTTGTGCGAGAAGCTACGCTTTTAAAAAAGTTTGATCCTGTATTTCTGATTGGTTCTATCACGTACAACTTCACAGAATGTCTGTAGAAAAGAAACGGCCAGAACTGCAAAAAACGAGGAAATTTACTACCTCTGATAAAAGAAGGCCAAATGTTATGCACTATTGCACCATGTTACCATACGGTCACGAACACAAATTTGAATAAGTCACGTGCATAAGAAATGCCTAGGCATTCAAATGATGATCATATGTCTCATTTTTTATTGCTTCTTTTGCACGTAATTTTTAAGTGTTCATGCAGCTAGGATGCATAAAAGTAGTTACCAAAAGAAAACTTGAAAATAATACGATGAGCGTGCATGCTACCGCCTTGATCGAAAATATGCAGGCACTGCTCCCTGAAGGAGTAAGCTTAAACTAGCAACATTGAAAAAAAAATGTATATTACCAAACTGCCGCTTGGTACATTAGCAAAAAGATACCAGCCTCTGGGTATCGCAGGCTGCGTAGAACACAGCATGTTACCAAACTGTAGTGCTGCCCCATTTATTCTTTATTCGAAGATTACCTCGTAGCGCCCCTAGATGTTACAGCAGGGGGGGTTACAGCATCGAATAAGATACATCTTCATTTTACAGTGCACTTGCTTTTCATCAGTCAGTCTGTTCCGCTGGTCCATTGCCCGGACAAAAAAGTTTTTAGAGGGTTAAAGATTGCCAACCGAAAACATCGTGAGAAGCATTGTACTGTGTGATGTTGAAGAAAAAAGAACACAAATATAGAACATTTCAAGCACACAAAAAGCCTGTATGCCCCTTCTTATGCCAAGGACGTGGAAGTGCACTTACCCGTACAAAAACTCCTGTCTCTTTGGTTGGATCCCAAAGGAACTCGCAGAAGTGGACTTTGTTTGGCGTGTTGACCACTTCATACACTCCATATGACAAGGGCACATCTGGTGGAGGTACAGAAAAGGAATTAACAAGATTATGAGTCTTACACACTTTGCTTAAGTGGAATCGCCCAATGTTAATGCAAACAAATTAAGTACAACACAAACAGCAGTGAAAAGTGTGACCATGCCAAGGCATCACATTGGTGGCCCCAAAAGGGGCCTTTTAAAAATTGTGAGAAGGCTGTTGCGGCAGCCTGTCAGCTTGAGAAATCCAGAAGAAACTCTGAAGTGAGACCACTACAAGCATCTCGCTATGTACTTCTCACTAGCTTGCATGAGAAAATCCTATGTCCATCAGCATTGCATGCTTTACATGAAGCTTGCCGACATCCTCATTCAAGGCATCTAAGTGCTCCATGTAGCGCGGTGGAAGGTTCCCCGTAAAAATGAAGCCCCAGAGGTTCTGAATCATCTGCCGGGCCTCCTGTGAGGACAACATTGAGGCAGCCTGCCCTACTGCATCATCGCTGCTGTCACTATCTGATGCAGATATGTTCACAACAATCGCCTCGTGAGTTAGAAGCACTTCGTTTCCAAACCTATAGCCGTGTGCTTTCCTTTCACCGGCAACGTCGTGCATTGCCGATGGTCAGCAGGCGGATCAGTCATCTTCCGTTTCGGCGGCGAGTCAAACAAGGCTGAGAAACCGTGTGGCCAGAAACGATTTTTGCGCAAGAAAGACAAACGCGAGCAATTAAGCTGTTTGCAGAACTGCGCTGAATGAGGAGCTAGCGAGCAACATGCGAGCAATCTGGGAGCAGCACAGTTGGTGCGGTACATGCCTATTTTGGAGGGTGGTGCGGCGCAGAGCTATGGGTGCAGCCCATTCGTGTTTGGAAGGGTGTAAGGGTGACGGGAGAAAGGAGCGCAGAGATGGTTGGAAAATTAGCGCGCTGTGGCTGTTGGAGCAGCGGGCCATCGTACAGCGGCTTGAATTTCTTGTTTTATTTTTGTTCTTTTAAAGGATTTTGCATTTCCCTACCTTTCGTCTCTGACACCCAGCAGCCAGACGTCATCCTTATAACCGATAATGCGGCATCGAAGCATTGCAGTAGGCGGGTTATTTCGCCACGGAAAACATACAAAAGTTGACGGTGCAGCAGCTTCTCATTGTCATAACCGATATATTGTCAAAACTGGTATCATTATAAGTGGGTTTGACTGTACAGCAACATGGATGGACACGAGTGAGAATGGTCAGAGACTAGCCAAGGCGCAACTGAACACCTGCCCAGCAGGCCTGACTGCCACTTCCTGGTCCCTTGCTCCTGTTATATTCTTTTTCATGGTCCACGGAGACTTTGGGAGCAAGAAAGCAATCCCAACTGAGGTGAGAATTGCATAGCCCTCTCTGATGTGCAGTTGTGCAACTGCTTACATATTTATTTACGTTTTAAGCACATAGGTGGCGCATGCTGTGTTACATGACGATAGAGTCAAGTTCCAGTGCAATGGGCTGCTTATATGTGTAGCCATTTGCGAGGTCAGTGTGCAGCTAGATGCACCCTTACCAGCTTCAAGTATCCTTTCGCCTGGTCTCTGCCGCATCCACTGAGTAATCTGTTCTTTTTCCATGTACTGCAGCCGACGTTCTTGAAAACCAATTCGAATGGTGCTCTAAAAGAAGACAAACACACATAAAGCAGCAGTTTGAAGCACAGTTTTAGTATGACAATGATCAAAAAGAAACTTTCATATTTTTGTGCACTTATAAGTGGATGCAAGGTTTTTTTCAGCTTCTAGGAAAAAATGAAAGAGTCTTTAAGGATTTCCAAAAGCCCTGGCAAAGTATTTTCAAGGACTAAGCCAATACTACATTTGAAAGCTTCAAAAATGACACTTGTTTTTAACAATGAGCAAACTATTTGTTTTTGCACACAAACAAGAGAGAAACACATTAAAAATGCTTAGCAAATAAACTATCACCAGCTGCTGCAAAGCTGCTAACTGGATATATCGGCTCTTACTTTTGGATTGCACCAACTCGGCGGCCAAACGTCAAAATGAAATCTACTAGGCTTAGTAGAAAATAATATTCAAGAATTTTCAAGCACCTAATTAAACTAAGGGGTGTTCAGGGCCTTGAAAATGGCCCTCTGATATATGGATTTCCATGAGTTTGAAGGACTGCTATGAATATCAACTATGGCAGGACCTTACTGACAAATGCTTCGTGGGAATTAAATAATAAACACATATAAGCTATAATGTGTACCACATTAACTGACCAGCCTTGGGATGTCCGACACTAGATTCAATTTACATTAGGCAAATGCGCATGTAAGGCTTTCTTTTCACTAATTTTTCATGACAATTCTCTCTTGCAGCATCTAACAGCAACCTATATACCATGAATGTGCCACTCTAGTCAAAAGACTGAGGAGACAGAATGTTGCTATGCCACCAAAATTCACTACAAACATGACAGCTCAGAGCCCATGATGAACATGAGCAAAATCATGCATGCATTTTTTTGTAGGCAGGTGCCTATTAATTACACCTTACCTAACAGTGTGCAACAAGCCACCAATCAGTGAGAGCACCTGACTTTAAGCGAACTAGTTGGCGACTACAGTATAGACCACTTATAACATAAGTCACTGGTGCCGTGACCAAACCGCCACATGTGTCCGGGAATCGAAGGATACAACTGGGATGTGCCCTCACTTTCCTTGGCAAGATGGTTCCTCCGTTTTCCAAGTGCCATACAGCCACAAGCACCAAACTGCAACTTTGACACCTGACTCTCGACAAGACAGCATTCATACCCGTAGACGAATACACGGAGCCCTGGCGTAATATGACGCGCATAAATTGAACTGACAGCAGCACGCATGAAGCGAGCTTCGTGAGAGATCAGCCATTAGTTACCCTGAACTGCCATAGCAAAAGTTTCTATGTGCACATACTGGTAGGAAGGGCAAAATCTCACATACTGACAACATTCTGAACCGATGAATTTGCAAAACACAGTTTAAACTGATAGCGTCACGGAGACAAGGTCACATGCACAATATCTGCAATTCGTGACAGGTGAATGCAATAAGCACTCGTAGCCTCCACTGATTTTTCTGCGGTGCTGGAGTTTTAAAAAAACAACGAATTGAATTTACCGTTGCATTGAGTTTTTATGGCTTGCTTGATAACTGACATTTTGTTGCGATCCTGCCTGTGTACGAAAAAATCCCTCGGTGGCTGTATTTACTTTCCGCACACAAATTGAAGAGCCACAAATCGACAGTGCGCAAGCGTTCGATGCAGACCACACACCACTGGCAAGCGGCAGGAGCAAAATGCTTCTCCGTTGTCTAGCCAATACCCATGCTCCTGCTGAGGCAGCACGCTGCCGCCGTGCTTTCTTGTTTTCCCCTCAGTTCCTCGTTCACTCGCTCGCTTGCTCCTTGTCTCCTCCTCCTCTATCCCTGCACTGCCATTGTCAGTCTCCCCTTGGCCAAAGCACCTTATTGAGAAGTGTGTTTACTACCCTTCTTGTCTGCAAGTTTTCCAGACAACCGCATTATAACCGCTATTTCATTGCGCGCGGCTGCACTATAAGCGCTAGGCATTGTGGGGATGCGCAACTCTCGCGCGTCACCTGATGTTTTTCTTGCATAGCGCGTCTCCTGTAATCCGGCTTTGCCGCGTGGCCTGCGTGATGCCCGCGGCGGTCGATGTGGTTGGGGTGCAGTGCGAGAGATGGCGCAAGTGTTGCGCTGTTAACGCCGCCTCACGGAAGGGTTACTTGGGGGTGCACAGGAGAACAGGCTGGCTCTTTCCCAGCGGGTCGGGGAATAGCGTGGACGTCCCGCGCGCGCGCCGACCCATGCTTCTGCGAAACCGCCTCGCGTGGCCGCCTTCGAACGCGCCACCATTCGCGTGACCGTACACGCGAACGACCAGGCGTTGGGATCCAGCATGGGGCGAACATATTCGCTCGCTATCCGGTCGCGGTGAGTCGGACTTCCTAGATTTGTCGCGCGCCCATCGGAATGTTTTGTGGATAGCAACTCGGCTAGCAGGCATTGATCTATGAAAGGTGCAATAAATGCCCTTGTGACTGTTTGCACTACTGTGTTGTCGTTCCTTTGTCCCAAGAGTACAGGAGAACACCACAGCATACACACTGAGCTCTGTGGGAAGATAAACAGTAGTCAGAAAGAACCACTTTACATCCAGTCCTGCACTATAGGTGGTTACATCATAAGTGGTCTGAGCTGTATCAGAAAGTTTGTAAACATTGTTTTGATTGCATAGTCAACGATATGCTTTAAGACATAGTCAGAAAGAATGCTTTATATCCGGTCCTGCACTATAGGCGGTTACATTATAAGTGATCTGAGCTGTATCTGAAAGCTTTTAAACATTGTGTTTGATCGCATAGTCAGCGATATGGTTTAAGATAATTAAGTAAATGCATGCAGGCCTTCTTTGTGAAGAAACTGCATAAGTGGCCTTGAGAGTTGTCATCCGTAATTGACTGTTCATAGTTGGTGGGATGGTCTGTTCATATCCCAGCACCTCTAAGCACTATCTCCTTGTGGCTTTTATCTCTAGACTCTCCCCCAGAAGATGTTGAGCATCCATTCTTGTTAACTGAGATCTGGATTCTGCATTGTGGATGCCTGTGTACTACAGTGAAGCTCTAAAGAAAGCAAGCACAACGTGTAAAGCCCATACATCTGAGAGCCACCCAATAAATGTGAACTCGGAGAGAGCAAAGTGACTGGCATCATGCGCTACTTTCACCATGTGCTGTTACAAAGCAAAGGCAGTAATCATTGCCATGGCAAAGATGTGCATAATGGACACCGGAACAAATCGTGAGAAAGGGTAAGATTCTTTTCCTCTTCAGCCTGTGGCTGATAATGGTTATGTAATTTCAAGACAAGAAACTGTAACAACTACCACAGTAAAGAGTGTACAGAGCGCTTCCACTGGCACTCTACAAGATACTACACAGGGTCATTATCACGCAGCCGAATTGACCAATGTGCAGCTGACATTGGCTCTGACGCGGCCAGCGTGCTTAATTGGCCCCCTCACCAGGCCCGATAGCAAATTTTGGTTATACGCTGGAAGTTGTTATGTGTCCTCTAGGGAGTGTTCTGCTGCAACAATTTTCAAATCAGCTCATTAATAGCCGATCGAAATATTTAGGCGCTGCGAACCCACAATTTCAGAAGGAGATCTCCACTGCCAAGCATGGCACTCCCTTTGCTGGCCCCATCTAGCCTCCGCAAGTGAAATTCCTTCCCTGCATTCTCCCATACCGGACCTCGAGGATCGCATGACGCATACGTCGCGGGCCCCACCTTCATTTTTTTTGTCCTCGCTTTTTTGCAGCACAGTGCACTTCCACTGATGGTGTCGCGCACGAGCCGTTGTGATTGTCTCGTGTTATGCAGTATGCGATTTTGCACGCTGAGCACGAGGACACCTGACTAGCGATATATGTCAGTGCTACACGAATACTGAGCCAGACACAAGCGGATCACAGAGCATGATCCCAGGCTGGAACACAGTAGAAAATGACATAGTTTCAGTGTCTGCACATGCGACTGCACGACAAGGGAACAAGCAGATGAAACGGAAGTACATCTCTCTTGCTGCGGCACAAAGTAAAACAAAAGCACGTGAACATTCAGTTTGTGTTTTATTATTTCTCTAAGTTTTAATTCATCTGTTGAAGCAACAGATTATACAAAATAGCAGATGTTGCCTTGAGTAATTCTTGAAGTCACATGTCACCACAAGCGACGTCACAGTGCAAACACGTGTACGTAGGCGTACTAGCACGTGTATGTCATCCTTCCGCTTGGAGCGCAGCGGCCGCGAGAAGGAAAAATGGCGTTCGGTTTGAAATTTCAGGTCTTTCCGGGGCACGTAGCGATGTAACATTTTGCAGACACGATTGTTATCATGCAATACATGCTCTGCACTTGGCAGCTCAAAATGGCCAGACCTGGCAAAGGGCCCTTTAAAGACTGTGTGGCCTCCGGGTATTTTTCACCCTGTCAACACAGACATCCCCGCACCCCCCACAGCCACAATGGTTGACGACTTGCAGGTTTATGCAATGAGTACAATTCCCGGAGTGGTAGAATATGCCTTATGACTTAAGTGGCTAGTGATCACAGTAGACTGAAGTTGAAAATTTGTTTCAGCTACACATTGATGATAATTACATGCTAATTAGCTACATATAAGACATAAAACTTCAACAAGTGTTGAGAAAAAGCCTTTTTTTTCAGAGCGACTTTTCTTCTTCGGTATGTTGGTGGCAACAACAACAACAACAACAACAACACAACAACACAACAACAACAGTAATAATAATAATCAATCATGTATGTAATATCTCTTCAGAATCATATGAGAGAGATTTGACAGAAAGATGGGAAATATTGTGCAGATCTTATGAGAAAATTTATGAGCTAAAGTGCCAAGCAGCACGACAGTCGCTCAATAATGACTGATTTGATTTGCAGTTGTATTTTGGTTCTAGGAATAAAACCAAGTAAGGTCAGAGAACCTTTACTCATTTCATTCATAAAGGCACTGAAGCATTAACAAATGCAAACATTTAAGCATTCCTTTCTTATGTTCCAACCAGCCCAGATTAAGTCTCTCTTCATATATAATTTAAACAGAAATAAATAAATAAATAAATAAATAAATAAATAAATAAATATATATATATATATATATATATATATATATATATATATATATATATATATATATATATATATACATATATATATATATATATATATATATATATATATATATATATATATATACATATATATATATATTTTTTTTTTTTTTCAAGTTTTCGGTGCCGAAACCATGATCTGATTAAGAGGCATGCTGTGGTGGGGGACACCAGATTAATTTTGACCATCTAGGGATCTCTAAAGGGCTTCTAAACCATCTCTAACATTTTTTACAACATTTCAAGTAAACACGCGCATTGAGCTCAGAATGCCATCATGATCAACCTTGCCAAATCCAGCAGCACTACGTACCACGGGCGTACCACAAAATCAAAAAACAATCCCGTGCTCTTCTCCAGGCCTTCCCACTGTCCCCAGCACTTGTCGTGATGTCAGCAGGGTGCATCTGGTGATGTCAGCAGGGGCAGATGCTGCCATTTGGTCGAACAAGAACCTATGACTTCCAGTTAGTGTGCTAGCAGGTGCGTGCGCTCCCTGCTTTTCCTCGTCGTGTTGCTTGCTTCTACGTGCTCCCGAATTGGTAACTACGGCACACAATGCAAGTGCCAAATCACTTGCATTCCAACACAGTCATGCTAGGCAGTCTGATTAGCTGCGCGAACAGAGTCCGACAGTGTTTTGTGATGGCTAGAAGGCACCCGTGTGTGCTGCTTGGCTGCAAAAGTGCCGACTGAAAAATGAAACGACGCGACAACGGCTGCCTTATGATGACGCCCTGCACGATGCCTGGCGCATAGCATACGTGCGGGCAACACAGGGTCCATTAGCAGCACACTTTGCAGGAGGACAGGCCGGCATGGCGGCAACAGCGGGTAGCCAAGAAGCGTGGAGTCGCGATAATCGGAAGAGGACAGTGTTTTGAAAAGCGCGTTGGCAGTGATGTATGTCACATGACATTTCTAGGTACTCTCGGTGAGGAGGAGTGGCCAGCTGATGAATGCAGCGTAGCGAAAGAATGAGCGAAACGAGCGAGGGCCACACTCCAATCATCAAGTGTGTAGCTCCGCTATTACAGCACTGTTTCGAAAAATTCTCACGGATTATGTGTTCGTTGCAGACTCGCGCACGACTGCAACACCACAACTAAATTTCAACTTCTGGTTGGTTTAGGGGCCTTTTACCATGCACCTAAATCTAAGTGCATGAGTGCTCTGGCATTTCGCCCCCACTAAACCGTGACTGCCACAGCCAGTATTGAACCTACACGACATTGTGTTTAGCAGTGGAATGCCATAGTCACTAAGATATCATGGTGGGTCATTTCATCAGCGACGCAAGTCCACAAGATGTGAAGTTAGATAAAAAAAGTGAGGCGTTTGTCACATCTACACTCACCTTCAGCATCTTCCCCCGCATTTCAGTGAGATCACCAAGTTTCTTGAGCTTAATCTCGTACGATTGACCTGCCCGAAAACATCAGGCAACAAATATCACCAACGGAAACCAACCAGCTTCACAGTAAGTTAATCAAATACTCTCAGCTGTTACTCATCTTGCTATATAAGCAGGTTGCCTTTGCATGAAAATGTTTTCCAATTTGGAAAAAAGTCATGGATACAAAAATCTAGTAGCTCAAAGATTTAGGGACCAAAGAACCCTCAGTGGGAAATGCTTACAGCCCCCAAGTCTTTGAACTCTGTAGTGCCATGTGTTGTTTGGGAGAAAAATGAAGAAATGATTAAAATAGGAAATTATAATTTATGTGCAAGCTACCCTTGATTCAAATTAGGATAATTGAGGTTTAGCAGTCCCTCTGAATAAAGCCAGAATCACAGATTATCACTTGCCAGAATTAAAACTACCAAGAGTTGACCATAGCTTTCTTGAACCTTTGACTATCAAACTTTTTTTTTCTTTTTTTTCTTACACAGCCCCTGCCAGGTTTTTATCATGTTGGTTCAGTGGGCATCTCATGCTACATAGAAGCTAGTATTTCGCTGCCATTTTCTCTTATTTCAATATTTCTAAACAGTTCATAAATTCCTTTGTCAGTAATAGTTCGGATGGGTGGATACGCCATGCTGGTCATGGCTACAACGACCCTTCCAATGCTCAGCCCCGGCCACTTCCTTCTTCCTTAGTATTTTTTCGGCGGACAATTCATGCTATATATAAACTGGTTCTCCAGCATCAATTTCTTCTAATTTATTATTAATCAAGTATTCATATATCTCTTCGTCTGTCAAAGTGCAGGTGAACCTGCCCCACTGGTTCGCTATGGCTGCCCTGCCATAACAGAGCGACCCAGCCCTGGGATTGCTCCTCCTGCAGCCAGAGATTTAAATGTTCCAAGGTTTTTCTGTGTTCAGATTAGCTCTCCATGGATGGCACAACAACAATGCAATGTTATTTTTTTGCATGAGCTGCTTTTGGCGAGGCAGGGCATGTGCTGAAAGCACAGAATGAGTACACCCAGGAGAGGCAGAGGCTGTGCAAGGGTGAGTGCCTGAGTTAATCTTGGGAGTGGCAGTCAAAGGGTTAAAGAAAGGCAACACTACGAACAAGAACAAAAATATCAGTGGACTTCAGCGATTCATCCCACTCTCATATCACTCCCTGCAAACTGCAGCAGGGCTTCAAATCAGACACCAGCATCAAATGAAAATACAAATTCTCTGCTGTGCACACAACATGCTTTTCATCCACTTGAGTGTTGCCAATCCTCGCCTCCAAATTACAAGCAAAAATGCCACTACTCTCAAGAGTCTGCATAATCCACTAAATACTGTGAACATCACTTAGCACAAATGTTGCACAATAGTACTTAGTGCGTTGAGCTCCTGACTAGACATTACCAGAGACACGAGTTTAAGCCCTAGTGGTGAAGGTGATGGGGGCAAAGTTTTGTTTTTCTCTGCCACATAATGAGGCCGAAGCCAAGAATGAGGAGGTCACCTGGACAGCTACAATGACTACACAATCTACACAATAATGACAACAATAGCATGACAACGACAGCTTAAAGAAAGGACAGATAGATACTGTAAACCCAGCTTTGAGCTCTTAACTGGTGCTGCAGTAAAATATGGCGACCAACCTTGGTTGAGGTAGGTCATGGTCTCCTCATGTAGCTTGGTGGCAATGGACGTGGCTGCTCCCAGGAAGTACTGAAAGCCACCTGTCGACACGTTGCCAGCCAGCTCCCCACCGGGTCCGAGGCGTGGCAGGGGCAGAGACAGTGGTGCCGTTGGCTGGTACACGGCCATGCGCAGGTCGGGAGCCGACGAGCTGTGCCGGCACCGGCTGCAATTGCCAGCAGCATGATACAAGTGGAAGTCAAAGGGTTGGCCTCGACACAAATACTTCAACGATGGGTGAAGCAGCCAAAAAGCTAAAAAATAAAGAAGGTTTAACAAAAGTGTGCTTTCCATATACCTGTCAACTCGGATCCTGGTTTAGTTAGTGTATACAGGTAGTATACAAAAAAGATACACAAGCACACTAACATTTATGTGCATACAGTAAGTGGGGAAGTGCAGCGAGTTAAACAATTTTTAGCAAGCAGATTCTTTCCTTAATGTAAGTAAAACACCAGCATCCAGAACATAATTTTCTCTTTGATTCATCATATATTAAGCAGTACAGAATATAGCACCTCACCTAAATAGCCTGGAAAAGGAAGCACACCAATAAAACAGAATAAAAGAAAACATTTTCTACACTTCCATAAACTCTATCTCACACAGGTAACACACAAGTGATCATGCTAGAGCACTGGCAGCAATAGATGTGGCTGCTTACTGGAAACACCCATACACACAGTGCACCCACCAGTTCTCCTCTTTGTCTGAGAAATCAAAATATCAGTGCTTGCTAGTTTGTTCATCATTACTGATATGGCACAATTCCATAATTTTGACATATTTTGCACCACAAAAGATGCAATTTGTCTAAGAAATTTTAAGCAGCACAATGTTCAGGCAAACACACAGGCAAATTGCCAATGTGACATCAGGCCTGGTATCTTTTAGTTATACAGGCCTGAGTATGGCGGCTTGCATTGCGAGATTTATGCACAGAACAAAACAACAAATCCGAAAGATCACAAATCGGTCATTAAATTTGTTTTTCTAGATATTTCCAGCATGGACTATTATTCCAATGAATGCAAAATAATGGTAGTGAGCCGCCCATAGTATGCAGGAAACCTCACCCTCCAAAATTGCCACAATTACAGACAACAAAACAAAAATCTCCACCTTGTACAGTACTGCCCCAAACGTATTTGGCACACAGATGGCATGAAACTGCAGTCCGGCCAACATTTCTGGTCAGAATAACAAATTCAACTATATTCCCTTTCTCTTGGCCATAACGAAGTGGGGTTCACTGTATTTGCTACAGAATAATGAGAGCATTGAGATGGATACACTGTAAGAGTAAAGTGGATTGGACAAACTTGTGCTCAGAAAGCGAAGCAACACACAACTTACAATGACGGTAAGTGCAGTCACCAGTTGTCAAATCGAATCCAAGTGGTCAAGCCTGTCCACTATTTGTACATGCATTGCCAGACATACCAGAACAGTTTACGGTGAAAGCATAGATAAAAAAATGCACCATGCTATTCACATCCCACATACAATCTGATAAGATAGGCATGTTTTATTATCAAAGGTCAACGTTTCCAGAGTTCCTGATACAGCAAGCACGGCATGCATGAGAGCAGTAATATAACAACCATAATTGCATCAAACAAGGCCAGCAGAAAAATGTGAAACGATGGATGTGTGATAATATAATACACTCCATATTCCAGTCAAACCAAGTTATAACAAATAGGCTTATGTGCTGAAACCAGTTTGATATATGAGGTGATTCGATATAGGCAAAGTCGCCTACAACAAATTTAAACAAACTTTTCCAATGTGTTTATTATACAGGAATTTGCTATTAGCTGTGGTGAAAAGTAAGGAAGGAATACATTCATTGAAAACAAATCTATGCGTAGTAGGCAGTAATTTTTGCCTGTGCCTTAAACTGTTTCTTAGCGCAATTGTGTGGGCCTCCTCCAGTCAACTTCCGTCAATATTAGCAAAGTATAAACTGTTTCATCGGCAAGGAGGAATGTAGCCTCGAACTAGTGCGCCGTGCTACTCTTCTCCTCACACTGGCATGTGCAGATCGCCGTTTCTCACAGTGGCAGCTTGGAACAATAGCGGTGTCATTGCAAGTTAGTGCAATTCCAACGTGCACCTTCTGTGATTGCTGTGATGTCAGACAACCAACCCAAGGTCAACGGGCTACCACTGTGCCGTATCAGTTGTAAAAAATAAAAATAAAAAATGTTTTGGAAGCGAATGTGAAGTGCACCTTCAGCCACGGCGACTCCGTGGACTCCATTGCTACAGTCGGGCAATGCAGCTCCCTCACATTCAAGGGCTCGGTGGCGCTCACAGCGAAGGGACCCCGAGTTTGATATATCCAATGTACAGTCCATTATGAATGAGTTATTTTACATGCACATCAGTCAGCAAGTATTACATGCTCAATATAGGTAACAATTAACTTTATCCGGGATCACTACTTC
The DNA here is from genome assembly GCF_038994185.2 of Dermacentor albipictus. NCBI lineage: Eukaryota > Metazoa > Arthropoda > Arachnida > Ixodida > Ixodidae > Dermacentor > Dermacentor albipictus. Next base: position 81,622,203 of record NC_091824.1, on the reverse strand, counting down.
AGATTTGACTGTCCTACTATGTAGACAATTTACTGAACAAGAAGTTCTAAAATTAAGTTCTGGAGTTTTACGTGCCAAGACCACTATATGATTATGAGGCATGCCGTAGTGCGAGACTCCGGATTAATTTTGACCACCTGGAATTTTTTAACATGCATGCACGCAATGCACTGCGGCAGGGATTTGATTCCACGCCTTCAGGCTTAACAGTGCGATGCCAAAGCCACGGGTTACCCACCATGGTGGGTAACTTGAAGTTGTCAAGATGTGGCACTGCTGCTATCGTTCCAGTACGTGCCAGCCAGCACTGCATTAGTGATATGGCTCATTCTATGTGTTGTTCATTCTCGACACAGTTATGCAACCAAACCCACTTCAGTATACTTTTCCTTGTATTGACCACAGAGAATGCCTGCTCCCATTTAGCAATGCACAGGTGTTACATTTTTGGCCAGTCCTGAACATCTTGGTTTTCTGAAAGTGTTGGAGGCAAAGCAAATGCCAATAAGTAGCTCAGCAAAGCTAAAAGCCCCTGTAATTTTAATATCACCAATGCCAGTGCATGAGTTGATTATTATTGAGACAACCACAACAGAAAAACTATGTTGAGATATCGTCACATACAGGTAGTCTTCATTTCACAACACAGAAACATCAAGTACTGACAATCAAATTATTTCTCTCATATGCTTTTGAGAAGAGCTTCATGCTACGAAAATAAAAAGCTCCTACTTTTGTTAGATATCTCAAAAGGTTGCGGGACTGCCCATCACAAGCAAAGCTCCAGATTCATTATGAATGCAATATCACAGTGACAGGATTCAAAAAAAGAATAAGTGGATTGCAGATCAATACAGCCTTTCAGAATCAATAAAAAGCTTATGCAACTTTTAACCTCTGCCTCACTGGTCTGCAGCAAAAGTTTTGTTCACTGAGAACGGGAATCACATGGCCCATAAAGACAAGCAGCTGCTTACTAGACACTTGGAAAGGCTAATCTTGGCCTGGTAACACCAACAAAGACTACCCCTACAAACCCACCCTACTGAGAAGCTTCTAGAGTTGCACGTGTCATCTCCTTATCTTGAAAGCAAGCTCTTATCAGCTATCTGTAACTGCACTTTCTCTGTTTTCTGATAGCAGTGTCAAAATGCCAAGCACGAACACGTCGCAGAAACATTCACAAAAGCAGGGAACACTGCATCTTCTTTATCTGAACTTTAAGGCTATCAGCACTTATGGTAACTTCTTAACAAGTTTTCAAAGCAACTTGGATATTGTTCACTGGTTTTACTGCAGAATACAACATACCACAAGTCAAACAGTCAACTTGTGAGCTTTTACATGAGGTGAATAATCTAGCACAAGCACACACAACAAAAGGGGCAGTGTATTGTCACTGAAAGCAAGCACTAGTCTAAGTACTTTTGTACAAACTCCATACATTGTAGATACTGTACTGTACAAAAATTGCTGATGGCTTCTTTCTTTTCATTTAATTTTAGGGACTAAGCTGCAATAACATTATTGTGCGAAGATCTTAAATTGCGGTGCTAAAGTCTTGAAACTTCTCAGTAGATTATGCAGGTCAGCGTAATGGGGGGCTTGGATTAATCTTAGCCGACTGTGGTTCTTTAATGTGCACTTAAATTTAAGCACACAAGCATTTTTATGTGTTGCCTTAACTGAAATGTGACTGCCACAGCTGAGAACTGAATCCACAACCTTGTGTCCAGCAGGAGAATGCCATAGCCACAGAGCTGCAGAGGCAGGTATTATATCCAGATATACCACATAACTCTGCTGAATGGGCACTGTCTGGAGCAATGTGGCAAAGCTTTTCGAGCAGTGCTATATCCTAACATTTTCATTCTTTTTCTATACTCTCTGAATCACAAATTTACATAGTGTGCTCCCGTGTTCACTGTAAAGACAATGGAGGGGGGGGGAGGCACTCTATATATTTCCACTTAATGGACATGTCCATTTCATCTGCTGCTGAAGTTCTGATTGTCTGGGGCCACCAGTCTCCTTCTGCTGCATACCCCAGCCCAGCCAATCAACTTCTGCAGCAGATGAAATGGACATGTCCACTAGGTAGAAACTAACAGAATACCCCCTCTGGTACCACATTTTCACTTCGTGAGTTAGCGGTGCCCTTTGGCTTGAATTTAAACTGATTTGCAAATGCCAAACAGCCTTCGCATTAATGTTCATCTAACACATCTGTAGTCATCAAACAAAAAGGTACGAGCACAAATTGAATGCCGCCTACTGAGTGACGTAGGAGGCGAAGCAAACGTTTGCAAAGCAAGATGCTTGCACGATGCCAAACCAGCATTGCATAGCTAGACGAGTAAACCAGAAATGTCTTTGGCAGGCTCTCTTCTGTACATGCCTACAGAGACAGCATCACAAGACCCGATTGCATCCTTTATGCACCCTGAAAAGGCTGTAACTGCTCAACTGAAGCGATTTAATTGTAACAATAACAAGCAACAGGACAATGAGAACAAGATATTATGGTTTTAGCATCATGACAACATATGGGCTATGAGACATGCCCCAGTTGATGACTATGGATTAATTCTCACCACAAGAGTTTTCTTTTTTTTTAAGTATGCTCTGCTCTTGTGCTTTGCCCCCAGAGAATGCAGCTGAGGTGACCTGGAATTGAACCAGTGGACACATACTCAGCAGCACGGCCCTTGCAGTGGCACCACAGAGGGTCAAAATGAAAAGTAGCCAATGGTGGTACCGTCTGTCCCAAAATTACTGAAGGGAACTCACAGCGCAGGCTCCAAACAATCAATTTCCCATTTCTTGTGAAGTGAGAGCTGCGCAGACTGTGACAGTGTAATTTCCTGGTTTCAGTCTACTGTTTCACACGATATAAGTCACCAACTGATTTTTCGGACTCCAAAAATTTGGACATGCTCGATTATTCGGTCTGCTTTGTGGCACCACCATTCTCCCCATAGACCATAATGTATAACAACTGCCGAAAGTTCGAACACCTTGCAACCTCTCATATGATTTTTCGGACACTCCTTGAGTCAACTCGATCGAGAGCACCATGCACCAACTCTGACTGGTGTATGGTTCGGCTTGCTGAACGCCTTTTTTGTTTTGAACGGAGCCTCCATGCTACCCCACGAAGTGGTGCTACTGCAAATCCCCGCTCATCATCATCGTTTCTACCTGGTTCGTGGCTACAGCAGTTACAGTCTCAGCTTAGTAAGCCATGTCAAGACAAACCAGCAGCTGATTTGTTTGCTTCTTCGTGTACGACGCTGAGAGAGGCGACATTTTTTGTTTGTGCGACTGGTGTCGGTGTGACGGCACGGTGATGTTTGCTTTGTATGCTGTGTTGAAGTTGCGGTGACCCAATGCAGCATACGGAAACATCACGTCAAGTGTCTAATGGAGTCGACTGTGCCCACACAGACTCCGGTGGGGAATGCCGGTAAGCAGGTGCCGGGAGGCCTAGGATTTGTTGCCTTCCGATGTGCTCCTTACTGACACCAAAAATACTCTGCTGAGACCTTCGCAGTGATTGCATTGCGATTCTGGAAACCGTCTCATTTGAAAGTTTCACAGGTGCTGACACTGCTGTCCTGACATGCACAGAACTTGACGACGACAAGATCATTCGTCAGGTTTCTGCTGCACCGCCGGAGGATGACTCCGAGTCGAAAGATGACGCACCATGTGCTACGCTGCCGTCGCATGCGGAGCGTGTACAAGGAGTGACTGTGCTTTCAGCTGCCTATAGTGACCATACGACCCTCTCCAAGATTCAGACTTATCTGGTTGCGCGTAAACGGAACAGCATGCGAAGGCGCATTCACGATTTCTTCAAGCCTGCTGCCGAGCCCGAATAAGTGCGTGGAAATAAAAGATTTCTTTCTTTTTTCTTAATCTGCATTTTCGGACACCTGTTTATTTGGACATTTCTGCAGCCCCCGTGAGGTCCGAATAAACGGTCGGTGACTGTACAAGTAACTGAAAGTTCAATATTTCTGAATGCATGAACTTAGCTTTTGGCAGGCAGAGATAATGCATTATAACACAGGTTTACTGTTTTCATTGTGTTGCAGTGTTTCTATGTCATTCGCAGCAAAGCACATAAAGAAGCAAGCAACTTTTTTTTATATTTTACTGTGCATGCACTATCCCTATGGCAATGTTTCGTATATGGGACGTTAGGCAGCTGCTGGAAAGACACAAATTATATGCCCTTGAAAAGTTTCCTGAAAGGGACCCTAAAGGGGAATATTAAGTCAAGCCAGACTGAAAGGTTAGGCTTTTGTAATAGTGAATTTATCAGTCGTAGCGAGAACAGAGCTTTTGTAAGCAAGAAAAAGTTGTAGTTTCACCTGAAAGGCGAAGCATCAAATGCGGCAGCGAATTAGTGAAGGAAGGATAGTAGTTTTATAGGTCGTATAAACTTGTAAACATAGGCATATTAACTAAATTAACAAGCAAGATGTCATGCGCACACAAGCAAATAGGAACACATCTCACTCAATGACCGCAGAAACTCGCTGTCAAATTGCTGCAACGAGGAAACGCGACAGCTGCAGCGAGTGAATTAACCTTTGTGCAGCCGCTCACATCAACGCGAACTAAGTTGCAAAAACAAAGCGCAGCGCGGACTCTGTGCCTGTCGCAGATGGCTTTCAAGATAAAGCGGGCCCGGGCGGGTGCGCTGCCCGGAGGAGAACGAGCCCCCTCCCTTACCCTCCCCCCGAAGTCTTGCATGTGATGGCCACAGCGTGCTTCCTCTCTTTCGTGCACGAGACTGAGCTGCCATCACCGGCTCAACCTCACACACTTTCACTTGCACATACAGCACATGGCGTGTGGCAACAATTTTACTTCCCTTGGACTTTATACAGAACCTCACGGCAACACTGATAGCAGAAATGCAGCTGGAGTGTCCATATAATTGCTATCGCAATAAAATGACAAAAATTGAAAGTCAGAGTGGCCTTACTCGCCACTTATTTTAGACTATAGTACCTCTCATGTGACGTCGGCACTGGCCAATTCAGAGAGAGCAGCAGAGAGAGTGGCTATGCAGGGATCATGTCAACTCCTCTGTTTTGGCACGGGCAATACGAATTGAGGAGCAGGACCTTTGGTGGCCATATTCTACATAACAAAGTCATATACGGAAAATGATGAGACTCCTAGATGAATAATCTATCAACTAACTTGGCTTAGTATTTTTCCTTAAAGAGTTCCTTTCGGTAGTGCTGGGTGCACTTAAATGAACACCTCTCTGAGCGACTGTAGCATATGTGAGGTGGTACGAACACTTAAAAAAGTGAAGCAAGACGTACGACAGAGGCTGGAATAGACACCGAGCACACACCTTGGACTGGTGTCCTCGGCCGGTTCCCTGGAGGTGCTGACACAGAAGCGCTTGATGGCACCAGTGACATCGTCATCGGTGCTCAGGGGCAGCCGGTTCTTCTTGCCATGCACCCCTGACCGAGCCTCCGAGGAGTGTCCCAAGCTGTTGCTGCCGCAGTCACTGAGAGAAGCACGGAGTGGCTTGTCAGTGCATACTGGCTAGTCTGGCAACAGTCCCGTAGCTCAAGGTCTGCAGTGTACTATTGATAACACCATACTTCCTTCTTTGATACCAGGGCCCTTCTATACTTGGTGTTTCTGCAAAGACTGCCAAAACTTTTTAAGGATCACCTACGGAAGATAGCGCAATGTTAATCCTGCTGGATTACTCAAAGCGGCAGATATCTCAACACATTTTTTTTCCATGCACATTGATGATTGGAATAGCTTGGCTTTATGACAATTGTATCACACTTTTGTACTTTTTGTGTTCGCATGTTTTGGTCATTGTTGTCTTTTGTTTATCATTGCCCTCCCTGCATGGACCTTGTGTCCACAGAACATACTAAATAAATAATAAATAGTATTATTCGCACCAGAAATTATAATGCTTAAGTGACTATATTAAAGAAAACTAAGTTTTTAAGTAATCACCTTACAACACATATTAAAATTTAGAAAACCTAGGCAGTGACACTGTAAGGCATATGCAATTAGAAAGAATTTAGTGGGTGACACCATTTTCAACATATGCGCCTACTTGTGGTAAAATACACTTTCTTTCCACTTACTTTTTTAATAAAACGCCATTTTATGTGTTGAAGCACAAAAAGAACTGGAATGGCAATGCATATTTTCGCAAAGCTCAGGAATTAAGATCTCAAAACTGGTGTCCTCCTGAGAATTTGTTCAAAGTGGATCTGCCTTGCAACCTTCCCAGCTACAATTTCTAAATTTCAATATGTGCTTTACGATAACTAGCTTAAAATTAATTAGTATTTCTTGGTAATTAGCTAACTATGCATTTCCATATCTCATGCAAATAGTGTCTACCTCTTTCAGTAATCCCATTCAAGGACTAGAATTGTGCTATCTGACTAGGTGATCTTTCTGTAAACATTTTTGGCAGTCTTCGCACAAACACCCAGTATGCAATCCTTGAATAAGCTAATCTAACTATGTTGAATAAATGGTGTTTCTCAATTACTTTCACAAAGTAAATGCCTCACACTTTGCTGATCAAATAGGATGAGCAATGCCTGAAATCAAAAACTAGAAAAAGGAATGGATGTTTATTGCATAGAATATTTTTAAAATGGTATTACAACAAAGCCATAAGAAGAAACACAAATGCCTGGCTGCATCTGCACTTGGCCAGGTTTGAACAAGCACTTTATCAACAAAGCTGCATAGACAGTACCCATCATCCCACTATAGCTGTAGTTCTGCCCAAGCCATAACTACCATGAACACCAGATTAATGTGGTAGATAGATTAGCCTGTCTATTACAGAAACACTAGAAGCACACGATTTGCCATTGCTGAAAAGTTTGAGAACTTCACTGCTATAAATGACTGTCCTACACTCTCAGCACACATTGCTCTTACGTAACAATTACGTGCAATAGGGAAAAGATAATAGCAGGAATTTTTCTTGCAAGTCTGTTGAATTGCTCAGTCTTGTCTCAGATGGCTAAAAGGATTACAGTGTACCCAGGGTCGAATGCTGGGTGGTAACGACTTCTTTTCCATGGAAACATGACAATCAACATGATAATACAGATGCCACAAAATTTAGCTATGTAACATTTATAATTTACTTATTTATTCATAATACTACATGCACATAGACGACACTACTCCAGTGGGGGAACATCGCAAACAGAACATGTATGGTTTCAGAAGAGGAGGGCAAACTGTAGTCAAAATTAAATCAATTATGACAGCATGGATTTATGCTAGGCACATCAATTAGAATTAAAAACCAAAGGCGCAGGCCATGTGGCTGCTGATAACCTTTTCCTCATTGTCACTGTAAAACTGCTAAATCAACAGAAAGAAACAGCGACTCTCACCTTGCAGGACCTTGCCTAAGGGCATCGGCCAGGGCATAGCCATTCTCTCGAGGCATCTCTTGCTTTACTGATGCGAGGCTAGGCAGAGCCAGCAAAGCATCGCTGCAAAACGCCCAATCATACGGTGGTATAGTGCATATTTAAGTGCACAGCATTACAGCCAGGTGTACCAAGCTGCAGCAAGTGCCACGGCAATATTTTTTGGCTGCGTAACTTAGCAGGTGCTGCTGAGCGACCATGATTTCACAGTGCCAACACCTCGCATGGAATCAGTTTTGTGGCAGTGAATTGAAAATGAAAAAAAAAAAAAAAACCAGAAAGGAAGGAAGGTCTAACGAACATTTCGTAGTAATTGGGAACTTTTATTTACAAGTCTAAAACTGATTACTGGTCTGATTTGCCCATGACACACTGCAGAATAGATTTCTGGCCAATGTAACATGTCGTTCCCTTGCTCTGCAATGAAGTAGCAGAAATGTTAACTTTATATTGGCTTCAATACCAATCAGATGTTCCCACTAACGTGTAACTTCTGCTGTATACTTCTTGCCACAATTAGTTTAGTAATAGCCAAGAACAAGACACTCGCATATGCCACAAGCAGCTACACAAGAACACTGTAAACCTTGACTTCTGCTAAATAAGATAGCTGTTTATGAAACAGTTTCTCGGTATACATTGTTTTTTGTATGTGGTCACGCATGTGTATGTGCATGCATGCATGTGTGTTTGTTCCAGATTAGGCTTGGAAGTATAGGTGTCATTGCAAAGCTTTGCAAAATAAGAAATGTTTGACCACTGAAGTTGCATGCTGACAGCCCGATTCCCACAATCATTATGTAAAAAAGGTGCATTGTGGTCAGTTACAGCAGAGGTCCTTCCCACAAATGCACTGCTCCTGCTATTCATTGCTTTTCATCCTATTAAAGTTGTTCTCTTATTGATCACACGAGCACCGAAAAATGGCACCCCAGTCACACAGCAATAACAAACAGTAATGCAACTGCAGCACTCATGCAATGGCATGCCCAAAATTTGAGATCAGTAAGTGTGGCTACTGACAAGAGATCAATGCACAGCTGACACAGTAGCTTGGTAGCTATGGCGACGTACTGCTGAGCTTAAGGTCACAGGTTCAGTCCTAGCCCCGGTGGAAACATTTTCGATTGGGGCAAAATGCAAAAACGCTTGTCTACTTAGATTTAGGTGCAGGTTAGTGAAACCCAGGTATCCAAAACTAATCTAGAGTACCCATTAGGGTGTACTTCTTAATCAGATCATGGTTTTGGCAAATAAAACTGCACAATTAAATTATCTCAATGCACAAACACACACACGCATGTAGCAATACAGGGGAATTTAAAAGGGAGAGGGATTCTCTTGATTTTAGATCCAAATTGCTTTTTTTTTTCACTGCACCAAAATCATGAACAAGGTGCCCAAAGCTTGAGAAGATATGTACTGGAAGGTTTCTGAAATAACCTGTAGACAAACATAGGTACCACTAGTGCTTCCAAAATGAACAATTCGAAGGCTCATTTAAAATGACAAGACTGACACTACTGCACTATCTAAGCGATGTGAAGCACTGGAACAAGAGAGACAATCAAGAAAGGCAATTGTTTGGAGCATATCTCCTTCAGGCACTGTGCACGCAATTGTGCACTCCAAGATAGTGCATCAAAGGCAAAAGTGCTTATGAAAATAACGGTATTCAAAACTTATTGTATACATCTTGAAACACTTCTTATTTGACATATGCTGCAAGCTTGAATAATATGCGTGAAGTGTTTTGATAAAGTATAAATTGGAACGTAGAATGCTGCATGTTTGCTTATGGTGTCAGCATGCCATCATGTAGCAGGTTCATTCCTTCAATTTCGCAATGTTAAATTAACCATCAGGCATATTTTTCATGTGGCTCGATTGGTTCTTTCCAAGTATCCAACATGAAACAGTTCATGTACTAATATCTGGTGTTTCTGTGGAGAGTTCTCGCATACTGTCCACATTCTGTAAACACGACAAAACCCACTGTAGAATTGAAAATACCGAAGTTGTTCTACAGCTCCTTGCTTTACACGATTCTGAAGACGCAAATAATGTACTAAAATGAAATTTAGAAGGGTCAGAAAATATTTGTGCTTGAAGGGGATACTTTCACGTAAGAGATACATACTCCATTGAATTCTAATGTTTTAACTGTGTACAGGCAATACGCAACCAAGCACACAAAAATTCTGCAACTTTATCGCAATTGTCTTTCCACTGTAAGGCATTCTTTTGCAGATGACAGCATCAAGAATTTACAAAATGCGGATGAGCAGCGTTTGTACACATGCTTTTTACTGCTGCCAGGGTTCAGCAACTGAGCTTGCCTACACTCATGCTAGCAAGCTGCTCCTATAAAGATAACATGTGCATGCATGAGGTTGTCTTTCCCAGTCGGCCACACTGGAAAACTATAAAAACTTGCTAGAAATATTTTTAGTAGCTGCAATACAGGAAGCATCGCAGGCCATCAGCCAGCTCTTTACTAAGTTCATGTAGACTTGGGAATGTCAAAAATAGACCATGAAATAAATGCAGTATCTAGGGGTTGATCAGCAGGAGACGGTATTTCTAAAGCCAGAAGAAGGCACGAGTACTTCTAACCCCAATGTTGCCAGTTCAACAGATTTCCTACTAAATATAGTGAATCTTAGGAGCATTGCTTTAACAGTAAAATTTCCTTTAGCAAATAGTGAATTCTATTGATCAGATATCCAATGGATCTATACAAACACAGATTCAAGAGAATTTTGAATTGATGCTTTAGCAGAAACTTTATAAAATAAATGACAATACTGCAGGGTCTGTCATTGATAGCCAATGCTGTTATTAGCATAAAGTGTCTACCCTACCTTTTCAGCGCACAATATTTTGTATATTATTTCGTAACACAATTAATAAGCAGCTTGCTGTATAGACTTGAATGAGCAGCACACTTAACATTTTCACGAAACTTAAATGTTTTAGCTCTCAGTACTGCCATCTTCTTAAAAGACTGTTATGATACTCAAAAAAGCTATTTACTATATCTGATATTACTTGCCAATGTCATTTTTCATAGTAGATCTTCAAAAGAGCCATAAAATTCTTTTTTCCAGATTCCAAAGTATTTTTACAATTGCTCTAGCATAAACTAGATGAAAAAAATGACGACTCTACTTAGCTCTGCATTATAGCACATGCAAATCACTGCTCAGGCTCATGGAAAATGCCTACAACAAAATGTCGAAGGAATTCTTGGTTTTGTAAGAGGTAGAAAGAATTAACCATTGCATTAGTTGTCTTTAGCATTGCTTCATTTAGAAAACATGCTTTCTAACACTGCACCACTATGTTGCTTCCCTTTTCATCTTTACGTTTTTAAGTCCTCTGAAACATTAAAGTCTCCTTTTATGTATTTTGGTTGGTGATGAATTCAGTAAACAAGTAAGTTTCATAACAAATTCTTACATTTAAACAGCCAATCTCTTTCAACTTCAGGTAGCATGCTTCTTTAAGACAACAAACAAGTGTTTGATTAGACAATGCACAACATGCGGTATCCCCTCGCCAATCTTGAATAACACCTGTAAGACACAGGGCAAGGTAATGGCATGAATGCTTCAAATCTTAAGTTTTTTTACATCATCAATTCTTCATGGGCAGACCATTTGCAATGGTCTTAGAAAAACCAAAGCACTCTATTGTGATTATAATAAAGGTTCATACATATAGGAAGCCGTGTTAGCAGTATAAACATTCATAAACTGAAGCGACATAATACAGCCACTTTCATACCCACGTTTTAAGTTTTGTTTTCTCTATAGAAGGGTCACACAAAGGAAGAAAAATTTATCTAGAGGTCTTGTTCTTGGTATTTATTAGTAGCAACGCAGTGGCCAACAAAAAATATGTCTGTGAGCATGCTTCTTCATAAAGAGATAGAAGCAAAGGCCTGCGTGCAGCAAGGGTGGAAGCCTACCTCATGTTGAACGATGCAGTGCCCAGTTCCATGCCCAGGCCAGAGAGGCTGCCATCGAAATCCGCAGCCAAAGCATCATCAATGTCATCGATCTGCCAGTGGCTCACAGAGGTCATTCCAAGGCCCGCCAGCACCCGCACTTCAAGGCGGTGCCTGCATAAGGTTTGACCCACAGTGTGAATCCATTGCTGCGCATGGTGAAACAACATGCTTAGTTCCCACACACGGACTAAAACCATTTAACACTAAAGAGGAAAATAGAGGGACTCTGCAGTGGTACCTCGACTAGCGAATGCCTCACTCAGCGAACATTTTATAGAGTGAACCAGGCTCGCTTGTGATATTTCACTAGCACAGCGAACCTGGTTTCTCTGAGCGATGAACCAGGATGCGTTGATGCACAGGCACACCTGCAAGTTTCCGAGCGTCCATATTTCCTTGCCTATAGCTTCGCTCTCGTGATGCTCTCATCTCACCTTCAGAAATGCGCTGAGGAAAAGGCAGACAGGTGACTTTGGATCACTTCTTCCATCGTGGTTCTTAAACAAAAAAAAAAAAGCAGGACAAGAGAAAGTTCTTCCCAGCAGTGTCACAGGAAACATGACAGCTACAGGTTAAATGAAACAATATACACGGGGCTATATTCATAATTGTAAAGCTAGTTTTTCTGCAAGACAGTTTTCCCAATCTAATAGAACTGTAATAACATTTTAAATCAGTACATACAGTACAGTTTGCGAAATGTGTAGATGTGGCTCCTATAATGAAATGCTGTGCAGCACAGCCAAGTGCCAGCATGCAAAGTTCCCACTACACTTTCATTTGAACATTGACAAGCACTGCCATTAGTTTTGCAAATACGCAGTGTGGCCAAGCCAACTTGTGGACTATTAAAAGGCCTATTAGGTATTAGAGAGCTAACAGGCAAGGCATAACACTTAATGCATAATTTCCAACATCCTCAAAAGGTTTTCACACAATGCACACTCAACCCTTGTACGATGATCTGTGCATGCACTTCGTTAAAAACGTTAAACACATTGGCCAAAGTAAAAAGCATTAAACAAAAGTACTCTTCCATTTTGGAAAAATTTGGACTTTCATGCAGCCTCATTCATGCCTTCAAAGCACCCGTCATGGTAGTTTGCTTGTATCACGAGAGCTCAACAGTATTAGAATCATAGCAATTTTGAGGCTAAATTAAGCAAATTTCTTGTCTGTTTAGCAACAAATTTTTTCTATTTATCAAGCGATTACTTTTCTAAACATGACTACTATTGGTGGAATTTTAGCGACTTTGAAGTTACAAAATTTGTTTCAAAAAAGGCCTCCCGGAATGCATTTTATTATTCAAAAGCCACATGTAAGCAGTTGAAATCATCCATAGAACATGTGGGCTCCATGATTGTTGTCTTTACATAGTGCTTGTGCTTCACAGCACAGCACTCATCTCAAGCTTCACATTGTGCTCACAAAATAGATGCTTTTTTTTGTTGTTTTGTTTTGTTCTGCTTTTTTTTAAATTCATTACAAAACTGGTTTGATTGGGTCTTATCACTGTGGGTTCCGCAGTTTCTAAATACGTTCCAGTGGTGGATGTTTGCAAGTGTATCAGAAAATAATTTACTTAAGCCAATTGCAATAAATTTTATGGTGAGATTTAGAATGCCACAAGTGAGTAACAAGTTCTGTAGATCGACTGCAGGAAGGCACTGATATTGGAACGTAGGCTTGTTCACGCGAATCTTAACACACCGCTTCCATTTCTAATGGCTTTCGAACCAATCAATACTTCAAGGTGCTTTCAGAAAGATCAAGGGGCGGAAGCGTGGTATTTGACATGTATAAAGGTCACGTAATTTTTGTTGCAGTGGTAAAAAGATGCAATTAAGAATTTAGTTCACTTTTCATGACCACGTAGAACAAGAAAATTTGCAAGAACAATGTGGACCAAGTACCCTGTCCTGCTATGAAAATCAGGTTACTTGCATTTTTTTGAGCCACGCTGTATTTGTAACCTTACAATCTGAAGACAGAGGCAGAATTTAAGCTGTCATAATTTGTTATTAAATATATTAGCAAAGTAAAAGCCAGCCACACATTGCTGGTAAATTTTGCTCATTCCTCACGTGCACAACCACTAGACAGACATGAAACATTTTGGTAGATGATTTATGCCACATTAGGTTATATTATAGTGTTATAAAATGCCTACTTTATTTAAAAGGCACTAGACAGCTTTAGTGACAATTTTAGCAGAATTGCAGCAAAATTTAGCAGTAATTTGGCAACTTTTCTTGCCTCACTTTAGCCACCAGCTTTAAAAGATTTCATACCACTGGAGTTCTTGCTGTCTTTTATAAAAATATTCCACTATATTGTGGAAAGATATAAAACTTCAACTAGTTGCAAAGGTAAACTCTGACATCTTGTTACATAGATGTGAAATGAAAAGCAAGTGGTAAATCCAAGTTCACAGGTGTAAAACTTGACCGTGAAGTAAGACAACTGTTCAAAATTATGCTGGCAAGCACACTAATAAACAGAAAGGCTTTCACTGCAGCACTTCCCCAAGAGCCAGTACGCAAACACAGCGGCATGTTAGTACCAATTCATGCTGTCCATAGAATGTTAAGCAGGCAATGCTGGAAGCAATGAGCTGGTGAAAAAACCAGAAACTTACACAAATTACAGCCGTCTACTAATCGCTCTCGACAACAGCGATCTCGTATCACCTGCAAAAATAAAGTTTCATGGACAAAACAAAAAATTGGTGTAAGAAGGGCAGAACAACAGAGGCAAGGTATTTTAAGCTTGAAGTTTTTTATACCCTTTCAAATGGCAGATTTTGGTTATCACTAAAGGCAACTTTCATAAACCTTCTCGATTCTAATCGACGCATGTAGTGCCACCGAACGTTGCATTATCGAGGTGTTCCTGGGCATGGACATGCAGCAGTTCTCAAAAAAGCATTGACGCTCGTAAACGGCAGTCTGACAGCGGCATTGTATGATCCCAACAAGAATATCGCGGGCCTCCACGCACGTGTAATCGTAATGTTTGTATGTTTGCATTCATTACATTAAAAACGAACTACATGCGTACATTGAGCTCGTAAGTTATCATTAGAAGCAATTAGATAAATCACTAACAACTAAGTAAAGATAAACCAGTAACGCTTTTTTTTTTAAAGATAAGACTTTCGTATCACTTGCCTAAATTATGATGCACATCTTCTATTTTGTCGATCAGTAATACCGGTGTCACACGTACACTTCTGATCGCGATCGGGACCGATCTGGATCGAAATTCTCGACTGCGATTGGCTCTCTCGCGCATTTTGTGTAAAGGAGCTAATCACGACCGAGAAATTCGATCCGGATCGGGCTTGATCGCGATCAAAAGTGCGCCGTGTGACACCCGTATAAGACTCAAAAACACTAGATGAGGGATTTTTAGTACCCAGCTAGATCGTAATCGTGGGAATTTCGCACTTCATTCTGCTACCACTTCATTCTGCTACAAAACATAAGATGAGACAGTGGCTCCCAACAAGAATCACAATCGTACAGTCTAAGCATTGCAGTCACGGTTGAAATAAAGCGTCAAGACACAAGCAGACTTTCTGTTTCGAGCCAGACTGTTACCATACTTGAACTAACAGTTACGACAAGGACACTGAAGCCGAGCTACTCACCTTCTCCGCTTCATCGGTGAAAATGGTGAACGTTCAGCACGCACGGGCGTTACTTGCAAGCGGAGATATTCGAATGGTGCCGCAAAAGTTGGACGAGTCACACTACACGGCGTTTCAAGGGGTACGGGAGAGTACCAGCTGATACCACCATGGCACAAAAAACAAAGAGCGATGGCCGCTTCAAAGTCTTTTCAGGCGAAGCAAGGCGATAAATGACAACCACTTGACGCACACACAGCGTTGAAATTTCACAGAGGACCGGATTTGGTCAGATGGCGGTCAATTTGCAACGGCGAGGACGCGTTGAGTGCGATCAACATGAAACCCCCAGAGCGTACACAAAAATATCAGCATTTACACGTGAGAAACGCTGCCACCGACAAAAGGCGAAACGGCGTGAAATCGCGTGAAGGCGTCGCCGAGGTCAAAACACCCTTGAATGGTGCTTTGACAACGTAGAGAATACTTATTCATGTTCCGTTTGTTTTATGAGCGGCGATGCGCAAGCATAAATTCATTCGCAAGGCTGCGCAATTTTTGAGCCTTTCTGCGACCCAGTTTTGGTTTCGGTATACCGTTCAACCGACTTCCTGCTAAATCGGCGCAGCGTGTTTGTTGGCCTTTTTGCTTTCGTGTCAGCGGCAGCATGCGGTACCTTTACCTAAATGGGAAGCCTTGATCGGACACTGCTCTGCAAACGTTTTAGAGCAAGCGCCAACAGTCAGACTTGCTGGAAATGAGGAAAAAGTAGGCGCGCGCTTATACGTAAAACCGAATTAGATCGAACGTTTTTCCTAAAGCGAGAGCAATGTTCTGCGCTCAATCACGTGTAATAGGACGATACATCAGTAGCGACAAATGACCTTGTGCGGATATTTTGGCCGATATTTCCCGTATTTTTGACTCGTATCGTTCAAGTTTAGTGTGTGCTTTAGCAGACCTAGGAAGAAATTCAATGAACGAGACATAACGCAAAATGAATTATATCTTACATCAGGAGTTAGAGATACATATTGCTTGCTTTATTTCCTGTAATGCGCGTTTCATCTTCTTTCTTTTTCTTTTCTTCTGCTATGGGAAAAGCCTGTCGCATGGGGATGAACCCGCATCTCGTCAGGCATGTGCGCAGCTGCAGTCATGACATTGAATGATCGTTAATAGCTAGCATAAACGCGAGTTTGTATTCTTCTTAGAGCAAGTCGCATTCCCTTGAAGGCCCATAGCAACAACCGCGAGAGCTCAACAGTGTCGCTTCTCAGGCACTGCGAGTAATAATATTCACAGGTCTGTTCAGTACAACATGCGCAGAGCTACAAGTGCGTTCTGCACGTATACAGTCCATCAAGTTTATTTGACCACCAATCTACAAAAAATGCACTCGCGGGAGTTGAAGGCGCTCAAAATACGGCGCATGTTGGTTCAGTATAATTACGTAGAGTTATTAAAAAATAATAGAAAAATAAACGTAGAGTGTTCGACACTACCATGGATTCGCACCTTAATTACTACACATTTCAGCTTTGGAAGCGCAATGCCAAGGAATAATAATAATAATAATAATAATAATAATAATAATAATAATAATAATAATAATAATAATAATAATAATAATAATAATAATAATAATAATAATAAATAATAATAATAATAATAATGAAACGACGAAAGATGACAAATGTTCAGATGCTATTTTGGTTTCTAATTTCTTGCCGTACTGATTTCGGCAGGTTTTCGTCCCTATTTTAGTATTGGCGGCTGATATACATCATTTGGCATGTATATCAGCATGTATATCAGCATGTATATTAAACATGTATGTTTAAAACGATTTGGCAAATAAAATAAATGAGGGGCGGGGGAGGGGGGGGGGAGCCAGAATCTTCAAATTCAGGAACCTGTATTCCCCCTTCCCCCCGCTTCGCATTTATTTTATTTTCTCCTGTTGCTCAATGACGCGCCTTTCCCGAAGGAGTGTTCGATATGAGAGAAAGAAATAAACATGTTTGCATCTGCCGTACTTGAACCGGCGTATTCAGCATAGTATGGCCGATGGTGCATATACGTGGCACGACTCATGCAGGAGCTTCGAGCGGTTGTTTGATTTAAAAAAAAATTAAATTATGGGGTTTTACGAGCCAAAACCACTTTCTGATTATGAGGCACGCCGTAGTGGAGGACTCCGGAAATTTCGACCACCTGGGGTTCTTTAACGTGCACCTAAATCTAAGTACACGGGTGTTATCGCATTTCGCCCCCATCGAAATGCGGCTGCCGTGGCCGGGATTCGGGCAGTATGTTAAACTACCCGAATATGAAAAAAAAACACTCGAAGCTCCTGGACGCGTCGTGCCACGTATTAATGATGGGTGATGCAAACGTGTTTGTTTGTTTCTCTCGTATCAAACAGCCCTTCGGAAAGACGTGTCATTGAGCAACAGGAGAACACGGCATGGCGTGTTCATAGTTATTGACAGGTACAGCAGTAACCTCGAAGAGGCTTTATCGAGTAAGAGAGACAAAAGTGAGGGTGTTCAATCTTGTGACGGCAACAGGGGAGTAGGCGGATCGCAAAGCCTCTACGGCGTATGCTTTATATGTTCTCGTATTCAAAGCGAATGCCGTCCCCATTCCAGGCGAACGATCGCTGTCTTGCTTATCTTTTTTTTTTTTGCACAATTTTCTGAATCCTCAACTATGACAGCTATTAATGCAGAACGTCCCCACACAGTCTATTTCGAGATTGGTGGAAATGCCATACTATAGCTACAGTGTCCGTTCTGAGTTCCATTTTCTATAATGTAATTGTGACGTGTGAAACGAACAAAAGGCATAGTCGAAAAGGAAAAAAAAGGGAAAGAGAAAGCTTGTCATGTGGTTTCCATAATTGTACACGTGCTTTCTTTTCTTTTTTTGCTTTATCTGCTCGTGACGCGTGCGCCAGGAAGTCCGGGACACCATGCATGCAGCCGAGCAGAGGCGCTTTTTCGTAACCACGCGGTGTGTTCGCGCTTGGGGTGTCCCACTTTGGCCGCCATTGGCAGCTCGCTAAAAGGAAGCCGCTTGAACGATGCGCGCAGCCCGCCCTTCCTTTCTCTATTTTCTTTCTTTTTTTTTCCGTTAGGAGAGCTTGCACGATTTCCCGCACTCATTGCCTCTGCTTCGGTGCGTTACGCGTACGCATATTTGAAGAGAGTTCATCTTTCAGCTGCATGGTTCCTGTGCCCTTGTCCGGAGAAAGAAGGGCACAGGGACTCCAGAGAGAGTAATCTACCACCTTATTTCTGGCTACCATTAACACCCGAACTCTGTCGAGTGAGGCTAGCTTATCAGTACTCTTTGAGGAACTACCAGGCATTGTTTGGGATATCATTGGTCTTAGTGAGGTTAGAACTGGTGAAACTTGTACAGTGCTGACTAACGGCCATGTGCTCTGCAATAGAAGTATCCCAGATAAGAAGAAATAGGGTGTAGGATTCCTAATCCATAAGGACATAGCGGGCAACATTGACGAATTCTACAGCCTTAACGAGAGGGTAGCAGTAGTCGTAATCAAACATAATAAGATGTCTAGATTAAAGGTAGTACAAGCCTACGCTCCAACAACCAGTCATGATGATGAAGTAGATCAGCTTTACAAAGATGATGTATTAGCGATGAGAAAAGTGCAAACTAAGTATACTGTAGTAATGGGCGACTTCAATGCAAAAGTGGGGAAGAAGCAGGCTGGTGAAAAATCTATTGGCAATTACGGCGTCGATTCTAGGAACGCTAGAAGAGAGATGCTGTAGAATTCGCGAAAGGGATAAGCTGCGAATAATGAAAACCTTCTTCGGAAAATGTAGCAACAGAAAGTGGACCTGGAAAAGCCCTAATGGTGAAACAAGAAATGAAATAGATTTCATACTTTCTACCGATCCCAGCATAATGAAGGATATTAAAGTGCTAGGTACAGTAAAGTGCAGTGATCATAGGTTAGTGAGGTCTAGGATTCACCTCGAAGAGAAAAAGAGTAAAATTGGTCAGGAAGGAACAGGCCAACCTAAACGCCGTAAGGATAAAAGCCGACGAATTCAGGCTGCTACTTGCAAACAAGTATGCAGCCTTAGATTAGAGAGATGAAGATGGCATAGATGTAATAAATGAAACCGTAACTAGGCTGGCTTCAGCGGCAGCAATTGAAGTGGGAGATAAGGCACCAAGGCAACCGGTAGGCAAGCTCTCCTAAGTAACAAAGGACCTAATAAAGAAACGACAAAGAATGAAAGTGTCCAACTCAAGAGATAAGACAGAATTCGCGGAACTGTCAAAACTAATCAACAACGTGAAAATAGGGAATATGCGAAATTATGACGTGAGAAAGACCGAAGAAGCCGTAAAAAACGAACGTAGCATGAAATCAGTGAGAAGGAAACTTGGCATGGGACAAACCAAGATGTATGCACTGAAAGATAAGCAGGGTAATATCATCAGCAATCTCAAACGTATAGGAAAAGCAGTGGAAAAATTCTGTACTGACCTGTACAGTACCCGACGAGCCACGGTACCTCCATTCGAAGCAATAGTGAACAGGTTTCAGAGACTCCTTCTATAGCTAGCGATTAGGTTAGAAGGGCCTTGCAACACATGAAAAGGAGAAAAGCGGCAGGAAAATATGGACTAACAGTCGATTTAATCAAAGATGGCGGAGACATATTGCTTGAAAAACTGGCGGCTCTCTATACGAAGTGTCTATCGACTTCAAAGGTCCCAGAAAACAGGAAGAATGCAAACATTACGCTAATCCACAAAAAGCGAGACGTTAAAGAATTGAAAAATTAGAGGCCCATTAGCTTACTCGTAGTATTATATAAAATATTCATGAAGATAATTTCCGATAGAATAAGGGCAACACAGGACTCTAGTCAACCAAGAGAACGGGCTGGCTTCAGGAAGGGATACTCTACAATGGATCACATCCATGTCATTAATCAGGTAATCGAGAAATCCGCAGAGTAGAATCAGCCTCTTTATATGGCTTTGATAGATTACGAGAAAACATTTGATTCAGTATAGATACCAGCAGTCACAGAGGCATTACGTAATCAAGGAGTGCAGGCCGCTTACGTAAATATCTTGGAAAATATCTACAGACATACCACAGCTACCTTAATTCTCCACAAGGAAAGTAGGAAGATACCTATAAACAAAGGGGTCAGACACGATCTCTCCAATGCTATTCACTGCGTGCTTGGAAGAAGTATTCAAGCTATTAAAATGAGAAGACTTAGGAGTAAGGATCAACGGCAAATATCTCAGCAACCTTCAGTTCGTAGATGACATTGTCCTGTTCAGCAACACTGGAGACGAGTTACAACAAATGATTGAGGACCTTAACAGAAAGAGTGCAAGAGTGAGGTTGAAGATTAATGTGCAGAAGACAAAGATAATGATGAATAACCGGGCAAGGGAATAAGCGTTCAGGGTCGCCAGTCAGCCTCTAGAGTCTGTGAAGGCGTACGTTTACCTAGGTCAATCAGTCACAAGGAACCATGATCATGAGAAGAAAATTTACAGAATAAAAATGGCTTGGAGCGCATATTGCAGACATTGTCAGCTCCTGACTGTAAGCTTACCATTATCACTGAGAAGGAAGGTGTACAATCAGCGCATTTTACTCTGATGCTGCTGGGACGACCCTCTACCTTTTTCTCTCCTACCCTCACCTTCCTTTAATCCCATCTCCCGCACCCTGCTGGCGCTGAGCCGTGCTCCCGCATGGGTTGCAGAAGATAGTGCCAGCCTTTCCTGCTTCTCCACAAGAACCACTTCTCTCTCTCTCTCTCTCTCTCTCTAGTGCTGACATATGGGGACTTGGAGACTGACAAAGAAGCTCGAAAACAAATTAAGGACCGCGAAAAGGCCGATAGAATGAAGAATGTTAGGCGTAACGTTAAGAGAACGAAAGAGCGCGGTTTGGATCAGGGAGCAAACGGGTATATGCGATATTCTAATTGACATTAAGAGAAAAAAAATAGAGCTGGGCAGGTCATGTAATGAGTAGGTTAGATAACCCGTGGGCGATTAGTGTTACAGAATGGGTGCCAAGAGAAGGGAAGCGCAGTCGAGGACGGCGCTTCCTTCTCTGAACTGTCGCTTTTCTTACGCAACATGCCTGTGCCAATATTGGCCCTGTCCGAGGCTGGTCTTCCAAGTTCCAGATCAATTGCTGGTTATGTCGCACATGGAAATCAAAGTATTCCGACATTTCCGAACGGAAGCGCCATGCTATATGTGAGACGGGAAATACCACATTGCGTTCTACCAGTTCAAGACCTTTGCAGCAGTGCTTTGGAAGTCACTGCTGTACAAGTGCGGCTGGGAAACCGAAGTCTCAGCGTGGCCTCCGTATATGTGAGCTCTCGTCAGAAGGTCCCGATGGGAGAAACTATAAGAGACCTCTGCAGCCGCTGCCCAGCTCCGAGGATTATATGTGGGGACTTCAACGCGCACCATACTCTTTGGGGCGACAAGACGACTGATGTACGCGGAAAGCAAATTGTTAGAGCTTTAAACACCGAGGGACTCTGCGTGGCAAATGACAAACAGCCAACGTTTTTTCGACCACCGGCCTCTTACAGTGTCATTGACTTGACGTTACATTCAACGGACATCCTCGCATCGTCAACGACTACCAAGGATAGAATGGGCAGTGATCATTTTCCTGTCTTCGTAAACATTGCTGGATATAGAACCAACGGCCGAAGATCCTGTCCTGTGACGCATTGGGATACGTACAGGCATGGCTTAAGCGAATCATCTGGAGACCTGTTCGCGGACATGCTACGTAGCAAGAGATTGGCTACCGCTGAGCTGAAGCTACCCGACCACTTCCCCGCTCCGGATCTAAAGCTCAAAAATCTATGCGCTGCCGTAGAAGAGCGGAACGGAGGCTGATGAGGACGAAGGGTGACCCACCAATGAAGACTATATACAACAGGATTAACGCAGTGATTCGGCGGTATACAAGGAAACTAAGAAGAGATCAATGGGCATCATTTTGTGCAAGCCTATCGGTCTTCACACCAGTTCCAAGGATATGGTGGGTCGTTAATAACCTTGCTGGAAACTTTCGACCACACAAGCCATTTGAAGCCATGGCATTGAAGTTAGGCAAGACACTCGCTTGTCTTGCGAATGCGTTCGCTGAAATATACTCTTCCGGCAGGTCAGCCGGCACAACCGACCCGCCACCGCCGCTGTCGTCGTCTTTAATGGATGCTCCTTTCACACTCAGAGAGCTGGAACTAGCCATGAGCAGCCTCCGACGTCGCTGTGCGGTGGGACCTGACCTTATCAGTAATCAGATGCTGACAAACCTACCGGTTGAGAGGCGGCGTGATTTGCTGGCATTTTTCAACCAAGTCTGGGCCAGTGGGGCTATCCCACATTTATGGAAGGTAGCATGGGTGGTACCGGTTCTGAAACCTGGAAAGAATCCTGCAGCTCTGGACTCATACAGACCGGTATCACTGACCTCGTGTGCAGCGAAGCTAATGGAGAAGATGACGTGCACAAGACTCACTTGGTATGTCGAGCAGGGTCGAAAACTACCATCGTGCATGACTAGGTTTCGGCAGCGTCTAAGCGCTCAAGACAATGTGCTGGACCTGCTAAGCCACATAGAACATTACAGTGCGGACGGCCTATCGACACTTGCTGTTTTTATGGATGTCTCTAAAGCTTACGACTACGTGTCTCAAAGAGCCATCATCAGCCAGTTACAAGTTATAGGCGTCACGGGTCATCTCTTGCACTTCGTACATACGTTCCTCAATGATCGTTGCATCAGAGTTCGTCTTGGCGACACTTTGAGCGATGAAATACGTATATTTCGTGGTGTGCCACAGGGGAGTGTTTTATCTCCCTTATTATTTAACATTGCCATGAGTAGCCTCCCAACAGTACTAAACCATCGAACACCAGTGAATATATCTATATATGCCGATGATATCTGCATATGGGTCTCCGGCTACCAGCATCGCCGCCTCGCACGAATAGCCCAGGGAGCAGTAAAAGCAATTCAGGGTCACTTGGCAACGATTGGATTAACACTATCAGCAGAGAAATCTTCATTCGTACTATTTCCTGGAGTGAAAAGAAAATCTACACGCTTGACGCTGACTTTGGACGGATACCAGATTCGACAAGTCACCAACGTCCGATTCCTGGGCGTTACCTTAGACCACAGGCTACTCTGGCGCCGCGGTGTTGACCACGTTGTGGCGTCATCGTCACCCAGGCTACATGTGCTCAAGCGAGTCGCTGGCATACGCTGGGGCAACCACCCGACGTCAATGCTACGGCTACATACAGCGTTGGTTACCAGTCGAGTCCTGTATCAGCTACCTCTGATGTCACCCTCCGACAGCCAATACGAGCGCTTAGAAGCCATCCACAGAAAAGGTATCCGACTTTGCCTTGGAGTACCTCAGCCAGCGTCAAACAAGAAAGTGCTCTACGAAGCTGAGTCACGCCCTCTGCGACTTCAGGCTTCCGAGGCTCTGATGATCCAGCTACTACGATTGAGTGAGTCTACGCCCGGGAGAGCCCTCTTACGACGTATAGGTAACAGGCCGCGCTCACATTTTTATGCAGCATTGAACACGCTTCGCGTATTAGGATTGCGCTGCTCAAGATCGAGGGAAAGGATAGAACCACCCTGGACATTCGAGGACATCACATGCAACTTAAGTGTACCACGATTACAATCAAAGAGCTGCATTCCATCTGCAGAAGCCAAGTCATTAGTCCTGGAACACCTGAACACGACTTATCCGAATCACCTACAAGTATACACAGATGGCTCTGTCAAGGCAGACGAAGACCGCTGTGCAGCTGCATACTACATTCCCTCTCTAAGATATACGTGGTCTGGGCGTCTGGACTGTATAGCCTCGTCGACAGTTGTGGAAGGCGCAGCGATAGCTTCTGCTCTGCGCAAATTAAAGACTTTGCCTCCGCAGAATGTGGTTGTCCTTACGGACTCAAAGGCCGCATTACAACAAGTATACCATGGTTTGCCATCCCTCAAGTTCCCACGCAAATCCCTAGCCATCGTGAAAGAACTCAACAGCAAAGGCTTCACAGTAAAATTTCAGTGGATTCCCTCCCACATTGGTATCTCAGGAAACGAAAAAGCTGATGCGCTTGCATACGCAGCGCTCTATCATCCTCCCAAAATCAAGGCTCCAAAGAGTAACAACGTGCAAAAATCTGAAATTCGAAATCACTTTGCGTCGCTTTGGGTTCCACCGCATATGCCCTGCGTAACCAAGAGATTGCACCGAGAGGAAGCCTCACTTCTATATCGTATAAGGACAGGATCTGCTAACACACCGGCCTGGTTATTTAAAACGGGGCGAATCAATTCTCCGAACTGTACGGCATGCAACGAGACAGGAGACATTGAGCACTTTTTGTGGTCCTGCCAGCAATTCCAAGATGAAAGAGACACTCTCCTGAAGAATTTGCAAAACAAGGACCTTCCGCATGCGCGCCTGCAACACCTTATATTTCCCGAGGGATCAGTGCTGGCCCGCAAAGAAACTTCACGTCTCCTGATCGAATTCTTAAGAGAGACTGGGTTGATGGACATATGGTGAAACCCATCAGCGGTATTGTGCGAGAGGCTCGGGCGGAGCAATTGCTGGCCTTGTTCGCCAGGCTAAACCCGCCTGTTGCTACAATTCACCACCACCACCACCACCACGGCAGAAGATTAGGTGGGGCGATGAAATTAGGAAATTCGCGGCCGCTAGTTGGAATCGGATGGCGCAGGACAGGGGCAATTTGAGATCGCAGGAGAGGCCTTCGTCCTGCAGTGGACATAAAACAGGCGGATGATGATGATGATTATTATTATGATGATGAATTTATGTGATACTGGATGCAGTGCGTCAACTCTAGTAACAGATCAAGGTGGCAAGAGAACCCGCATTGAGCAGCAGACCTTCTTCCCCTGCGAGGATTTCCTTAGCGGCATAGGGCCCAGCTGAAAACGAACCTTACGACGAGCGCGCACCGCCGAAAGGGAGCAGGGAGGTGCAACTCTTGACGGCGTGATCTCAAAAGAGTGACCATTTTCACTTATTATACAAGCATATTCGGGATTTCCGTTTTCGCCGAGGTATTCGTATAAACTGCGAGTCACTTATTGCGCCTTCTGTTCTTTTTTTTTTTCGGGGGAGGCATGAAGGCTTTGAGAATTTTTTTTCCGTTACACAAGAGAAAAGAAAGGTAATACGAGTTGCATTCTTACTTTCACGAGTCTCTTCAAGTGAAAAAATTTTAAAGTGTCCCCGACTAGCTGATTCTGCTGTGCAACTCTAACCAGAACTGATAGCACTAAGCTAAACGCAATACCATGATTGCCATCCTCATTGCGCAAGCTCGGCGTTCACCATAAGGTGGCGTCCAAATATGGCAAGTATGATCGCTTTTCTCGCTCTTGAGAGATTTAGCCATCTCCCAAAACTCGCGTGCAAAATTAAACTCCGAAGTGTCTTTTTCACTCAAATGACTTTTGTTAAAACGAATTTTCCAGACGAAATCATTTCTCTATTTTTTTTTTGCTTCTTTCTTTTGAGAAGCCGTCCGAAAGTCCGTGTAATATTTGCCTGCTATGTCGAACTGGAAATATTCTGAACGCTAGAAAATTCGGACCAGACGCAATTGTCAACGGGTATAAGCGCTGGCGCTCAGGCTGAGGACGTCTGTGGTGATATTGCCTGTTCAATTTGTTGTAGGGCGTGCGCCGCTGAATCTGCGGGCACGCTATTTAGAGAGAGAGAGAGAGAGAGAGAGAGAGAGAGAGAGAGAGAGAGAGGTTGCATAGAGTTCTGCTTTCCTGCTGGGAGCCCGGCTCAGTGCCCGCACCGCCTACCCTTTGCACAAATGTGTACTATAATGAAAGCAAGCTCGCTTGTGAAACTATTTATAAACGATTCCTAGTCCGCGCTACCACTGTGGTTGACCAGCTGGGTCCACGGTCATGGTGCTTAGCCCGCCTGAGTAGTCCCTTTAAGGCGTTTTATGTAGCATACATAGTGGCCATACAGTGTCGGGCGTAGCCCTTGCGGTACGTGGAGCACTGCAGCCCTCCCAGCTGTAAGGAAATGAGGGTTGGACGTTTGAACGCGACTCGGGGAGAGAATGTGGAGTCGTTCCGAGTAAGTACGCTGTGCGTTGGAGTATACGTGACACATACGAGACGCACCGCGGTTTGTTTGCAGTTTTCTGCTCGACACAGCGATACGCACACGGGAAGGAGATTGTGCTCCGGGGCATTCCCAATAGGTGGGCAGTGCGTTGGAGTGCTCGACATGTGCATGACCCTGAAAGGACGTTTTACAGTTTGCTCTCTTACGCAGCAGCAGCAAGTGAACCATATGACACGTGGCTTTGTAAGCCTCTTCATGATGTGGCAAGCGGCAGCTTGAGTATTATAATCCATTAGTTGCCATCGCTGGCGTATGGGCGACCGCTGCACACTATAGGTTGGACTTTGACCGGCGCTATGCAGGCCACCGAGTCAATGCATGTCGCTGCTTCGAGATTACCGGTACAGTCGCGCTAAACTGCAGACTACCACTACAAATTATGTCGTGCATGCAAATAGATGTTCCGTCTAAATTATTTTCGAGTTTCGAACTCAAGCTTCCAAACGGCAATCGTTTACACGAGCCGCTCCTCTGGACAGTTCTTGTATTGAATGGAAATAAATTATTTGATTGAACTTGAACAACGGCTAATTCAAAATTACTATGCTCGTTTCAACGACCTAGGTCAAATAAGTCGCTGTATAATGCACAATTACGGCACCCCCCGCTCCCCCCCCCCCAAAAAAAAAATGAAAACGAAAACAAGTAACGAGAGAAAAGAAAGCTTTACCCTGCAACGCCCTTGAAAAAATATATGTATTTCTTGCCGATTTCGAACTCAACAAATACTAAAAAAGTTGTGCCACACCTCTTCAAAAAGGCACTTCTCGGAAGTCTTACGTGGCTTGACCAACGCTTCACCAAATAAATTCGCTTTTACTTCCGCAGAGGCCACTTCTTCGTGATTTGGGAGTGGGAAAACACGCTCAGTTCTGCAGCCCATACGGGAGCACGGCGCAGCATAATGGGGATGGGGGCGGGGAAAGAAAGATGAGAGGATAGAGGGGGAAAGGGAGAGTAGGTTTCAGGCAGCAGACGTCAGCATCATCCAGGGGCGGTGGCCGGCGCTCGGGCAGAGGCCGTGTGAGGGCGAAGTCTATTGGCGATCTAGGAGCCCGTTTGAGTACACATATTCAAGCAGGCTTGCCAGTGCTGGGAGGTGGTAGCGGGCCGGGAAGGGCAGGTGTGTCTCTGAGGTAGCCGGGAGTCCATACCGTCGGTAGGTGGCAGTGACTGGAGCGCGCTCCTGGGCTAATGCAGGACAGGTGCAGAGTAGGTGCTCGAGGGTCTCGGCGTCACCGCACCTTCAGCAGGCCGGCGAGGCGATGCGTCCCTTGGCATGGAGCCTAGCTGCCGTCCACACGGAGCCCGTGCGCAGATGAAGGAGTGTGGAGCGGTCCCGTCGCGAGAGGCCGTTCTCAGGGAGGAGTTTTGGGGCGCGTTTGGTAGCTACCCTGCTATCCGGATGGCTGGATGTGAGCAGCTGTTTGAGTCTCTGCCTGGAGCAGTCCGATGCTGCGACTGCTCTGATGAGTGGAACGGTCGGGTGGTGGGCGGCCTTAGCAAGGACATCCGCCTCCTCGTTTCCAGCGATCCCTACGTGGAGGCCACAATCCAGCGTGGCTAATACCTCTGTCGCCCTTTGTCTTGTCTCCTCGTCTGCGCTGTTCCGCAAAGTCGACTGCGTAGCAGTTATCCCAACCCCGTGCTGTCGTCGTTACTAGTCGCCCAAGTGCTTGGTAGAGTTACTAAGATTTCACGCAGTGTTGTGCAACTACAACGACACGCACGCAGCACGCTCCCTGTGCGCAATAACTGAGAAAATAATTAGAACAAAATAACAACATCTCTCCCCAGAACATCTGCGAAATGCCAGCATGGTATGTGCTGCGTGTAGGTCTGCATGTGATGAGCTTAAAAATGCGACTATTTTACCGCGCATCTGCAGTGTCATATAAGGAGTCGTTGTACGGTGTATCCCAAGTGCTTTCGAAAAGTTTTTCTTAACTGAGGTTTCATACCGCTTTCGCGGGTTGTTCTCATTTTGAACTCGCGTTCGTGTATTATTATTATTATTATTATTATTATTATTATTATTATTATTATTATTATTATTATTATTATTATTATTATTATTATTATTATTATTATTATTATTATTGTTGTTGTTGTTGTTGTTGTTGTTGTTGTTGTTGTTGTTGTTGTTGTTGTTTCATTTCGTGCCATTCACCTGCAGCTGTATTGCAAAACGTCGACTCTATATAGCTATAGCTATACAGTACGTGGGTGCTTTCATGCGTTGTGAAAAAAAAAATTTACATAGAATGTCTTGTAAACTGCAGGGAGTTAGACTATGGCGGTAACATTTTTCATCTGTTTGTGTTAAGAGGACATTAAGAGGAAAACAACAGATCTGGGCAGGCCATGTATAATGCGTAGGGCAGATAACCGATGAACCATTAGAATTACAGAATGGTTGCCAAGAGAAGGGAATCGCAATCGAAGGGACAGGAAATTAGGCGGTGTGTCAAAATTAGGAAATTTGCAGGCCCAGATTGGAATCGGCTAGCGCAATGCAGATGTAAATGGAGATCGCTTGGAGAGTAATCTATCCTGCAGTGACCATAAAGATAGGATAATGATCTTGATGGTGATCACGATCATGATCATTTCTACTTTCACCATCATCATGGTGATGACGGTGAAAAAACAAGTTTCGGCCCTCAGAGGGAATAAATGCTTTACAGTCGGGAGACGCGAGTGAGTTTCTTGTGGGAGCGCAATGAGCCAGGTCGCGTCGAGATGCCCAACTGCTGGGATACTGGCAATCATCGGGGGGTCACCGCAGGCCATGTAAACTAATATTTCCCATTTCACCCAAACGAAACCCTCGCTCACTCACTGAATTTTCCTTTCCGACTGCACGTATATGAAAAGCGCGTTAGCCCGTTGCTGCCAACGTTCCTTCTCCCGGTGCACCTTTCGCTCAGCCTTCGATACCGTGCGGCCCGCCACATGCGCTAAACGCATTCTCTCGACATTGCGCGCGCGCTTCAGTAATTGCTCTTGTTGCCGACCTTGCTTGCCGAAGAACGAGTAACGGCGCGCCGTACACCTACCCTCCGATTATCAGATCGACAATGACGTCACACTCCGCGTAGCCGTGTGAACGCGCGCGCAAGTCGCCACACTGCAGCCATGTTTCTTTGCGCCGTGCACTCCTGTGATCACTGCCGCGCCTTCCCTTCGCAACCGAATCTATAGGCACCTCACCGGAAGAACAGGGGTAGCGCTTCTTAACATTATTTTTTAATAAACTTGCATCTCCCTCTCCCTCCCTTCGCTATCTGCACATTAACATTAAATTATGGGGTTTTACGTGGCAAAACCACTTTCTGATTATGAGGCACGCCATAGTGGAGGACTCCGGAAATTTCGACCACCTGGGGTTCTTTAACGTGCACCTAAATCTAAGTACACGGGTGTTTTCGCATTTGGCCTCCATCGAAATGCGGCCGCCGTGGCCGGGATTCGATCCCGCGACCTCATGCTCAGCAGCCTAACACCATAGCCATGAGAGGGTGGATTTGGTGCCTGACGATAACAGAGTAGTGCTAATTACAACATTCTCTTACAGCGCCGACGCCAAAGAAAGGAACACGAAAATATCGAGCTGCTGCGAGTCACCATCTGGCATTGTCTGGAGTCCTGAGGCACATTCCATCTTTCTTTCTTTTTTTGCGTAGACACTGAGCCACGTCATTCAGCGTTGGCGCACAACAGCCGGCTAGGCCAGATAAGGAAAATAGAGAAATGGTAAGAAACGTACGTCTGGATTGGCAAGAATTACTGGAGAGAAGTTAATTACGACTGAAAGGGCGCGAAGAAAGCTAGTAGGCAGCTGAGAGAGGAGTGCTCAGGCCGCTAAGTCACGTTTATAGGAAAGGCGATCGCTCTCCTTGAAAACCACGCTATAAGAAAAAAAAAAAGAAAGGGTCAACAAAGTGTGGACGCTAAAAAAGACAAGGTCAACGTATCTGTTTGTGGAAATATGTTTTAATGATTAAATGTTGATTATACATGTATCTGTCTGTTTTGTCTCTTCCTTCTTCTTTTTCATTAAACTGTTCACCCATCTCCTCTTTATTCGAATCGCACTTCACGCGCAATTACGTCGACCTTGTCTCCTTTAGCGTCAACACTTGTTTGACCTATTTTTGACCAAAAGGCAAGGTGGGCCGAACCCGGAGATAGTGCAGTTCATGGTGCAATGTTGTTATTTTCGACTAAACAGGCACTAATACCGCTCGCACCATTAACACTACCTAATCTGCGACAAATTATTGATTCTTGTGTCGTTAATACCTCCATTTTGATACCGTTTACGACTCGCTACGACGCTCTGGATGCGCTTAAGGGCCATTTATATAGAAGTGGTTACGAGATACCCGGATCCCAGATACACCAAGCCATGGTCGGTCAGCAAAGAACACCTTATTCTTTGCAAAGAAGTTCTTATTCCTTAGCAAAAGAAGGCCTTGCCTTCAAAAAGAAATTATAACGCTAGGCATCACCCACGCCCGTTAGGAAAATATTTAGGATATACCTTCCCACGTTACGTCACGCCTCAAAGATCGCGGGCTTTCTAATATTCGGATGGTGTTAGCTGGTCACAATGAAGCAGAGGAGAGCGCGTGCTTTAAAAGATGAACAGGAAGGGTCAAGGCAAGCTTGGTGTACTTGACACCCTCCCATTGAGCACGCGCGTAATAACACTTGAAACATCGGTGGGCTATGGCAGACAGGCGGCCGTGAAGGTTCTCTGGGAAGGTTGAAGTCGGCTTGAGTAAGAGCGCTTAGTATGAAAGCCGGATGACTACGGCTCAAATAAATTATATGGAAGGGACTGAATACTAAGCGAAGGAAGGTGTGAATACTAAGCGAAGGAAGGTGTAGATGCACATGTGCGAAGAATGTCGTACTGCATAAATTAACCTTCACAGCTATATTTTGGTGATTTTTTAATCGATGACGTTTAACAGCTCAAGTCAGAACCTAAGCTATGAGAGACGCCGTGGTGAAAGGATCACGTATAATTATCACCACCTTTTCAACACGCACACAACCGCAGCAGCCGGGGAAAGTATCCGTATTTTCGTGCTCAGCATCAGGACGCTGCGGCAGCTCTCACATTTGTAGGAACTCACCTATCTTTAAAGAGAAGCTTTCTTTGCGAACTTCCCTGCCTCTCTTGCTGACTGTAGCTGCCGTCTGCTGCTGCTGCTGCTGCTGCTGCTGTCTCGCCGAATAGCTCACACACGCGGCTGCGGGATGGCGGCGCCATCTAGGAGTGATAGCTCATATACTACTTCACCCAAAGCAGTGGAAGGCAGAGGGGGAAACGGGTCAGCACATGCGGGTCATTGCATCGGTGGCCGTTGGGGGAGAGGGCACTGCGACGCGGAGGGCCATTCGAGAGCTGCGATGAGACGGTAGAGAGGGCGCAAGAGGAGATGGCCTCACGTTGCTCCGACTAGCAAGCACGTGGACGGTCACATATGCGCCTCGAAGGTGAGGTCGGCTACTCCAAACAAATCGCATGGAAAGCCAGTTTGCCTATTTCAACTCCTATAACGCTCGTAGCGCTCAAAGGTGCGCGTGAACATTGCCTCGTAAGTTTCGCTGCATATAGATGCCAACAGGGCAAGTTGGATCTGCTGTATTTTCTACTTCGCCGTTACTTATCAGATTGTACAGCGCCATACCGCCATTAGAGCCGGAATTTGGCACTCGACTCAACAGACCATAGAAAGTAAAGGCGCAGTCTAACCCGACAGCCGAAATGCCGATTGCGATAGCAAATTAGCAAACAGCCATATGAAGGGAGGATAGTACTTTCATCGGCCGTAACAACTTGTAAACATTCACTTGCTAACTAATAAGCATGGTGTCAGTGCGCACGGGAAATATGAGCACATCACACTCGATGACTGCGGGCATTCGCTGTCAAAAGGCTGACGTGAGGAAACGCGGCAGCAGCAGCGAGCGAAGTGACATTCGAGCTGTCTATCGCTTCAACACAAGGCGAGCATCTAGGAAACACAGCACGCATAAAGCAACGAGGCGCCGGCGTACCTAGACTCTTCCCCCAAGGCAGATCGCTCTCAAGATACGGCCGCACGACCGCGCCCAATGGCCACATGAGCAGTTGCAGCCAGAGAGAACGCCAACCTCTCCCTTCCGTCACCCGGCGCATTCGTCGCTGTCGCGATAGCGAGATTGAACCGCGATCGTGGGCTCCCCTCGCGCTCTTTCACTCGCACATACAGCATAGGGCGCGAGGCGAACATGTTACCGCCCTTAGACTTTATACAGATCACGGCGACAGCGACGGCAAAAATGCGCCTGGAATGCCCATATAATTGCTATCGCAATAGAAGTGAAGGAAAAGAATAGTTTGCAAAGTGCAAACACAAACAATCACTTGAAAAGTTGAAATGCAGCCGCACGAAAACGCGATAAGTGCCTCCTCCTCATTTTATTTTGTAATGTGCACTTTATTTCTTCTCGTTCATTATTATCATCGTCATCATCATCCTTTATGTCCAGGGCCAAGAACGAAGGCAGTTCCCAATGATCTCCAATAACCACTGTCTCGTGACAGCCGATTTCATACTGTGTCTGGAAACATCCTATATACTCATCACGCCCCCCCTCTTCCTCTGCCATCCTCTATTAGGTTTCCCTTCCTTTGTCAAAAATGCTGTTACTCTGATAAATGTTGATACAGCTGGAAGGTACACGGAGGTAGCCATTAGTCTTGTTAATATTAAAATGAAGGAATGTACTTTGACAAGTCATGTAATGCATAAGGCCAGATAACCGATGGTCTCTTAGAGTTACAGAATGGGGTGTAGAAGATGTTTCGTAATAGAGGACAGCCTATGATTAGATGGTATGAAGAAACTAGGGAATTTGCAGGCATAAGATGGCGTAGCTGGCAGAGTAATTGAAAATCGCTTCGTCGTCCACTAAACTTAAGTAAAGCAGCGGCTGCTGCTGCTGCTGCCGTCACCAACGCCACCGATGATGATGATGATAATGATGATGATGATGATATGAATGAATAATACATTTATCCTATGCATTACGTGCGTTACCGACCCTGGAGCAGTTATTCCAGCTAATTTGCAAAAAAAAGAAAGATTATTACTCATAGAATCGCATTAGCTCTCTAAACCATACTGGAGTTTTGCTGTCCCTTAATGTTACACGTATAGTTTTCCATTCCGTCGATCGTTCCACAGCCCTTAGCTTCTTTTGAAGCTCCTTTTTCATCCTACAAATTTAGCCTCACATGTTAGCTTTGGTAGAATGCACGGATTTTACAATTTTCATTCCAATAACACCAGTAAGCTGAAGTACCCGCCATACGAGCCCCAACCAATTTTAATTCACCTGAAGATTTCTTTCTAATGATCCCGATCAGGTGTGATCACTTAGTTTAAATAATTGTACTTATACACAGACTCAAGAGGCTGGCTGCCAACGATAAGCTATTGTTCCTTTACAGAACTACTGAACGCTACTTTAGTTTACTGAGTGACTATAATCTTCAAACCTATCCCTAGGCTTTGCCGGTTCAAGTCCTCAATTAGTTTTTGCAAGTCAAATACAGCGCTTGCTTTTAAACCACAGGTTTTAAACCACAGGTTTCTGGGATACTACCAGTTAATGCTTGCACCTAATGCTTCACGATATAGCAACGTGACTTCTTGTTACAAACAAGAAGTAAACAGCAATTGGGGGATTGTGCGTCTTCGTGTGACATCATTCTTAAAGGATATTTTTCTGCGTTTTGAATATTTTTGGAAGAATCATCGTAGTGATGAAATCTGCAAGTATACTTCCTAAAATAGTTATGTACTATGTTTCTTGTACTACGCAATGTCTATATGACTGCTGGTATTTTTACTGAACTGGACGTTTTTTTTTTTTTTTCGCAATCAATGAAGGCCTCATCGAAGAGTTCGTTGCTATTCCACAGACTTATCAAAGACAATATGTGCTGTCTGTGTTTTTGTCTGTTACGTGCTGGCTGTGGTCTTGTGCTGTTAAGACCGGACGCGGAGGCCTCATTTCGACGGCGACGAAATGCAAAAACATGTGTGTACCGTGCATTCGGTGCTCGTTAAAGAACCTCAAATGGTCAGAATTACACCGGAGTCGACCCACTAAGCGTGCCTCATAATCATATCGTAGCTCTGGTACATAAAAGCCCAGAATTTAATTTATTATGTTGGATATACTTTTATGTAGCCAACTTGTTCGCCAGCTTGCCCGCCACCTTTATCGAAGTCAAGTGTTGTCCTGGCACTACTCGATTTAACCTTACTGAATATTTCGTACAATACTGAAAACAAGCTAATGGACCATGACTAATTACGTACAATCTGCTTCTTTTATTAAATAATGTTATATCGAAATTCCTTTAAATTTCTGGTGCATTTGACGCCACAAAGCATTGCGTGTGAAAGGTCGCGATCGAGGTTTTCAAGCACAATATCCCTGCCATCTTTTATCAGATCTATTGTTGTACCATCGTCGCCTGTCACCTTTTCCACCAGGGACATCTTCCAAGGCCCTTCCAATAAGGTAATTTAATTACCGGGTACGGTGCAGTTTTCTACACAAATCTTCTGCATTCATTGTGTAATCTGAATTGCTGATTTCACAACTATGGTATTTTTTATTTATTTGTTTTTTTTTAACAAATGAGTAAGGACACCTTGTTCCTGTCACTAGCTAGTCTTCTTAATTTGCTGATGTCACGCTTCGGTGTTTGTTTGCTGCTTCCTTCCTCGACGCTCGCAATGTCATTGTTTCGAACGTCTTCTTTTCTGCACTTGTTGATCAGTTTCGACTGCTCAGCCAATTCGACCGTATTTCTCGAGTTCTAGATTCCCATGTTCTGTCGTCTCGTAACTAGGTATTTTAATTGTTACGTGGGCGAGCCTGCTCGTGCTCGTATTGGTGTCTTACTGTTGTCTTCAATCGCGCATTATAGCATTATTTTCCTGAATATATATGTCATTTTCTCTATTCT
Organism: Dermacentor albipictus; assembly: GCF_038994185.2. Taxonomy (NCBI): domain Eukaryota; kingdom Metazoa; phylum Arthropoda; class Arachnida; order Ixodida; family Ixodidae; genus Dermacentor; species Dermacentor albipictus. The sequence goes on along the minus strand of NC_091824.1, from coordinate 81,586,754 downwards.
ATCATCATCTTCTAGTTCTGAAGCCACATATTCGTCTGGAAAGTAGTGTCATGAACTCAACTGCTTTTATCCTGGTGGCTACCGTTATGACCTGCCTTGTCCTGGCAACTTTTCCCATTGTGGCCAGTCCATCGTGTACGTCTTGCGGTTGCTGCGAGACACTTCAGCACCTGATATTGGAGTGTCCCGCTTTCATTGCGCAGCGCACGTCGCTAGTGAGAGACTATCATCTCCTCGGCCTGCGGTGTACGACACTCGACGAATGTTTGTACACCAGCGGTTGTGCATCCCGACGCAATCAGGCTCATCGCGCTCACCTTACTTTTTTGGAAGTAACTAGCTGAGGTTCACGTTTGTAGCTTATTTCTATTTTTGAAACGACAAGACTTCAGACATTATTTCTTGTATTTTAACGTTCTTTAGCAGCGTGACCAGCAGTCACCGGCCCCACTGACCCGCCGCGGTGGCTTAGCGGCTATGGTGTTGCTCTGCTAAGCACGAGGTCGGGGGATCAAATCCCGGCTGCGGTGGCCGCATTTTGATGGGGATGAAATGGCAAAAACGCCTGTGCCCCGTGCATTGGGGCGCGTTAAAGATCCCCTGGTGGTCAAAATTAATCAGGAGTCCTCCACTACGGCGTGCCTCACAATCAAATCATGCTTTTGGCACGTAACATCCCCACATTTATTCATTCGGCCCTACTGTGCGTGACCTGTACTGTACATGTTATGCTTTATTCTTTGAGATTTACCATCTTTCTCTTTCTTTCCTGTTTCCTTCCCTTTTTCCTATCTTCCATATCTATGTTTCTGTCTCCTCCTTTCTGAAGAGTAGACAGGTGTAGTGCCCGTTGTCAGCCTGCTCCTCGCTTTCTCTTTCCTCTCAAGTGTATATGTTCTCACATAAGAATAATAATATTTCTCTTCAAATATCCAAGACAGCTCTGGATCTTACTAACCTATGACCACAAGAGTACTAATATTGGTACAGAGGTGGAAGTCTGCTTAATTTCCTCTTTACCTGTTAAGGCTTCTCGAAATCCACTTCCGATTACCGCATTTCCCAAAGAAGGCATTCGTAATTCACATCCGATTCCTTTCCGCGACATCTGCCAACATATGTCATCCACTACTTATAAAGTCAATGCCGCAGTTTTTAAATGCCCGCGCTGTGCCTGTCTTTTCCTCACATCGCCTTGAATTCGCTTTTGACTACGGAGTACTAAGTTTTGACTTTTCTCATGAAAAATTTGATTTTTTCAAAGAATAGCGTTCACCCTTCATTTAATTAAGGTACCCATATCTGCCATAGGAACACTCTGGCGAATGTGCCTTCCTATTTGGAGTGAGAACTTCTGACCGACGCTTTTTAAACTCGGTTTTAGGATAGATTATATTTTCTAGCACGGTCATCTGACTACCGTCCGTGTCTGCGCGCCGAAATTGCAGTTCACAGGTTGCAGAGATGCGCTTCCCTTTTGACACCGAAGCCATTGAAGTATTTTACTTTGTCCGTAACTTATAATTTATTGATTCTTTATTTCGTTCGACGCCGATTGCTGCTATGATGTAACTGTGATTATCATTATTGCGACAACTGCAGCCTCTGGTGATGGCACGAATGCCACTGGAAATGCCCATCAGCGTCGAAGACGCAGCGCAAATTGTGTTCCCAAATGTCGTATATACTCGTGTAAGCACCGCACTTTTTTCTATAATCTTGGCTGGGTGCGGCCCTTACACGAATCAGGCAGATGACGGCCCGCTAACATCCCCAAACATCGGCGCTGACCCAAACAGGGCTCTCTTCTCTAGAGAGGAAATGCCACCGGTCTGACTGGAAATACTGCATGCCAACACTGCCGCGACGACGCGCCACGCAAAGAAATAATGGCACGGCGTCGACAGGAAAGCAGCTAGCGTCGTCTAGTGACAACGGAACTAACTTTGCTTTCAGGCGGGTCGTTTCGAAGTTTTTACCAAAACTTTGCCCGCCAAAGTGGGGGTGCGGCCCTTACACGGGGCGGCCCTTACATGAATATATACGGTATACGGATTTTTCGTTTATTATACCGATCTGAATAAAAGCTTTAACATCTTAGTGTGAGATTTGACATACCAAGCCACGTTGCCACGATACAATTGTGGCTTTCATTCTATGGAACCGGCTGTACTTATGAGCCAATTAATCACAAGCTAAAACCACTGGTTCTTTAGTAACATGATTATCATCAATTGATATTATTGTCTCCGAATATATCGCAAAATTGAAGGTATGCCTCCAATGACACAATATTTTTTACGTCACTAGCGATGCAGTACAATCTTTCGCGCGCCGAACTTTACCAGTTGGTTCAAAATTTCCGTCCAATAAGAAATGACCCAATTGATAAAGAAACGTCAATAGCGAAGCGAAAACGAGAATCTATCGGTCAGATTTCCTTAACTATACATTGATGAGGTGTGTGACTGCACATTTGATCACTATAGCGAAGAGTCGATTTTCGATTAACCGAGACGCTTGAAAAACCTACGCTTATTTCTTGAGCCTTGTGCGTCAACTGCGCGAAATTTCTTGTTGATTGATGGACAATACTTTATGCTGGACTGTAGCAGACATGTGCTCGTACAAAGTGGTTGAATCGACCCGGTGCATGACGCTCGGCACGAGGCTGCCGCATTCTGAAAAGCACGCGATTCCTGCGCCACAATATGAAAAGGGTCACAAGGGGTTGTGCGAAACACGGTAAGCAGGCTTCGTCACAAATTTACGTTTTACGTGTAGATGCAATGGCCGACTTCACGTTAGCAACATTGTTGAAATCACGCAAATAGCAGGGAGAACCGGGGAAGGGAGAGTGGGTGGCATCATGGCACCATCTCGAAATGCTAACTAATATAACGAAATGCTAACTCTTTCATTCCACTCCGTGCTCGAAGACGGTTCACTTATCATTAGCGTCTCTTGTTTGGATATGGCTAGTCAAATGAGAGGTGCGAAAAAGCGCTCTTGTCAAAATAGACGCTATGTTAGAGCATACGCTACCATTCTGAAAAACTTCTTTAACATCAGCTCGTCGCCATCGCTTATACACTTCTGACGTATTTTCGGCATGCTCATGGCAAGCCTGCTAAATGATAAAAAATTTGATACATACGGGAGGGATTTTTTTTCATACGAAATATTTCACAAAATGGGCAAGCTTTTCAGATTGCTCCACATTTCTTGTATTTTTTTTCTCGGGTAAACACTGAGCAGCGTCGCAGCAAGTCAGAATTGTATTTTGATTTGAACGTGACCCTTATTCCTCGGTGTTGGTGCTCTCCCCGCCAAGGCGCCATCCTCTTTGACAAGTGACAGTGTTGTATGTATTAGTGTTTGCGTGTTATAAAGTGTACTTTTTGTTATCATTATAATTGTTTATTTTAAAGCAAATTTATTTTTATTTTTTATCTTTACATTGAGGTAAGATGGACGTGTTCTGTTTCCAACCTCTCCAACCATACACCTACCTACCACTCCCTTTCACATGCTACCATATATATTTCTATTTAGCTGTTTCCTTTCTCTCTTTCCTACCCAATTTAGCAGCTTTTCATCTTTGTGACTACAGTCAAAAGGAAGTGGTACATGACTGACCAAACTGCGGCTCTTGTCGAGTCTAACTGCGTCTCGCGGCCAAAAAGATTCTTGGTAATGCATTGACTGTCCTCTGCTCTACATCAATACGAACGATACCATGTTGGCTTTTGTCCAACGGGGACCTTGTCACGAATTTGAACTTCTTCAGCTCTCAGAAACTTGGCTAGCGTTTCTTAGCGGGTACGACAAGCTTTCGAAAGGCAGACAATCGCACTAAATTCTCCCGCTCCCGCAATTTGTCGCGATTGTCCGCTGCAGCCCAGTACCAATATGGCGAATTGTTTTGTTGCTCTGTTTGTGACCAAACTGTCTACGAGTCAAATGAAGGATGGCGAAGGCTGACTACACGCATTCTCTGTCAGTCGCAAATGGACACTGGCGCCGGGTTGGGGTTCAAGGGTCTTCCGCTATCTGCCTCGTCGCGCACTGTGCCTCCTTTGCGGTGTGGACTCACACAGTTTGACAATGCTTTGTTATTGCGGATGGTATAAAGCATAGTCTGGTGAAACGACCTTTTCTTTGGTCTGCGTCATTATGTGGTGTGCCCTAAGGTGCCCTATAGAAGTCGACTGCAGAACAGTTGTTTAAGCAGTAGGCTGGGATAACGTTGAATGGTCACTCGCCACTTCATTGCCAATTCTTAGGATTAGTGAAACATCTAATAGTTTCAAGGTAAGCTTACGGTAGCGCATCCCTTTTGCCAAATGCGGTGCCTTTTCATTTTCATTGCGTAGTCAAGCACTTGCCTAATTCGAACAAGCGAATGCTGAACATTTGCTTGTACCTGCGAAAGCTTTCAGTGCTTGTGCAAGCTTCAAAGAGCAGGTAATTCATCCAGCTGTCGGCAAAACGTGACGCTTATTCACGTTTCCGCTTGAGAATGGCAATCGGGCACCCTCAGTTAAGTGTCCGCAGCAGAGTCTAAGCCTGCATACCATGTTCTCTCTGCACTTTATGCAAAAAAAAAAAAAAAATCGCGCGAACATCTCAGCACAAATATTTGCGTCTATGATTAACAAGGCAGCAACACCAGTCAAAGCTTTTTTTTTTTTTAGACTGTGTGCACCCATTCTGCTGGCTTAATACAATTCAAGCTAGATGTTACCATCTGACTAAATAGAAAGGACAACGTTCACGTAAAATATTTGGCAGTTTCGCCCGAAGGGCGAAGCATTGACAGCGGTGGTAAGGTTTAGCGTTACACCTGAACTACTGCGACGGTATTCTAACTAGTGCTTGCAAATATGCGTCAAACCGTTTATCTGGTATATACGGATGAAAGCGAATCCAGTCTCGAAAACCGGTTATCCGGTTTTCTGGATAAAGAAAACGGATATTCACGATACCCTTTTTAAGTAACCGGTTAGCCGGATATTCGGAAACGAAAATTTGGTGTTTAAAAAAGGAAAGGTAAGGACCGAGGTCAACCAGAGCAGATATCGGGTTTGTGAGAGCGGTTGAAAAAATAACTACACTACAAGATTACAAGAGAGAAAGAGAGGCAATTTCCGCACAAGTACAGAAGAACAAATATCCGGATATCCAAATTTTCCGTTTTTATTAACCGAAAAACCAACCAAATAACCAATCCCTCCGCTTTGTCGGTTTTCAAATTCGAATAACGTACCGGCGAATAGAATAACCGGATAGCCGATTTTTCCTCAAAACCGGTTTGACGTTGCTGCACTAGTTCTAACTGCACGTTGGTGCGACGTGCCGGTGCTACGTAGCGCTCAAAACAACTCCTGCAGCGCGGAGGGAACAGTGCCCCTGATGCTACCAGGCGTCTCACAATGTTGGCGCGATGAAGAGCGCCGGTAGAGCGCTGAACGGTAGGGGTGTTGCAGGCGTCGCACCTCGGCAGTGCACAAGATGATACCGTCAGCGCCGAGTTAAATATTAGATAACGTTAGCTTGGCATTTGTTGCCCGGTCCTCTCAGGCCAGTGCATGCAAGCAGCAGCTCAGCAGGAACGCATCATGCCATCAGAGGAAGGCACGGCGTTCCCTGGTTCCGCCACCGTGGCGAGTGAGCGTAGCGTTGACGGTACGAATTCGCTATGAGCCGTTGCTGCAGCAAAACGCACTCTGCGCCTCTGGATGTCTTCTAAATCTCCGCGCGCGCGTGCCGCGCATGCGTCGTCAGTAGACAAAGCACGACAACGCCGACGCCAACGGCGACGGCGAAAACGCGCCTCGATTTTCCATGTAATTGCTAAACAAAAGCAACTGTCACGCTCGGAGTGCATCAACAGTGGGCGCTCTGACTAAGACAAGACTACAGGCACTCTAAGGTGTGTATCAGATCAGGACGAACTTAAAGGCGTCAAGGCTATTTCTTGCTTTCAACGAAAATTTTACACGAGGTGGGCAAATGTCTCTGCAGAAAGGAATAAACCTTTGTTTCGCGAGACGCAGCGCGCATTTGCTGAAATGAATATTATGCGAAGCATATTAACGTAGGTTTCGGGCCTTCGCGCGACGCCCGTCGGTGGCCACCATTGACCCTGAAGTGGGGTCACGTGACATGACGTCACGTGATGACGTCACACAGGCTGCAGATGGGGCCTTATATCGCGCCGTCGGTCGCCTCCCGGCGGTGGCCACCATTGGCCTTCAAGTGACCTTCAAGTAGTTCACGTGACATGACGTCACGTTATGACGTCACCCCGGCTGCAGATGGGGCCTCATATCGCGCCGTCGGTCGCCTCCCGGCGGTGGCCACCATTGACCCTGAAGTGAGATCACATGATGTGACGTCACGTGATGACGTCACACCGGCTGCAGATGGGGCCTCATATCGCGCCGTCGGACGTCGCCCGGCGGAGGCCTCCACGCTTCGGTTCGCGCCGTCGCGCGCGACGCGGCGGCGGCGCCACCATCGCTGCATCACGTGATATGTGACGTCACGCCAGGGATGAAGCGGCGCGCGCCCGCCGTCGCGTCAAGGCCAAGATATAAGGCCAAGATATAGTCCGGCGTTCTCGGCGCGCCAGGCCGCGGCAGGCGAAGTCGGATACGCTGCGCTAGCGACGCCAGGGGTGCAAGAAATTTGCTTCCTCTAGAGTTCGGCGTGCGCGCGCAGCTCGAGGCTGGCGCCATCTGTGCGTCCGGGAGCGCAACTTCGCCGCGGCGAACAGCTGTTTACATGGCGCATGCGCGTCGTTCGGGTAGCGCGCGCGCTTCTCGTTCCGCGCGCTGTTTGTGCGCTAAAATGAAAACTTTTGCGGGATGGTGTTAACTTGTCCTGACGGCCAGAAAAAAAAACATAAGGTTTTACAGGCGAAAACCACTTTCTTTCTTACCTGGGCTTCTTTAACGTGTACCTAAATCTAAGCACACGGGTGTTTTTCGCATTTCGCCCCCATCGAAATGCGGCCGCCGTGCCTGACAGCCAGAACATCGCACTCATATTGCTAGTACTTCGGCTACGTCAAAAACGGAAGCGGACCATGTATGTACATGCGAAAGCTATTCGACAAGCGCCCTCAACTCGGCGACTACCACCAGCTAGTACAGGAGCTGCGAAATGCAGCTTACCTGTGGCGAGACCACACTGCTTTCGTATAGCTTCCCACGCGTTGTTCTTGCGCTCTGTGTCGCGGTGGTCCATGCGTTTCACATCGTATACACAAGGAAGGTTGCAAATCGCTTCAAGCAGGCGTCCTCACTCGCGCTGTCATCCCACACGGATGTTCAAAAAACCACAGCCGCCCTGTCAGTACGCGCACCGCAGGCCGCCATTCTGCCTTCTGCTCGCTGCCGCTGCAGCGCGCAGTGCATTCTGGTCTAGCGGCAGCCGCGTGAAATAGAACACGCTCTATCTCCGCGCCGGCGGCGTTGTGCTCGCCAAGCGCGCCTAAGCACGCCGGCTACGCCGGGACGCCGGACTGTAGAGTGCGCGTTTTTTACCGACGTCGCTTAACCGCGACGCGCGTGGCCGCGCGCGCGCGTTACGCCGGACTATATCTTGCCCTTCAGTCTCTGTGCCCGCAACCGCGCCAGCGTCTTTGCGCCGGGCGTGTATGCGGTCAAGATGCCTCCAAACGCTAAGGATACGCTAAGGTTAAGCCCAGTGGATGCTTCGCATCCACTGAGCTTAACCTTGATAAGCCTCCAATTTTTTGTAATTCACTAAACGTGGAGAGGAGCATTTTCGCGACTTACAATTTTGAAGACCTATCACACAAAAAATAAAACATTATACACCACCAAACTTATTTCAGTAGTTCTGCACCATTAAAGCTATTGGCTCAAGAAAAATAAGACTGCCGTCGCCTGCAGCAATCTTTTATTTTAATTGCCAAACTTTGATTTCTTGCCAAGCACCTCTCTCTGACTCGGAAATCAGTGACTTTGTGGAGCCATTTTAGCCATGGCGACGAAGCTAAAAAAATTTCTGACGAGTGTTCAAGGGGTTTCTAGCAAGTTAAAGACAAATAATATGCAGCTTTACTGCCGTGTTAGATTTGTAATAAAATCCCTGAAACACCAAAATTGCAACAGTAGCGAAAATCGGTCCAATTTAAGAGCGTTAAAGATATGGCTGATTTCATATTACATTTACAGAATGCCTACTCGGGAATTATGAATCTACTACAGCAAAGACATGTTAGATTATTTTATATTAAGCGGAAAATTTTGCCTACTTTTAGGCCGCTATATAGTCATCCCTATATATGTGTAGTTCTAATAACAAAATCCAAATTGAATTCATAATTTATTCGGAGCTTGTTCTTACGGTAACAACAAAAAAAGAGCAACTCAGATCGTGCTTCTTTTTTTTTTTTTGCCTCTGCTGACTCACTAAATTAGTTGAGCTTGGGTTTTTCGGAGCTCTTGTGTCCTAATTTTTTGTACGGTGCGTTGAGGTAGCAAGCAGGCGAGAGCACGTGCAGCGAGCTGTTCAAGGCTTCTGCGGGGAAATTACTTCCGAACTACTCTCTAATTACACTTGCTACCTGAAATTCTCCGTGTGCATACTATATGACCTCTTCTTTTCTTTTTTGTATTTTATTCATTTATTTTTCTTAATTATTTTTTCAATTTTTTTTTGCCCGACTATAACGCATGTGTGACCAAAGCACCAGACTAATGGGAATGCGCGATGACGTCATTGCAGTATAGGAGCCAGCTGGCCGGCTGTGTTCAGATAAGAACAGTCGCAAAGGGTGTCCCGAATATTACGCTCGATAATTTTCAGTGATTTCTTTAAACAGAAAAACCCTTCCACACAACAGAAACGAGAATAATTTCCGAACACATATGTGCATGTTTCACACTGTAAAACTCTTAACTAAGGTAAGGTGCACAGATCTTGTTATCGAGTCGCAAAATGTTGCAACCTAAATAGGGCGTGGTATAGAGAATACATTATTTTTACTATAAACAGTTTACATCTGTACAACCTCTCTCACGGAATTACGATAAATTGAGTTTAATGAGTCGTCACACATGCACACACACATATGCACGCACACACGCACGCACGCACGCAAGCAAAGAGAAAGAAACAAGTAGACGGGACAAGCGCTGGGCAACCAACTGAGTTTATCAACTGAGTTAGACCAGTGCTCGCATAGCTTGTTTGTTTCTCCGCATGTGCGTATTAAGTTCGCGTTGTAAACGTGAACGCAATGTCCAGCTCCCACGAGGTGTCAGTTTGACAATTGCATCGGTTGTTTCCAGTCAACCAACAACCCACCGGATGTCTGTCGTGGTGCGTCAACGTAATGAATTTATTCATCAAAGAAAAACACGGACAAAACATACATTTTATTTCAACTTTTCCTTTCCTTCTCTTTAGTCTTCATTTCGCGCTCATAAATGCCTTCCCTCCTGTACAGACCTCGTCAAGACATTGTTCACGAACTTCTCTTTCTACCTTAACTGCTGTGACACGTAGAATGTTTTAGACAATAAAGATGAGCCAGCAAGGAGACCTAGAGATTTTGTTTCTGACTGAACGCCATGTATAGAAAGTAGTTTCGTATTAGCGCGCATTATAAATAAAAATGATGCAACACGAACAGAATGAAATGTGTGATGAAAGGTGAAAACACACGCAGCTAAACAAAGGCAGGGAACAGAATAACGTCACTCAATCAAATATGTGCTAGGAGTATTCATATTTCACCGATGTCTCCTTTTAATTCAACGCCTTTCTCTCGCATATTATGATTTTTTTATTAATTAATATCTGCTGACCCTTCTTTGAAATGTTTTCTGACGATGAAATTGATGCATGAATATATGGTAAGAATTCGACTGAGCACATTGTAGAAAAGTGAATAAGCTTAGGTGGCACTTGTTTCGACGCATGTCCAGCGGCTAGCAAATCTTGGCGAATAGGCTTTGATGTACGTGCTGAGTGACAATACTGTTATACTGCCAGCCAAGATGACGTACTACATGATATTAGGCAGATAAAAGAAAATATGGAACGTTAACGACACGAACGGCTGTAACGTGGCGACTAAGTAATATCGTGCAAAGACAAACAACTCATCCTTCCGTGAATCCGGGGACATGACATTTGCACTCTTGCAGTGTTCCGCAGAACCAGATGTTCGATTGGCACGGGACTAGGATGAATCCGTAAGGCCGCTACTTTCGATGACAACAAAATGATAATAATAAAAAAAATTTGCTTCTCAATGTGTGCTAAGGCCGTGCATGTTTTCGCACTCTCAACGAATGACGAGGAGTGACTGAAGACATGCAAAGAAATTTCGCGCTTTACACTCAGCAGAGCCTATCAGCAAGGACAACCACAAGCCCTATGAAGGCATTATGCGAGTGTTGTTTCTAGGAGTACAAGTTATTTAGACCATGTGTGCATGCCTTAAGTGTAATGAGCGTGGCGTGAATAAAGTTGTAATGTTTGTACCTGCCAGTTTGTATACTCCTAAAACACGTGACCGCAGCGCATTTAAGAGGAAGCGCGACGCGTACTTCAGAGGAACCTCACGGGCACCAGCGTTTCTGGCTTTGTGCACAATACAGTTGTGTTAAGGACAGTGAAGCCTCGTCCCAGCCCTGTGGCCCGATTGCTGTCTGCCGGAAAGGCAGGTGCACCGAGATCGCGTAGCGTTCTGCTCAGGAACTCGTGTACCGGAGATTTGTGACGAGTGTCTGCGCTAGCGCACACGTTGAGGCGCCCAGAGGGGGGATGCCACTGAGTCGGTCCCAGGAGCGACGAGGCGCTAAAGATTGTTGACGCTGATGATCTGGTTGACCCAGCCGATGAAGGATGACACCTTGACGTAGACGCCCGGCACGTCGGGCCGGCCGCAGCCGAATCCCCAGGACACCAGGCCGGCCAGCTCGTAGAAGCCGTCCACCAGGCACACCATGGGCCCGCCACCGTCGCCCTGCAGTGCATAGGAAGCGAGTATGCTGTGAGCCATCAAGAGGGTAAAATTTTCCACCAACACATTGATTACGTTCGAAAGTGCGCGTCAGTTTATTGCTTGCTTGATTGGATTGGTCTGTGTGTCCATGGCCTTCAGTTTGAAATCGTAACTTCCAGGAATAGAGGGATGAAGTGGCTTGGCGCAACCAAAAGGCAGAGTCAGCGGCAAAACACTGCTTGGCTTCCTTTGTACGCAAAGTCGACAGCGTGCGTTAACGCCGTTCATTTTTCTTTCTAAAGCTCCCTCATGATTGATTGATTGATTGATTTGTGATTAATGTGTTGCGTTAGGCCTATGTGACTGCGACCGGAAAGATTTACCATGCACACAGTCTAGCAGCAGTTGAAGGCAGTCTGCACAAGCTGCCAAACGGGCTTTTCGCTTTACATATCTGCACCCTTCAGAGCGAAACTTCTTACAGGCGCGACAGTGCGCAAAACAACCGACTTCCCGCCTGATAAAACCAGCCTGCATCGAAGGTCATCAAAACAGGCTTAACACACACACACATCGTCTGCAAAACATCGATTAATATAGCTTAGAACGTATAGGGGGTATATAGGAACATATAGAACGTATGGCTTAGAATATACTCAAAATGAATTTTAAAGTATGTGCACGCAGCCAACTGCAAAACGCAGCACCTTGCGATATCGACATCAAGGAAGGATTGCAAACAAACAAGAAAACGCTACGTCACGAATTTTCGTTGTCTGCCATGCTGCTTGCATGTGCTCTTCTCAGTTGTTGCTTGTAGTGGGACGCTCTCCGTGTCGCTGCAACTGCAGAATTAAGCGGCAGTTTTTGTCGTGTCCGCAAATTTCCCACACTGTCAGCTTGACTGCCATTGAACGTGGCCGGTGCGAGGGTTTTGAGGTTCGTCCTCGCCGTCGCCGGCCGCAATACCCGAGTCGCTGTTTACTAGTGGGTCGAATCGAAAATGATTGGCCACGTCTAATACAACTGTGACTTCCGCCTGCAGGAAATCGTCGCCGCTGGACGACGAAAACGAGGTTGACGATGGCTGCGAGGACATCGCAAAGCACGTGCAGGCGAACTAGCAACATGAAGCTCGCTTGCCAGCATGCGCGCTGGCGTGCGTGTCAGAGCATACGTCAGAGGTTTTTGTGATCACGTGCCCAGCGCAAGTTTTGGTTTCAAGGAGCAACGAGATGGGCCTTCTCTGGCCCATCTCGTTGCTCTCTGAAACCAAAACTTGGGCTGGTCGCTACAAACACGTGCGACTCTAAATAATTACCTATAGTGCTCTGAAGTAAGTGAGGTTTCGTGCCGTTATTACTGGGTCATTAGCTAGTTATTAAAGCAGAAAAAAACAGATCGAATGTCTTTTGTGTCAGTAGGCGCCCGTGTGTAGAATCTCGAATACTCTTGGATAGCAAAAACCTGGAGCTGAAACCTGGAGCTGAAACCTGAATTTCATTACCATCGACAATCATCGTGAGATGAGTTCTGCCGTACCTTTTTTTCGCCGGGACTGTAATTAAGCATTCGCTCCTGTAATCACAATTCCAATACTGCACGCAATTAGTCTGCAATTAACGGGTTAATTAGCCCATCGGTATCGTATACGACAGCTACACACCATGCGGGCAATGTTCATACTCAGCACGCTCGTGCGTTTGTGTACTATTTATTATCATCGCAGGAGGGATGCAGTAAACGATGACTGTCTGCGCGTTGATAACTTGGTGCTTGGTTTATTGGTGGCGATTTATTTATTATGATTGGTTTGCTGTGTATGAAGTGACTGCTCTAGTTAACTTGCTTGTCCACCATCTCAAATTAACATACAGAAGGTTCTTGACAGCACAATTCTTGACGCGACATATTATCTGCGGACTAGACAGATCTTCAGGGACCAAAACTCTTTCTACACAATTTGCTCTGTAGTAATTCAAGTGCTTAAAATGTCGCCGCCCACGCTATGCAGTAACATGGTGAGTCCTTCTCGACCGAACGTCTCAAGGGCTTTTCACACAGAGTCCTTGTCTCTGATAAGCGGACAAAAGGGCACGCAGATATCGTGAAGCACTAAAGGCAAGCGACACACGGAAGTGCTCGTATGACCTGTGCAGTTGCTCGTACGAGCCAACCCGCTCATCTGTCAATAAATCTATGAAGTTAACGGATAAAAACATCTTCAAATAAACCATCCATGGTCAGTCTTTTCCTTTTCTTCTTTTTTTCACTGAGAAGGTTACGGCGAGCAAGAGCATCGGTGCCTAAGGTTGCTATATTAGCTGATTCCATGATGCGCATTTATTATTGCGCTAGGCTTAACAGGGAACATTTGTAGGCGCGGTTGTAAAACGTGCACACCTCAGCAGAGGTCACAGGATGAACAGATGACTGCGTTATCTTTTCCTCTGTATCTTTTGGAACTAGAGGCACTTCACATTTTTGCAGTCTTCGAACTTGAGTGAAACACGTCGAATATCTTAATATGGATTCCGTGATTTTTGCTTTTGTTTTTATGGCGATTATGCTTTCTTTAACATGCTGACTGGCCCGCAGTCGCTCACTAACAACGATTAGTTCGAATAGCTGGAAGCAGGATGAACGTATTAATTATACTGGCTGGTTCACGGCTCTTTATATTGTACAAAGCGAGTTAAAAAGCACGAACTTATAGATAAGAAAAAAAATTTGGTTCCTTGTAAGAATAGGTTATTTTAATAGACAATAGCTGAAAATGATACTCTGACGCCTATAGGCACCATCGAAAAAGAATGCACTTGTTTAATACAAGGCAAGGCTGGAAGCAGATTTCAGAAGGTGATTTCGGCTAGGTTGTCTACGGCGCTCAAAGTGTGAAGAAAACGATAGCAAGCGCTTTACTTATTTCCATGCCTTTACCGGGCTCAATGCGTTTTCCTTCGGTATCTTTTTTTTCTCTCTCTCTCTATTTCCCTGTTTCTTTCCGGAGCGTGGGGTAACCAACCGGGCGATACGAGTTTCTGACAAACATTTCGGCTACTCCTTTCTTCTCCTTCCACCCTCCTTCTTTCTTTGACATTAGGCTGCTGCACACTGCCAGATATAATTTTAGAGCTGATACTGCAGATACAATGCATCAATGCATCTGAAAAGAGTTTTTGAAGGGATTTACAAACCTCAGTCCATTAAAGGAGAAATAAAAGTGGGCATTGGACTGCGGAGGTGGTGGTCACGCTTTAATGGTCATCGGGACGGTCTCCCCCTGCGTCGCTGTGAGAATGGTTCTGGCGTACCATGACTGGAGGGGGCACGACCTCGTAGCACTTGACAAGGAAGACGTTAAAACTGTCGCCACACCGTCTGGCTCCCAGCGAGACGGATCGGTACCTCGTTGGGGACGTTAAGAGATAACACGGCGGAAACGTTGTGCGGCGACAGCTCGGCACACACAAGGTACTAAGTGGCCACTGCTCAAAAGGCGGAGGTGCCAATGACTTGACTGGAGATGTGGCAATCTCGAACGCGCGCACATCGCTCGACTTACGGCGCAAGACATGCATGTATTACGTCGCAAGACAAGCAATTTTTTTTTTTCTGCGGCCATGGCCCCGGAAAAAAATTTGGCGGCCGTGTCTACGTGCGGCTTAATCGTCCCCTCGCTGAGGTTTTGGTCATAGTCGGCATGCCCGAAGCAGCTGTAGTTACCGTGTAGTGTAGCTAATGTTAGGAGTTAAGTTAAGAGTTAATGTTACGAGTTAATGACTGGTTCACGTGGTTGAACGTTCGAAAGTAACACTGGGGCGATGAGGGGACGCAATAATGGAGGGGTCCGGGCTCTCGCCACCTAGGGTTCTTTAACGTGCACTAAGCACAGAAGCGCTTTTTTTGTTTCACATAATCAAAATGCGAGTTCTGCGGCCGGGTACCAAACCCGAAACCTCGTGCACAGTAAACGCCATAGCCACGGATCCACCCCGGCGAATCAGCCTTAAAAGAAGTTTTGAAGTCTACAAAACTTGGGTGTCTTTGTGTACACAAGCGGCAAAATAAAACTATAGTTATTGAAAGATAGAAGGAACAACTTCATCGAGAAAGCAGCGCACTTATTCCACATATTAGCTCGTTAGGACCGAGACAAAGTTATGCGCACCTTAGCGCACTGTTGCTGAAAATTTTCGTTTGTTCGCCCGCGACACATTTCAGAGGCTCAAGCTCGACGCTGCAAGGCAACTACTTTTGCCTTAGCCTTCTCACTGCCGCTAGTGCGGACATGAACTATATGTAGACCAATAGATAGGACACCACACTAAACGATTATTATCAGTGGGCGACACCTGATTATTATCAGGTGTCAGGCGTGGAACCACGTACAAAGGCCCACCTATAAATTGAGTGGTTCTGTGATAAGGTCCAGTTTGTACGATTCCTCTTTTGTACCCAAAAGAAAAAGAAAGCTAGAATGGAAACAAGTCTATTTGCCGTACTAGTGTCCGAAACCCAAATGCGAATTCACTGCGTGCGTCGATGTGTACGTACCTCAGTATGTGCCCCAGGGGCCACAGTGTTCAATGTATGTACACATTCCACTGGGTATTTATGAGCCCATGCATGTATACACACACACATACACATGCATACGTACACAGGCAGATAGGCACATAGGACACACACGTCACAAAAGGATTAATCGTTCACTGCAGAACACTTAAATGATTCACAACAAGCATTATCTACCATACCGAGCCTTCTTGGCCTTATGTAGATGCCAACTGGAGCTGAATCAACTGAAGTTTTCTCCTTGGAGACTCGAATGAGCGCTGTTATTCCTTTCATTTGAACAGTAACAAATATTCGACAATTTCGAATAGTGAATTCTCGAATCGAATCAAATAGCAAATAATGTTTGATTCGTATTAAAAAAATGTATCGAATGTTCGCACACCATTACCGAAAGGCGACCCGGCCGTCACAGCTGAGTGACGCCGCTTGTACAGTAGATACACTACAGCAGCCGCGCGCATATTTTCGCATCCCAATGCGCTCAGCAAGTTCCGGGAGTGCGGCGTCACGCGTTTTTACGACGGCGAGACTGCGAGGGCGTAGCGCCAAACAAAGCTTTCAACTTCTTATCGCCCCGTTCTGTCTGGTCTATCAGTGGACCTTGAGCAGGGGTCTGTTCCGCCACTGGAGATAGGCTGGTGCCTTACCCAGGCGTCCAGTTGCAATATATGCCACGCGAGCGACACCCCAAACCGAGACACTTTATATTATGTACAACTCATTCTGTAGATTGCATCCATGCACTTCAGCATTCAGGCTTAAGCAGCCTGAATGCTAAAGGAATCTCAACGTAAGCTGTGTGTGGACCATTATGGGGACCACTCAGGCCACGTTGATTCAGGCCCAAATTTATTCGCAAACGCATCCTTGATTTGTGGCATCGCTGGATGCAGCAGGACACGGGCACGCGTGCAGCTCACGAGTCAACCTTCTACGTCATTACAGCCTTCTGGAATGCTCGTTTATGACTGCGTCTACACGTTAGGAGGCAGGAAGACAGCGGTACGGATCATAGAGAAAGCCGGGGTAGCCGATATTCTAGTTGA